>NC_138221.1:69178093-69485593 GCF_964197995.2 Scardinius erythrophthalmus | reverse complement strand
GGTCTGTTTTTAAATGTTAAAAGACGATTTTCGCAGGACATTTGTTTTCCCTTGACCCCTGTCACTGTTATATAGTCTTACTATAGCACGATGAGTTTTAACAATATGCAACCATTGTATATCGACATGAAATATTAATTGAAAATCACCTAGGCCCTACGTGTGTATAGCTTCATATTTCTACATGAGAATGCTTTGACGCGCTAACCACAGCTCATGATGCACAAGGGAACGTCTGCCAATTCCACTGCGTTAAAACATATAATTAGTTTTAATTCAAATTACTTTAAATATTTAAAAACAGACATTTTCAAAATCCAAAGCTTGTAGAAGGTTCCTGTAAGACTGACTTACAAGTACAATTTGGACAATACTTCCCTTCATGTATGTAGCCTGTATTCTGCAGAAAAATACTGTAATTCACCAAAAGGGTTTTTTCATGTTCAAAGTGGTTGTAGTATGTTGATTAGACTGGCTTACTACAGGTGAAATTGTCCCAATACCTCCGTTCATGTAGCCTATTTACAGTAAACAATTATTATTTTATACAAAAATTACTGTAATTAACCAAACGGGTTTTTGGTGACTTACTACAGGTGAATAATGTAAAATCTCACCCGACTATCACTAGGAACGCACTACAACCTTTGGAACATGAATAAAAAAACAATTTACAGTCATTTAAAAAAATTGTACTGTTCAATGGAGATATTGGCTGGACATACAGTAGGCTAAGTCAGTCTCAGCGGTTCATGTAGGTTGTCTACAAACCGGAAGGTTGGGTGTTCAATCCACGGTTCCACCTGACCAAGTGTCGAGGTGTCCATGAGCAAGACACCTAACCCCAGTTGCTCCCGACGAGCTGGATGGCGCCTTGCATGGCTGACACCGCCGTCGGTGTATGAATGAGTGAGTGAATGGGTGAATGTGAGGCGATATGTAAAGCGCTTTGGTGGCCATAGGTCTGTGAAAGCGCTATATAAATACAGTCCATAATTTGTATCTGAGACTAATACTGATACTTTAAATCACTAAATTGCTGATCGATTGCTCCTGTCTGCCTCGCTGCCTGCTGTGAATGTGTTTGCTTCGGTGCTGTAAGCTCCATTTAAGCCTCGTATTTCTTTGTTTTGAACCATCATTTACTACAATTTCTAGTTGTTTATACTACTAAAATACAGCTTACCCAACATCTCAGATTAACCTGACATCGCTAGCTTACTACACCGTTACTACTAGCACAACACGCTAGTAATTCGCTAGCCTGTTAATGGGCCACCCGTGCGCTCAGCTATTTTTATTTATTTATTTTTCTCTCGCGCGCCCGCGCCTTTGAGTTCATAAAAAGCTCAGGTGAGTAAGAATCAGTCAACAAACACGGTGAGTAATGTCTTGTCCTGTTATTGTCACCTGCACTTCATATCACATGTTTAGCATAGCCTTCTCTGTCGGCAATATAGGATTTATATGTGACAAATGTAAGGAGACAGTTATGTTGACGGAGAAGATTTCAGAATTAGAGAAACACATCCAAACTTTAATTGAGGATAGTAAGAGTGCTAGAGATTTAAATACTGCTTTGGATGCGCCTAGCAGAGTGAACTCTTTTCATGATTCGGTTCCAGCTGAATGAGTGCCTGAGCAGCCGGGCAAATGGGTGACAGTGAGGGATCGCTCTAGTCGCGGATCAAAAAACCACTCTTCCGTTCCGATTACCATAACAAATCGATTTGCCCCGCTCAGTGAAACACCCACTGAGAATGACTGTGCCCTAGTTATTGCCGATTCTATTACACGGAACGTAAAAATAGAGACACCAGCCACCATAGTCGCATGTTTGCCGGGAGCCAGAGCGCCTGACATCAAAGCAAATTTGAAAGTGCTGGCTAATGCTAATCATAAATTCTCAAAAAGAAAAAATCATAAAAGATCACCAAAATTAATATTAAAGAGGTGTGTGAACTTGCAAGTACGATGTCAAGGACTGTAATTTGCTCTGGCCCCCTTCCTGTTCGCAGGAGTGATGAGATAGTTAGTAGATTGTGTTCGCTTAACGTTTGGCTGTCTAAGTGGTGTCCGCAAAATAATATAGAATTCATAGAAAATTGGAAAAGTTTTTGGGGCAAACCTGACCTGACCGAAAAGAGATAGTATTCATCCCTCCTGGGATGGTGCTGCTCTTCTCTCTAGTAATATGGCTCATAGTCTTAGAGCTCAAATATGACAATCTGGGGCTCAGGTCAGGAAGCAGACAGACTGGCTAAACCGACTGTCTGCTAGCAGCCTCACGTCACCAAGGTCAGATACATCCCATCACATAGAGCCTCTTTCACCTAGCTATCATCATATAGAGACTCTGTCTGTTCCCCGAACTTGGAAATCCAAAAAACGTTTAAACCCATCTAAGGTTAAAAATTTAATTGATGTTCAACAAATAAAAAACAGCTATAATACAGATCGCTTACTTCAAAAGCACTCGTTGTTAATAATATGATTTCAGATAATAACCTAGATGTGCTGTGTTTGACAGAAACCTGGCTAAAACTAAACGATTACATTACTTTAAATGAGTCCACCCCGCAAGATTACTGTTATAAACATGAGCCTTGTCTGAAACGCAAAGGGGGAGGGAGTTGCTGTAATTTATAGTAATATTCTCAAAACCACTAAGAAATCAAGTGTTAAATATAATTCTTTTGAAGCATTGGTGCTTAATGTAAAAATATATAGTATAAACGATAAATCACGCTTGAGATTTATGCTGGCTACTGTATACAAGCCACCAGGACACCATACAGACTTTATCAAAGAATTTGCGGACTTTCTATCAGAATTAATATTGACTGCAGATAAAGTACTAATTGTTGGTGATTTTAATATACACATCGATAATGAAAAAGATGCATTGGGATTGGCATTTAAAGACATTGTAAACTCAATTGGAGTTAGACAACACATGTCAGGACCTACTCATCGTCGTAATCATACACTAGATCTAATATTATCACATGGAATAGATGTTGATGCCGTTGAAATTCTGCAGCAGAGCGATGACATCTCAGATCATTATCTAGTCTTGTGTAAATTACATTTAGCCAAGGCTGCAAAGCCGACTCCGTGTTTCAGATATGTTAGAACTATCACTTCTGCCACTAAATATTGCTTTATTAATAATCTTCCTGATCAGTTTCATCATCTCAGCATCCCAGATAGCTTAGAAGAACTTGATATTTCAACAGAAACTTTTAACTCTCTCTTTTCCAGCACTTTAGACACAGTTGCTCCGTTGCGCTTAAAGAAGATTAAAGAAAATAGTCCAACGCCGTGGTACAACGAGCACACTCGGGCCCTTAAGAGAGCAGCCAGAACAATGGAGCGCAACTGGAAGAAAACAAAACTAGAGGTATTTCGCATTTCATGGAAGGATAGCTCGATTACTTACAGAGAGGCTTTAAAAGCTGCTAGATCTGCTTATTTTTCAACCCTATTAGAAGAAAATAAACATAATCCAAGGTATTTATTTGAAATGGTGGCTAAACTAATGAAAAATAAAGCTTCAAGCACCGAAGTTTCCAAGCAACACAGCAGTAATGATTTTATGAACTTCTTCACTTATAAGATTGATAGTATCAGGGACAAAATTATAACTATGCAACCGTCTACTACAGTATTGCATCAGGGAGTGCATTGTAGTCTCCCTGAGGAAAATTTTTATTCATTCGTTGCTATTGGAGAGGAAGAATTTACTAAACTCATTAAATCATCTAAATCGACAACATGTATGTTAGACCCTATACCGACTAAGCTACTGAAAGAGATGCTTCCAGAGATCATAGATCCTCTTCTTAACATCATTAATTCGTCTTTGTCTCTAGGATAAGTACCAAAAAAATTTAAGCTGGCTATGATTAACCGCTTATTAAAAAAACGCAACTTGATCCTACAGAATTAGTCAATTACAGGCCGATCTCGAATCTACCTTTTCTGTCAAAGATATTAGAAAAGGCAGTATCCTCACAACTGTGTTCCTTTCTTGAAATAAATGATATCTGCGAGGATTTCCAGTCCGGATTTAGACAGTACCATAGTACCGAGACGGCTCTCGTTAGAGTCACAAATGATTTGCTCTTATCATCCGATCGTGGTTGTATCTCTCTATTAGTGTTACTCGATCTTAGTGCTGCATTTGACACCATTGACCACAACTTTCTTTTAAATAGACTCGAACATTATGTTGGCATTAGTGGAATCGCACTAGCATGGTTTAAATCATACTTATCTGACCGTTATCAGTTTGTAGCAGTAAATGAAGAGATGTCTCATCGATCACAAGTTCAGTATGGCGTACCACAAGGCTCAGTACTAGGACCGCTGCTGTTCACTCTGTACATGCTACCATTAGGAGATATCATTAGGAAACATGGAATTAGCTTTCACTGTTATGCTGACGATACTCAGCTGTATATTTCTTCAAAACCTAATGAAACTTATCAATTCACAAAATTAACAGAATGCATAGCTGATATAAAAAATTGGAAGACTCGTAATTTCCTACTTCTAAATTCAGAAAAAACAGAGTTTCAAATTATTGGACAAAAAACTTCCTCACGTAATAACCTAGAATACTGTCTAACACTTGATGGCTGCTCTGTTAAGTCTTCGTCGTCGGTTAGGTACCTGGGTGTTAGAGTTCTCAACGGGTCGGGTCGGCCCGACAAACCCGACGGGACCCGCGGGTTCGGGCCGGGTCGAAAATATAATCAAATGACTCGGGTCGGGTCGGACCTCGGGCTTATCTTTTCCGCTCAGTGAAAAAAACAACAACATATTAATCATCGCAGCTGTTCACCATAAAGAAAGTCTGGCTGCTGCGTGCAACGTGCATCATGGAGAAGGGCGGGGGCGGACCTGATGCACGCGCACGCCTTTAGCCTGGAGAGAAGAAGATGTAGTTGGTGAAAAGTAAACTTGCCACAGGTGAATACACCGTCGCTGCTACAGCCTATTTATATATTTTATATATAATTTTATTGTTTCAGTTGTTTTTATTGTTAAAAGGCGTGAACATTAAAGGTTGATTTGAATTCCCGTCTGCTGGTCATGATAATACGTGTATGAGGAAAAAAAATCCGACACGGCGTCGGGCCGCGGGCCGGGTTCGGGCAGATAATTCACGTTGATGTGTCGGGTTACATCGGGTCCGGGCTTTAAAAGCCACGGGCCGGGTCGGGTCGGGTTGTAATTTTCGGGCCCGTTGAGAACTCTACTGGGTGTGCTCTTTGATACCAATCTTTCATTTGAAAGTCACGTGTCTAGTATCTGTAAAACTGCATTTTTCCATCTTAAAAATATATCTAAATTACATCATATGCTCTCATTGACAAATGCGGAACAATTAGTTCATGCGTTCATGACCTCAAGGCTAGATTATTGTAATGCTCTACTGGGTGGTTGCCCTGCACGCTTAATAAACAAACTACAGCTGGTTCCAAAACGCAGCAGCTCGAGTTCTTACCAGAACCAGGAAGTATGACCATATTAGACCGGTTCTGTCAACACTGCATTGGCTCCCTATTAAACATCGCATACATTTTAAAATATTGCTGATTACTTACAAAGCACTAAATGGTCTAGCTGCGCAGTACTTGAGCGAGCTCTTAACGCATAATAGTCCTTCACGTCTATTGCGATCTCAAAATTCCGGCCAGTTAATAATACCTAGAATATCAAAATCGACTGCTGGCGGTAGATCCTTCTCCTATTTAGCACCAAAACTTTGGAACAGTCTTCCTTACATTGTCCGGGAAGCAGACACACTCTGTCAGTTCAAAGCCAGATTAAAGACACATCTCTTTGACCTAGCATTCACATAATACATTATAGACTTTTATAATTCAATGTTAGGCTGCATAGATTAGGTCAGCCGGAACAGGGGACACTTCCCATAAATCCTGATGTACTCGTTACATCATGAGAAGAATGGCATCTACGCTAATTTTAGTGTCTGTGTTTATCCCGAGGATTTCCTGCAGCCTGCCGGATCCAGGCCGTATCCAGATCTGACGAAGGACCTTCGCCTGGACCCGATGACAATGCAGTGCTGAAGTGGCAACTAGTCTCTTCCTATGGAGGATCCCTTTACCACTCTACAGATAAGGCGTTGTCAGGAAAATTCGTTTTGCGTTCCTACCCCGAAGCGACAAAATTAAATAAAATTCTTTATCAAAATTTATAAGACAAGTACTTTTTTTAGGCTTGTCTTGTAGGGAATTCCAAACCTGCGTATATTTATACGCACATAACTATAGAACCAATTCTAAATGTGCATGTGAACGCCATCAGCGTTTCTCACAGGTTCGCGTTTAAAGTCTGTGTAGAGAGAATGGTGTCATCTTAGCTGCCCCTAATTTAATAACAAATGATCGTTGCGACAGAAGCAAATCAATCAAAACTAACTTTAGCTGGAAAATAACTTTATTAAAGAACTGCTATAAAGCCAAAACAATCTCTGTTACCTTAAATTATACGCTTATCTCTGTAAAGCTGCTTTGAAACAATCTCCATTGTTAAAAGCGCTATATAAATGAAGATGACTTGACTTGACTAAATATTGAGAATGACTGAGAATTTTGATGATGCAAAAGACGAGCGCTCACGCTGTGAGATATGAATATGAAAGGCTGCGGCATCTCAGTAAAATAATAATGCGGTCCCCTGTAGGGTGTGTATCATTTAGGCCCCGTTTACACGTACATGGCTATTTTGAAAAACGGAGACATTTTCCTTCGTTTGTGCCCTTCGTTTACACGCAATCGGAGAATTCGCCTCTGAAACCGATTCTTTCTAAAAACTCCGGCCAGAGTGGAGATTAGGGAAAACTTTGTTTGCACGTTTGCATGTAAACTGAGATAAACAGAGTTTTAGGCAGCGACGTCACAGAATGTGACTATTTTCGGGATTCTGAGTGGCTAACGTGGGCTTGAGCTTCTCGTTACACTGCCACCTACAAGTTTGGCATGCTCTTGACAGCATTTACATGGGTTCGTGTGCACAATGTTATTTTTGAAAACGAAGAGGGGTGAAAAGTCTGTTTATGAAAATAGCCATCCACATGTAAATGTAGCCTTAAACTACATTATTAAATAAGTGCAGTAACAGCAGCAGCTCTTCTTCTCTCTCTTCATTAAAGCTCCACTGAAGTTTAGGAGACAGTTTAGAGCACTGATCTATATAATGACTGGATAGCTCATGACGTTGTAAACTGTGAATCCACCGGAAATGTTCGAGCGGCCATCTTACGATTCCCCACCAGTAGAGGCTCCAGCGGCCGCTATACAGAGATTGGTGGCTCCGACAGCACTTTTAAGATGACCCGCTGTGCAGCATACAAGTGTAAAACGACGTTCACAGAAGGATGTAGAAACACTTCCCACAGGTTGTAATTCAAGCCCTATAAGTAGTCATTTATATCACAATTGTCGCTATGCCCGTGTTGTTTTCTCCGAGGCAAGAGTACTTGCAAAACATAAAAAAACAAACATAAAAACAACAGCAACAACAACTATAAAACAGTCAACAGTAGCCTATAAGAAACCTCAGAGCAGCATTAATTCGCAATTAAGTGTCCAATAGCGACACCATTTGACAGCTTCAAACGAGCTTCATGCAGAGTCCGTTCGTTACTTACATTAAAGGTACAATATGCAAGAATTTTGCATTAAAATATCCCATAATCTCAAGGCCAGTGTTATATATTTTGTTAAGTTGATTACTTACAATATCCCAAATGTTTCCAACTATTTTTAAATCGTGAAAAAATTGCAATTTTAACCAAGGAAACGGTGCGTTAGAGCAGGGGGGAGCTGGGAGTCTCCAGTCAATTGCGTCATATCCGCGTTACCCTCGGTTTCCGCTCGTACTGCGTGGAGTCCTGGTCAAATGCGGAAGTTGTAGTTGTAGCGTCTATCAAGCAACAAACGTAAGCTTGTTTCTTGCAGTCGTTATGGAACACAATTATTCTTTACCGATTGCAGCTGGTTCTGTCGACAAAGCATGCTTAATTTAATATTTTCCAAATGTAGCATTCTGTAATAGTTACAGTATGTTTATGTAAGGGAAGTATTATTGCTTTAGATTTGTGTTTAGTTTAATGACATTGTTTATCACGTCTGGTGTTTATGGCCATGTAAATAAATATAGCATGTGTGTCTTCTTCCGCGATTACAATTGTTTTAATGTGTAAATTGGCAAGTCAATACATGTCCAAATTATGAACTTTCACTCTATGATGGTTCAATTTAGCAGTTAATCCGCGAATCACATGCGCGCCGAACCGAATCTAGTGCGATCCGTTCCACCCTATAGCACGTTATCTCGTTGAATATCATTGGCAGAATCGTAGCATTGAATCGAGATCGCGATCTTTTAACGATTAATCGTGCAGCTCTACTAATCAAACACTTTATTTGAAAAAACTACTAATCTATAAAACACAATCGGTCTTCCGACCTTTAACTATCATGTTAATTGAATTTGATATGCGCGAGGGAGAAAGATACAGCACTCATGTTGTCTGAACAAATAAGTCGCTGTAACAACAAATTATTTCGATCAGTGGACAGAGAGAGAGAGAGAGAGAGAGAGAGAGAGAGAGAGAGAGAGAGAGAGAGAGAGAGAGAGACCCGGCTGCGCGGGGTCAACGAATTACAACGTGGCCACAATATAGTAAAACGAGGGAACAAATTAGTATAACATGCTGAGGTATTATTAATTCGTGGCCACGAAACAATATTCACCTGAATATTCACCAATTCACAAAAATATAGGTCTTTAGCATTTACTACTTAATTAATAGTAATCAACTGTTTTTCTTACCTGTGTAGATAGCTCTTCAGTGAAGGCCAGCTAGTGTTCTCGTACAGTTTTTTATTCCTTTTTGCAAAGAAATTGTAGTTTTTTAATAAGCAGGAAAAATGTTCGACTTTAAACAAATACCCATTTAAATGCTAAGGATGTTTGCGTTGTAAAACTGTACAGGGAGACTTTAGATTTAAAAACGGTGTCTCGTTATGCAATGTTTTCTCAGTCAAATCATGAAATGTCCTACTGATTCAACAGAACGCATGAGCTCACTAGAGAATACCAATATGGCGGCGCGGTGGCTTCACTGTTTATGCCGTCATGAGCTATCCAGTCATTCTATATAGATCAGTGGTTTAGAGCAGTGTTTCTCAAACTTTTTCTGGCATTCTCCACTTTGGAGGTAAGAAAGGGTTAATACAATGTATTTTATTAACATCACATTTTAAAAACATAAAATCAAATAACAGCATTACAAACTTTCAAATAGAGAAAATGAAAGTGCAATTATATTATCACTTTGCATGAAATAAGACTTTGTTCAAAAGTAAATAATAATAATAAAGCAATTGTGTTTTGCCTATGATAATATCGAATTAAAATAAAATAAGTAAGTGTGGACTAGTTGTGCTTTGCTTAATTTTGTCAATTTGCAAACTGCATGCAAAAAGAACAAACAAAATTGACAAAAAAAAAGAATAATCTTATTCGCTATTTTTTCAAAGGCGACTGTTATTTAGAACAAAAATGAATAAAAAAGTACCCCATGTGTAAAATGAAATACTCTGCTGTATCTTTAATGCTGTGGGCCTAATTTTCTGCCAGAGGTCCTGGACATCTTGTTCAGATACATGGCATCATGGATTCGATCAAATACCAACAGATAAAAAATCTAAACCTGACAGCCTGTTCTAAAAATCTTATAACGGAGAACAGGATGGAGAGATTCTGTATGGAGGAATGGTCTCTGATCTCTTGTCAGGTGTTCTCCAAACTCATCAGGCATTATAGGAGAAAACTCTGTTATCTTGGAAAAAAAGAGGTTGCAAAAAGTATTTAATAAAAGGGGGCAAACAATTGTTCCCAACGTGTTTTGGAGAAAAACATTATTTCATTATTTCATAATGTGATTATTATTTCATTATTAATGACATCATTTCATAATGTGATTTCCCCCCACTTTCAATTATTTTACTTCAATGAAAGGTTCGATTTTTGCTAATTTTTTAAATAAAATATCTAAAGGATTCAAAATGCAGAATTCTTTTTTACAGCAATATTTGATCATATTTACCAAGGGGCAAACACTTTTTCACACCACTGTAGTTGTTATTTTGCCAGTTTTTCACACAAACATCTAATGCGAAAGATGGGAGCTATAGGACATTAATTACTTGGTTGACACAACCATAATTTCTACATAGTCCTTTATCAGAATATCGATCACAAGTAGCCTAATAATAATGATCTACCATAACAAAAATTTGCAAAAAAAAAGTAAATAAAATAAATTCAAATAGATAGGCCTAGGCTATAAAACAAACAAACTGATGTAGTGAGGAATCTTCGTCTGCTTTTCCCTTCAGTAAAGTATCAGGCAGTAAAAGTGAGAGATTTTGAGGCAGGCACGACGATAAGTTGTGGCTGGCGCGATGGTTTTGTTTTATGAACAAAAAGAGGAATAAATATAAGATGGCAAATAAGAGCAGTATTTTGCTGGGTGTTTATACACGTGCATTAATCGGAGTGTCTGGTACGTGAGAGATCTTGAGGCAGGCGCGACACTAAGGTGATGTGACGCGCGCCCCATTATGGACAAAAAAAGTGAATAAAATATAAGATAAGATGGAGCAGTATTTTACTGTCTGTTTGCACACATGCATCAATCGGAGTGTCTGGTAGATTTAAACAGGGAGAGATCTTGAGGCAGGCAGGACGCTTAGTTGACGTGACGTGGCGTGACGTGACGTGACGCGTGCTCCATTATGGACAAAAAGAGGAAATAAAATATAAGATAAGATGACAAATAGATAAAGAGCAGTATTTTACTGTCTGTTTGCACATGTGCATCAATCAGAATGTCTGGTAAACAATGAGAGATCTTGAGGCAGGCGCGACGCTGAGTTGTGGATGGCGCGATGCTGATAGGTGACGTGACGCGCACTCCATTATGAACAAAAAGAGCAAATAAAATGTAGGATAAGATGGCAAATAAGTTTGCACATGTGCATCAAATCGAGATCTGGTAGATTTAAAAAGTGAGATCTTGAGGCAGGCGCGACGCTAGGTTGTGGCTAGGTTGTAGGTGTCAAGACTCGTGCTCCGGATTAAACGGCGGAAAGAATATAAGTAATGTGTATGGTGCAGGATATAGCAAATGGGTAGGCTAAATAAAAGTTGAAGTAAACGCGGGATGCATGTCTAATAGGGCTGGGTATTGATTCAGATGTTACAATTCGATTCGATTTCGATTCGCAAGCTCTCAATTCAATTTCGATTCTAAATTAGATTTCAATTCGACTCAATGAATATATTTAATACAAATCCTATATTTATTAAAAAAAAAGAACAGCGACGACAGATCTTGTGGTCTAGCCAGCAAACAAGTGTCTTTATATCTGTATTTAGTTTTTTTCTTTGTTAGTTGTTGTATGTTTTGTTTAATTTCGATCCCTGGTTGGTATGTTCGTTATTATTGTGACGTCTGTTGTGAGTGAGTGAATAAATAGATTTGAGCGATTTCGCCATTTACTCGTTCTTGATTATGTTACGTAGATCTCTTCTCTTAGAGCTGATTATTTTTATGAGAGGTCGTAACAGTCTATTTGATCATATGCATCAGTCGGAGTGCCTGGTAGTAGCTGTAAGGCAGGTGAAAAGCGTTTAGTTAATGTTGAATATTGGGTGAATATTGATCTATTGTGCGTATCGTTCTGGCTCCTGCTGGCTACAGGGGATCCGCGCTGCATTTTGTTTAAAAAAAAAACACCTTATATATTGTGTAAGGTCCCGAGGCAGGCGCATATATCCATGACGGGTTCTGAGGCAGGCGCATATATCTGTGACTGGTCGAGTGGCAGGCGCATATATCTATGGCAAGCCAAAGTATTCATAAACGCCTGGTCAGGCAAAGACGAGACAAAACCGAGAGTGTCAGAGCTCTGTCACAAAACCAATAATTAAACTAGACAGAAGTGACAGAACCCTGACACTTTGTTGTTTATGATGGGATAATTCTCGAGTTTCAGTCAGAATTCAGCCAGAGAAAGCGCACACTTCGGTTCAGCGATGACTAATCTGAAGTTATACGGTTTGAAGGCAAATGCTTGGATGGGTGAAAAAAAGAAGAAAAGTCTGAAAATCGCTTTCCAAAACAACAATTGTGGTTGTTCATGCATTTATGTCTAGGATTGTTGTTGATCTTTAACATTATAGTAATGAACAATATGACATCTTTTGAAATGCAGTGCTGATATAATAACATTTTCTCTGTACTTTTATGGGGGATTTAATTTTTGTATTTTATTTATTTGTAAATTGACGGTGAAATAAAGTTTTAAAAATATATATAAAATAACCTCTCTCATTTTGTCATAAATTGGTTCACAGACATGTTTGAGAAGATTTTCTGTTTGGGTGATCGGTGTAAGATGGAGGTTTCTTAAAGAGTATGTTGGGAAATGAAGGAGGGAGATCCAGTACTATGTGTTTGTGAGGTTTCTACAGCTTCTATAGTATCAGAGTCTATACATTATTTTTTCAACACATTGTCACTAACAACTCGTCTGGATGCTTTGTCAGGACTGCTTGGTGTCAATTTTTAACACACTGGGACCCCTTTAGTGTTAAAAAACTATTAAAAACTCTCAGTCTCTCTCACATACACACCAGCCAGGATGATTCTTACTGATCCACTTACTTGAGTTTGTCCAGTGTGCAGTCTGCATGGTTCATTGCATCAGAGAGCAGCTTCAATCCTGATTCTCCTGGGTGATTGTAGCTCAGATCCAGCTCTCTCAGGTGTGAAGGGTTTGAACTCAGAGCTGAAGCCAGAGCAGCACAACCTTCCTCTGTCACCATACACTGAGATAATCTACAACAACAGTAAGTGTTCATGTCAGTGTGCTTAATCTTTAGAGAATATACACAACAATAAACAACATGGCTCTTCAACCCATCAATTATCTTTACAAGGACCTCTGATTGATTACAATTAGCCAATGTTGAGATTACCCAATTTCAAAATTGACCATGATTACAATGGTCACATTATTAAACAGTAAGAATTTGGAAGCTATGTTTAAAAATAAATAAATAAATAAATTAGTCTTTCAGACTTGTGTGTGGCGTGACTCTGCAGTGGCGGGGCCAGGATTTTTTCATAGGGGTGGCCAGGCAAGGGCCAACAACCAGTCTGGGGTGGCACAGAAATCTTAATTATTAATCATCTCAGTATCTGATCATCTCTGCACCTGAACTGATCATCTCTGCATCTGTGCATCTCTGCACCTGAACTGATAATCTCTGCATCTGTGCATCTCTGCACCTGAACTGATCATCTCTGCATCTGTGCATCTCTGCACCTAAACTGATCATCTCTGTATCTGAACTGATCATCTCTGCATCTGTGCATCTCTGCACCTAAACTGATCATCTCTGCACCTGTGCATCTCTGCACCTAAACTGATCATCTCTGTATCTGAACTGATCATCTGTGTATCTGTGCATCTCTGCACCTGAACTGATCATCTCTGCATCTGTGCATCTCTGCACCTGAACTGATCGCTGTACTTCTAGATTGTTACAAACACTACCTTCGAAAATCCTCCCGTCTGCCACAGCAGGTGTCCCTCATCTGAGTATTAACAGTATTAACTGAGTATGGACTACAAATCCCAGAACTCACATACCTGGACTGATTGCACAAACACCTGTTGCCTGTTTCATGGACTATTTAAGCACTGAGCACATTAGGCTAAGTGCAGAGTCTTGTTTTGCCATGGCTAACATTTCTGAGCATTTTTCCCACAACTGATCAATTCATCGATTTAGTGATCCGTATTGACTATCTCATTCGTGCTCGGAGAACAAACAGATTCTCTAACCCTCTGCACTAAGCAAACTTCCCTATGGATGACAGTGAACCCATGCAGGATGAACACATCTGTCCACAGAGGAGCAAGAACGCTGCATCAGGGAACATCTGTGTCTGTATTGCAGTCAAGCAGGACATCTGAGAGCAAACTGCCCAACTTGACCACCACAACAGTATACTCTGAGGATGAGTACTAGGGATGGAGAAACAAAGCTTCTTGAATCTTTGAAGCTTTTCTTTGATTGTTTCGGAAAAAGATTCAAAGCATCAGCAGTGTCGAAAACTGTGGCAGGTCAAATTTATAGCAGCCATAAACCAGTGCGTCGTTGTTTCATCCATTAAGCACAAATAAAAGCCTGACAACGCGAAATATTCAGTTTTCTGATAATACAATTGACATATTAAAGTGTGGTAGTAAATTAAATGTAATAATATAATTCCAATAGAGTTGTTTAATGCAAGTAAATGGTGCTCTAATTATTTTATAGTTTTTATAGTGTTTATATGGCAGAATATATGATCATGTAATATAGACTATAGGCTTATATTTATATTTAAAAAAATTATTAAATGGACTTGAACCTCCAAAAACCCGTAGAGTAGTGGTCTGGGTTCAATCATTCTGAAATGCAAAGTGAAGCATTCACTTGACTAGAAAAAAAGTGAGGCTTCGTTTTTCGTTGATCACGTTTCTCTGAAAACAATCCGCACTCCGACACGAAGCTTCATGAGAAATTGTGTGGTGCACTCGATAAGCACTTTGAGGGCCCTATTTTAACGATCTGAAACGCAAGTGTCAAAGCGCAAAGCGCAAGTAACTTTGTGGGCGGGTCTTGGCGCTGTTGCTATTTTCCCGGCGGGATAAATGACTCTTGCGCCAGGCGCAAATCTAAAATGGGTTGGTCTGAAGAGCTTCATTATTCATAGGTGTGGTTTGAGCGTAACGTGAAATAAACCAATCAGAGCGTCATCTCACATTCCCTTTAAGAGCAGACACGCTTTTTCTAAAGCGGATTCCTATTGTAACGGCGGATTTGCCAGGCGCGCGCCAGGAGCGGTTCACAGCCAAGGAGAGCAACGCTCTCGTCAGGGACGTTGGGGATGGAGAAACCCACCCAAATTAACTTCGGTTAAAAAGGCGTATGATAATCTATCTATCTATCTATCTATCTATCTATCTATCTATCTATCTATCTATCTATCTATCTATCTATCTATCTGTCTATCTATCTATCTATCTATCTATCTATCATAATAATGTATGATTTGCAAAAATGAAAACTGCTGCTTCTGTGTAGATGAGAGAATCAAAGTGTATGCGCGTTGTGCACACGCTACATTGATTATGGCCAAGCATGCGCCCTTAAAATAGCATATGAATAACATGTGCAACGCGCCACTGACTTTAAACTATTTTTTCCTGGTTAGTTGCACAATTGTTTTCTAAACCTGCAAAATAGCATGAAGGAACGTTTGCGCTGGAACACGCCTCCTTTTTTGCGCTGAACCGCCCAGGGAGCGCAAGTTCATTCCCTTTAGCGACGTGCTTCTGTGGAGGGAAAAGCGCGCTTTGCGCGGGTGCAAAATAGGAATGATACATGCGTTGGTGTACAAAGTCAATTGCGCTGGGTGCAAGATAGGGCCCTGAGTGTCATATGTAACATCACTAGTGAGTACCTCCATTGTTCCTGGTCATTACACTTCATGTATAGAAGTAACTGTAAAGATAATGTTCTCTATGAGTACCATCATAACTACGGCCCTACTTGACTCGGACCCTACTTGTGTATAGTTGGAGTTCTACACACAAAGCAAACATGCTTTTACCTCAACCGTTCCCCTCACAATCCAGTCATCATTGGTCTACCTTTTCTTTAGAGACACAAATCACATACATTAGTAACTGTCAGTATTGCACACAGCATTTTTTTTTGGGACAACCCACCGCATGCCTTCTACAGCCACTACCCATTCCTCAATGACCTCGCTCACACATTGCTATTGATATTTTTCACTGAATTCCTGACCTCCCAGGGTAATACAATTATATTAACAGTCATTGGTCGTTTTTCTAAAGCACGTCGATTAATACCTCTACCCAAGCTCCCAACAGCTTTCGAAACAGCAGAGTATCTCTTCCACTATGTGTTTCGCTATTATCGACTACCTGAAGATATTGTCTCAGACCGGGGGTTTCCAGCTCATATCTCGGGTCTGGACAACCTTCTTCCGCCAGCTTAATGTAAATATAAACCTCACATCAGGATATCACCCACAATCGAACGGCCACACTGAATGCCTGAACCAAGAACTCACAAGGTTTCTTAGAATATACTGTCAGCAGAATTAGTCGGACTAGAGCCGCTTCTTACCCTGGGCAGAATATGCTCAAAATTCCCTTCAGAAACCCTCCACTGGCATTACCCCTTTCCAATGTGTCCTGGGATTTCAACACCTTTTATTTCAGTGGTCAGGGGAACCCTCTGAGTTACCGGCCGTTGACGACTGGCTCTGACGGAGCGAGACGGTATGAAACCAAGCACAAATCCAACTTCTGGGTAAGTCGGAGTGAACTGCGATGCTAATCGTGTCTCATGAATGCACAGTCATGCACAAAATACCAGAAGCCAATGTCAGGATTTTCATTAAGTAACAAATTAAATTTCGATTGTTTTTTCACCAAACACTATCATATACCCCTAGAACACTTGGAACATAAGACACGTCACATGGGACCTTTCTGTGATACTTTTGCATCTTTTTTAAGCTTGATTCTGGTCGCTATTCACTCCCATTATGTGGATGAGCGTGAGCGGGATATTTTATTTTAAGTCTCCTTCTGTGGTCCAAAAAAAAATACTGCATTAGAGGAACACCAGGGTGATTACATTATGACTTTTATTATTAACTCTTTCCACACCATTACGCATCTTCTGAAATCTCCTGAACAAAACACAAAGAAGATTCAGAAACAAGGGATCTCAAATGAAATCATATGCATATGTGAAATAACGCAATCACCAACATTAAACAGCATATAAATCAAAACTGCCTAATGTTACTGAATTAAATGTCGATTCAGGATGAGTTATAGGCCCGTGCAAGCATTAGGGGTGTTGATGGACTCGATCTACTCCATCTGTGTTTTGATCATTGTTCTGAATTCGATCTGGTTGTGGTCTTTGACAAAAACGTTATCGTAACCCCCCCTCAGATTTGATCAAATCAGAACCAGAGCTTCTGCTCCTGTATTGTATGGAAGCATATCGGTAGCAATATTATATTATTATATATTATATATATCATTTCAAAACGTAATATGCAAAATGGCAATGCATTTCTGTATATAAATTTACATTTTCCATTACATTTGTGCAACATTTGGTGCAAAATGAAAATTAAATTATATCATTTACATTTGCCATTTAATACACTAGGTTTAATATGTAAATTGAATGCATATTTTAATGTAAATTGAATGCATATTTTAACGCTTTATAAGTTATATGTATTACAGAAATGGTAAGATTTGTTTAACATGTTCAGGCAAAATTTGTAGCAACATGATCATTTAAATGTTATTTCTCTTAATTGCATTTACACACATAGGTAAGACACTTGCGATTGCATTTTCATTAAATGTCAATGAATGTAGCAAAATTCAATGTGCAAATTGAAAATGCATTCCGAGCCAATCACGTCCCCGCCCCGTCCCGCCCTGTCAATCACTGCATCAAGACGGGGCTCGGCAACAGGCAAACATAGGCAAATGTTCGCGTGGGAGCACGCAGACGTTAGTGCTAATGATGGAAAGTCCGGTTCTTTTCCGCAAACTGGTTCTTTCGGACAGTTTGTTTCAATGAACTGGTTCACCAGTTCTTTTACGTCATCAAGTAATGACGTCAATTATATCATCCCGGCGGATAAATATACATTCAAATAAAGGCATTTGTAATCATAACTTCAGTTAAATAATAGTACTCATCGTCATAATCATCTTGGATAAGTTTCTTACATTTACATTTTGAAAATGAACCCTGCGATGCGCAAACGCGAATGTTTTACATGTCTTAAAGATTTAAAGTGAATAAACTGGTCTTCATCATTTTTATTTTATTTGTAATTAAATAAAGTACATTTCGCCGAATTCAGCCCCTCATTCAAGCAATGGCGATTCTAGGGGGTGGCCTGGGGTGGCCGGGGCCACCCCTGAAAGCTCATTGGCCACCCCTGTGGCCACCCCAGATCTGATAGGTAGGTCAAGTTCGTCAACACAAGAAACGAGAAAGGTTGTCAATCAATGATGACAGCTGATCAACTGATTTATGGCCAGTTTCACATTTTTAACTAACACAGTAACGGTCGTACTGAGACTGTGAGAGCTGATTTCTGCTCAGCGGACGTTTGGCCATGCAGGTCAGATGACCCATGAGATAAGAGCAAGCGCGCTGCACGGTGCACCTGCTGCTGCTGGTCCGTGAAACAAGAGGACGGTCACACAGTTGCAACAATACAACAACGATAAAAACGCTGGAATCAGTCGATTGAGAATTTGAGAGGTATGGTCGGGACCCAACGCAACAGAGTGCGGCACGGGAATATAGATCTGATGGCCGAGTGCGGGCGCGGGCGGTAATGCGTGTCTATTCGCGGGAGTCGGGACTCCCGCAAAATAGAATTATCTATAAATTGAACAAATAAAAACGAATAAATTGTCATTCATCTGTTGCACAAAAACAACAAGAACAACTAAAACAAAATAGAAACGATTTACAGGCCAGAGTCTCTATTTATAACATGTTTGCAGCGTTGAACAATGTAACCAATCACAGACATTTGTGTTGATTTCTTGAACGCAATGGCCAATCAGATGCATTTAAGATAGAATCCCCTCACCACTCAAAATTGACTTTTTGTTCAGTGCTGAATTCTGCATACTGGCAAATCATCTGATTATAGCAAACAAAGTGTAGATATTATGAAAGATTAATTATGCAGCCAGTTTCATTGATAATAACAGAGATTTGTGAGATGGCGATGAACTGAGATGTCAGCTTTTTAGGAATTATTAGGCCTAAGTGAGAAATCCGTCCCACGCAGGTCTCTAATGTAGACTTTAAAAACAAACCACTAACATTATATTTACATTAACAGTAGCCTATAGGCTGCAATCTAGTGTATGTAAACCTTTTTGCAGATAGCCTAAACACAAATGCATTTTCGGACAAGTTAATGGACAAGTTAATTGAGTAAATCATATCCCCACTATGGTAATTAATAACAGACTAGTAAACACATTTCCTAAATAGGCCTGTGACTGTATCTTACATTTTATGAAATATTACCATTATTTAAAAATAAAGTTTGCACTTTGTTACTATTATTAAAATCCTCTATTGTTCATAAGAGTTTGAAGGTTTACATAACATTACTTTATAGTATATATGGCCACCCCACTCTAGTTTTGTGTCCCATCTTGGCCACCCCAGTAAAAATGTCCTGGATACGCCACTGCATTCAAGTCCTTGGTTCACCCGTGCTCATGTATCAGCACAGCATCAGTTGGCCAAAAGAAAGTTCGGTTCAGAGACGGTGCTATCACGCATGCACAGTCTCTACAGCTCATCGGTTCTCCGTATCGAACTTGTCCTAAAGAAACAGTTCTCGGTTCTGTACTGGTGATCCGAGAACTGCTCCAACAACCAGTTCTTGACTCGAGAACCGTAGCATAGGCCTGTGTGTGCTGAGCTGAGAGCTACAGAAACCTAGTAGCCTACAGTCGACAAAACTTGATGCATGTCTCCAGTATGTTTAATACGTTATGTTTTGATTAACACATTATAAACATTTACTTTGCACCCTTAAAACCTTGGCAAGAGTTTACGTCAAAAATGTACAGTATATCAACTTACTAAGAAATTAAATGATCTGTTCCTGAAAATAATGTTTTAGTATAATAATAAATGTTTAGTTTTACAATCCATTCATTGTGTTTCCAATCTTTAAAATAATACATTGAAAAGACAGTATGTGATAAACATGTTTCTAACATGTTTTATTTTTGTTACACTTACTGATGTTCAACAAAATTCTTAAGAAACATGCATTTCGTCCCTCTGAAAAAATTGCATGCATGCTCAGCTGGGAGAAGGTCATGTGGTCTGAAATAGAGCTTTTTGGTCTAAACTCCACTCGCCGTGTTTGGAGGAAGAAGAAGGATGAGTACAACCCCAAGAACACCCTTCCAAACCTCGAAGCATGGAGGTGGAAACATCATTCTTTGGAGATGCTTTTCTGCAAAGGGGACAGGACGACTGCACCGTATTGAGGGGAGGATGGATGGGGCCATGTATCGCGAGATCTTGGCCAACAATCTCCTTCCTTCAGTAAGAGTATTGAAGATGGGTAACACACGAAACACACAGCCAGGGCAACTAAGGAGTGGCTCCGTAAGAAGCATCTCAAGGTCCTGGAGTGGCCTAGCCAGCCTCCAGACCTGACCCCAATAGAAAATCTTTGGAGGGATTTGAAAGTCCGTATTGCCCAGCGACAGCCCCGAAACCTGAAGGATCTGGAGAAGGTCTGTATGGAGGAGTGGGCCAAAATCCCTGCTGCAGTGTGTGCAAACCTGGTCAAGAACTACAGGAAACGTATGATCTCTGTAATTGCAAACAAAGGTTTCTGTACCAAATATTAAGTTCTGCTTTTCTGATGTATCAAATACTTATGTCATGCAATAAAATGCTAATTAATTACTTAAAAATCATACAATGTGATTTTCTGGATTTTTGTTTTAGATTCCGTCACTCACAGTTGAAGTACCTATGAAATTACAGACTTCTACATGCTTTGTAAGTGGGAAAACCTGCAAAATCGGCAGTGTATCAAATACTTGTTCTCCCCACTGTATTTGGCAGTATTGGCACAATCAGACGCGAAAGATAAAGTCCAGTTTGGTGCTGTTTGACAGTGCGCACGCGCTTTGGGCGTACGCGCTCAAAAAAGTGCATCATGTCAGAACAGAACGCCAATTAAATGTTTACCCGGCAAAGCTTTAAAGCACGAGCAAATAATTTGTGACAACTTTTGTGATTGCGAATAAGTGCAGTGTCCTGTGAGTGTAACTCTACCACTGCATGTACGTCGAGTTTTACAGTATTGGGACTGAGGCGCCAGAACTGCAGCTGATAGAATGTGCGCTGTAGCACGATACTATCATATTTCTTCAAAAGCAGATCGTGTAGACATTATGTCGCACTATGTCATGTGACATGTCACTATGTCGTGTGACATATGTCACACTGTACAGCCCTGCTTACGCTCATGCAAAGCCCATTGATGTAATATTTTTATTACAATGTTATATGTTGAAATGTTTTTACTATTTATTAAAGAAAACTATGCAAATCATAACAACCTACTGTAAGCCTATTTAATTCTTAATAAAGAATGCTAAAACACAAATGCTGCCGACTAACATCGGTTAGCAAGTCCTGATCAATGTTTTAATTTTACGATCATTTAATTTAATTTATTTCACTGTTATGTTTCAGTTAATAAATCTATTAACAAATTGAAATAACACGAAGTATAAGACACATAATCTATTGACTACGGATGCTCCGATCAGCATTTTTTGCCTCCGATACTGATTTTGATATCTGGGATTCAGTATCGGCTGATACCGATCACCGATCCGATACTAAAATAAAAACAGTGCTGAATTACCTAATAAACAGTATGCCTCACTGTGTGGAAGAGACTGGGATCATTCTTTTGTGAAAGTCATTAGGCAGGCTTGACTTAAACATTACTTTCATAACTTTATGGGGGGTGTTGGATGGCTAAAATACACATTAATTGCGCAGATATTAACATAAATAAATACATGATATTCAATAAAAAATAAAAAGAAGCATGGATAAGATTTATTCATGTTTCTTTTTTATTTATTTTTAGTAATTGCAAAAATAACTAGATTAGTCACAACTTTTTTTCTGTGATTAATCACGATTAATCACCATTAAAAAAAACATATGTTTTTAATATATTTTATAATGTAATAATTTCACAGTTAATCTCCAAATTAATGTAGAAACAAAGACAGTATACAGTATTTTAAATATTTGTCTAACAGGTAGGAAATATACAGAAATTGAATAAAGTTATCAAACAGTTTGCACTGCATAAATTTAAAATTATAGATTAATTCTTATTAAAGTTACAAAAGTTATTTAGTCAAGAGCAGTGAGTAATTTCCTCTGTTCCCTTTTTTCTTTGATTAACTTTACTGACAGAAAGCTTCATTGGCTGCTGTCCCTTTAAGATCTGTCGCTGCTGACAGAGACACGGATCTCACACGCGCCTCATTCTCTCACAACTTTTTACGTTCATTTAAAGGGGTCATATAATGGTACATGCACTTTTACAAGTTGATTGCACTGAAATGTCTGTTGGCAGTGCCTGTACACAACCATCCTATCATGATAAAAATCCATCCAGTGGTTTTGTTTTAATCTCCTTATATGTTTGACCCTCTCTGAAATCAAGCCGTTCGATATTGTGACGTCATAATATCCAACGCCCCTCCCGCGATTGCTGAGTGACAGCTGTGAGCAAGCTGTGACAGCTGTCGTCATAGTAGTCCGCCATTGTTGATATGCTGGAGCAGAATGGCGTCTAAGCGATTGTGGTGTTCTGTTCTTAGATGTAATAAGGAACACAGCAGTCATTTGGATGTTCCTAAATCCGAGCCGTTGAAGATGCAGTGGCTGAGTTTTGTTTTTGAAGCGATATGCCCAAAGGATTGACGCGGGGATTCCCTCACGGGGATTCCCCACGATCATCCATGCTTTCATGTTTGCGCGAATCATTTCACACCAGACAGCTTTACAAACGAGAAAAAACGGATCGGTACCAACGTGTTCCTGCTGAACCTCCAGAAGATGTGAGTGTAATGTTTTATTAACCTTTATATTAGTATTTATATTAATCTTTGCGAAATTTGCAAACCTTGCTGCAGGCTTCACGATGAATGCATCAAGGTTTACACTCAGGGTACATTACGGCATGTTTTCTATGTACGACGTTCTCAATATAATTCATAATCCCACGTTTATAATGAACAACACGTGGTTATTGTGTTAGAAACGGTGTCCGCACAGAACAGTGGGGCGGGGTGAGCAAAGCTCATTATCATTTAAAGACACATGCACTAAAACGGCGTGCTGAAAACAGAGCTGTTTTTGACCAGGTAAAATTAGTGTTTTCTTACAATACTAATGATAATTTTTAATTAAAGTATATTACAAACTTTTTATTTAGACCCTAAATAATCATATTAGCTTGTACAAAAATGGCATTATATGACCCCTTTAAGACTTTATTTAACTCATTTAAGACTGCTCTGTCTGCTCTTATGAGGATACTCGACAAAACTGACATTTTGGCATAATTGCACGTGTTAGTGTTCGTTCAACTTCAAGCCAAAAGAGAACTCGATTCTGGTCTTTCTGTGTGTCGTGTGTGTGTCTTGAATGGTTTAAAAGCATTTGCATGAATAAGAGCGCATCATATAATGTGACGCCAGCCAAAGGATGACTGAAAAAAAAACGGATGCTGCGTTAAAGGGATAGTTCGCCCAAAAATGATATTTAACCCATGATTTACTCACCCTCAAGCCGTTCGAGATGCATATGTCAATCTTTTTTGAGACAAACACATTTTCAGTTATTTTAGAAAATGTCTCAGATCTTTCAGTGGTTATAATGTGAAGCAATGGGGTCCACCTCATTCAAGTCCAAAAATGTGCGTGCATCCTTCACAAATGTAATCCATCCGGCTCCGGGGGGATAAACGAAGGCCTTCTGAGGGTAATCCGTGCGGTTTTGTCGTAAAAATATACATATTTAAAACTTTATACACGAAAATAACTGGCTTCCGGTAGCGGTCGACGCGCGTTCACGGAGATGGATGCTGGCGTATGACGTCGGACGTAGCGTAGGAAGCGTTGTGACGTAGAACGAACGCTACGTCACGACGCTTCCTACGCTACGTCCTACGTCATACGCCAGCATCCATCTCCGTGAACGCACATTTTGGGACTTGAACGAGGTGGACCCCATTGCTTCACATTATAACCACTGAAAGATCTAAGACATTTTCTAAAATAACTGAAAATGTGTTTGTCTGAAAAAAGATTGACATATGCATCTCGAACGGCTTGAGGGTGAGTAAATCATGGGTTAAATATCATTTTTGGGCGAACTATCCCTTTAATTGCGTTAAATATTTACCACTGAGTCTTCTCCCATTTCTAACAGTGACACTTATCCAACTTCCCAACTACTACCTTCGCAGACGTCAACAGCGCAACTGGGTTGTAGTTTGCCAGGTTGAGCTCACAAATGGGTTGAAATTTGTATGAAGTGTTGATTGTGTGAGTAGGATATGTTTAATACAAGATCTGGCAATCGGACAACCTTGGAATAATAAATTGATGTGGTTATTCATATAACGAGATTTGGGCCATACAAATTACGGGAGTTTCACGGGAGAAATAACAAAACGGGAGGAGGGTGGGAGATGGGTGTGAAATACAGGAGACTCCGGGGGAAAACAGGAGTGTTGATAGGTATGCACGTTAGCTTATTTGAATTGGAAACTGTTTACCTGCCGCCTGCGTTCTGCCCAGGTTGCTAGCGCGTGATGTCACACACTTGCGCACAGCATAGAATTACCGCGAGATCGTTTAGAGAACCGACTGCTTTGTAAGCTTTCAAATCGCTCGCGCTGTAATTTGATGCCCCTACGGATCGGGCCCATTGTTACTGATACCTGATCTAAAATGTTATTCCATATCGGAGCCGATACCCGAAACAAATATCGGATCGGAGGATCCCTACTATTGACATGCATTGCCTTTCTAAATTATAGAAAAATTGGGCACACAATTTTAACGTTTAGCCTACTTTGCTTAAATTTGATGCAATAATAGAAGCCTACATTTGTTTCAGTTCTAAAGTTGTAATGTAATTTCAGTATTGTGATTATGAATTTGTTTAACTACAATGTTTCACTTGAATTTATCTGCTACCAGCTCTCAATCGCTCTCAATGAGCCGCAGCACAGCGTCAGATTATGTAATAGAGATAATAAACTGACACTTTTCAAAGTCTGTGATTATAGCGCCACTTAGCGGTAAAAGGCAGCAAATACACATGCCCAATTTTACAGCCGTGGGAATGGCGTATTATTCTGGTTGAGTAACAACTGTACTTTCCATGTGCAGGCCCAAATCACTTTTTGCTATAGTTAGCAATCTCACTAATCCACCACAACATGTTACTTCTGGCTCTGCAGTGCTTGTTAATAGTTTTTCTCAATTATTTTCAGACAAATTGAAGTCGATCACTGAATCCATTACCAAAGACACCAAAGTGACTCAAATGTTCATTTGATGTAAGCTGATTCAGCTCATTCAACAAATTCTCTCTGCTTTCACTCTGACTACCTCTGCTGCCATAAGTGATCTAATTATGAAGTCTAATTCCATATCCTGCCACCTTATATCTAATATCTAATTTACCATTCTTAAGCAAAATACTTGAAAAAGTTGTGGCTTCACAACTGAGATCATACTTAGATCCTAATGGTCTTTTTGAGCCTTTTCAGTCAGGATTTCGCCCATCTCATAGCACTGAAACTGCTCTTCTTGGGGTGGTTAATGACATTCTTCTGTCCATGGATTCAGGGTTAATAAACAAGTGCTGCATTTGACACAGTCTCCCATTAAATACTCATCTCTGTGTGTATCACTGGGATATCAAGCATTGGATGTCCCTGAATTTCCTCAGGTTAAATAATAACACAACTGAAATATTGATGATTGTCTCTGTTGCCACAGTCAAAAGGATGGACCGTCCTTTGATATTGATGGGTTTCATGTTAAGCCTTCTTCATCCATCCGTAACCTTGGTGTTGTATTTGACTCAACTCTTTTTGCTCTCATATTTCTTCTGTTGTTAAAAACATTCGAAAAAATATTCGTAATTTTGCACATCTTTGATCTTCTCTAGCTGATGCTGACACCTTAATTCATGCATCAGTCGATTACAGTATGTTCTCACATCGACCAGGCATTCTGCTCACATTACTCCTCTGCTCATCACTGGTTACCCGTGGCATCACGTATTCACTTTAAGATATTACTTCTAACATTTAAGGAAATAAATGGTCTTGCACCTCCATATCCATCTGATCTACTTTACTCCTACCACCCTGCCCGGTCCCTTAGATCAGCTGAACTTGTTTTTGTTTTTTTGTCCACTGTAGGTGGAAGTTCATTTAGTGTTAATGCTCGTAAATTATGGAATTCACTACCCCTTACACTTCTTTATATCTCATCTATGGCTACCTTCAAGACTCAGCTAAAAACATATCTATTTAACATGTACTTTGGATAATGTGGCTATATGTATCCTTATGTGTTTGCAATGTGTGTGTGGGTGTGTAAATGTATTGTAATGTACAATGTAAAGCGATCTTGAGCTACGGAAAGGCGCTATATACATAAAACTTCTAAGTACCTCAAAATGTTGAGTTGACAGTTTGGATTTTTCAGTCCAACAGAGAGCACCTTCACTCCTGAATCCTGCAGGTCATTGTTACTCAGGTCCAGCTCTCTCAGGGGTGAGTTTGATGATTGTAGAACTGAAGCCACAACTTCACACTGCTGATCAGTTAGATTACAGGCTGCTAATCTGAAAAAAAGTAGTACTCTGGTTATAACCCTCATGGAATAAAAATATATTTTCATACATTTATGATCAATATATTAACTAGTTTAAATATATTGAAATATATATATATATATATTGTGTTAATATATTACAATATATAAACTATATTTACTATGTTACACTAATGTGTATTCACCTGAGTTACTTTCACTAAATTGAGTTGTTTCTGCCACACAAAGTAATGAGTTGAGTTTGTGTGTAAAGTTAATTACTTAAGGGTGCAATGTTGAAAACATGTAAAGTCTAATTGGTCAAAACAAATTGTTGAGTTCAAAACTCTAGTTTTTTTTTTTTTCAACCACTCCTATTCATCAACCAATCAGATTCATGCATTCAACAGCCCCCCCCCCCCCCCCCCCCCACACACACACACACACACACACACACTATAAATTTATATAAAGCACACATTATTAGTAACATTAATTAATGAATGAAAGTCAAACTCAAACCTCAGTATGTTGAGTTGACAGTTTGGACTCTTCAGTCCAGCACAGAGTAGCTTCAGTTTTGAATCCTGGAGGTGATTGTTACTCAGGTCCAGCTCTCTCAGGGAGTTTGATGACTGTAGAACTGAAGCCACAATTTCACACTGCTGATGAGTGAGATTACAGGCTCTTAATCTGGAAAAAGAGAGGACTCTTGTTAAAAGGTTATAATCAGTCAAGAGCTTGTTAATAATGGAGAAGCTTTTGCATACTGGAAAGACGTTAGAGAGCAGGAAGGCCTGGGTTCCACTTTTATTTTACATTACATGCACTTATATGTTCTTACAGTGTACTTACTCTAGAAAGTAAAGGGTAATTTAAGGTAACTGCATGGGTTAAGGTTAGGTTTAGGGGTAGGTTCATGGTTAGTACCTAGTTAGTACCCAGTTCCCTTTCGTTCGGGAACTCCTACGTCTCGTCGGAGGAGTTTCCAACGAATTGGGATCACGCTAGGGAGACCAATTGCCTTCGAGTGAATTAAAACGAGCCAATGAACATTTGCATGCAACATTTGCATTCCGCAGCCCGCCTACGAGAGCGGGTATAAAGGCGGAAGCAAGCGCATACACAAAACGCTTTTAGCTTCGTAGTCGACCGGTTGTGTCCTCTCTGAGTGAATGAGCTTTAAGATTGTATCTATCTTACGCTCTACGAGTCTGCTGTTTCGGGAAGGGATCTCTCTGTGTTGGTGAGACGGCGTTTCAGCGACCGCGCGATTTCCTGTCTGCCGGCTGCATCTACACACTGTTAATTCAAAAGCTGTTTTCACAGCTGGTAAACGGTTGAGTGCGCACAGCGGGCTTGCAGTTTCCCCGCTGTGTTGCCGCGTTGGGTCCCTGTGTGCTTCAGCACAATAAAGAGAGTACTTTCTTCCTGAAAGAGCAACACGAGTGAAGATCGCGTCCTTTTCAGGATGACGATTCACTCGTGTGTTTCTGGATGCGATCGTTTGCTGTCCTCACTTGACGGCCACGTTCATTGTTTCCCATGCCTAATCAGTGTGTGAGACTACGTTCGTGGGTGGTTCATGTTCTCTCAGGAGTGCATGACCACGTCGGCATGTTGTTTGTCTCCACTTTTTAAAGGCTCAAGCCGCTCAGCGTGCCGTGTGCCGTCGAGCGCCGGTTGACAGCGCGGGTTGTCACGGCAACCCAGCGCGCGTCATTCGACGCTCAAGATGCGCGGTCAAGATCAAGACTCGCGTGCCTCTATGAGGTGAGTCCCTTTGCTTATTTCCCGATCTAGTTTCTCTTCTGGTGTACCAGAAGAGGGCTACTTTGGCGAATAACATTGGTGATCTGAGGGTTACTGTGAGCACAAACCACTCACTCCTCTAGCGCATCGCAAACATGCTGAGACTGTTCGTGGGTGGTTTGTGCTCTCTACATGAGAGCATGACCACGTCGTGCCGTTGTTCCTCCTGCCTGAGGGCTTGAACGCTCAGCGTGCCATGTGTCATTGAG
This sequence comes from Scardinius erythrophthalmus, assembly GCF_964197995.2. Lineage (NCBI taxonomy): Eukaryota > Metazoa > Chordata > Actinopteri > Cypriniformes > Leuciscidae > Scardinius > Scardinius erythrophthalmus. The sequence goes on along the minus strand of NC_138221.1, from coordinate 69,456,888 downwards.
GCGATGGCCAAGTTCACTGTTTTGCATGCCTGGTTGACGGCCATGATCGCTGTTTCACATGCCTAATCAGTGTGTTGAGACTGCGTTCATGGGTGGTTCATGTTCTCTCATGAGTGCATGACCACGTCGGCACGTTGTTCGTCTCCCCTTTCTCGTAAAGGCTTGAGCCGCTCAGCGTGCCGTGTGCCGTCGAGGCTTTGAATGGGATTTTGGTCCTTCTCATGAGGGACCAAGCATTTCATTCGGAGCCCCAGGGGAGGACAGATGTCGATCGCTACATCGGAGAGAGGGCTATTATACTCTGAAAATGATGCTGAGTTCCTACTGTAATGGTGTGTTCTCGTGCTGAAGATTCAGACTTGACAGCCACACTTCCTGGGTCTAAAGTGCCTGGATGTGTGTGAATTTTTTTTTTGCAGTATGGAAGCATTTTGGTGCCAATATGGCAAGCCAACCATGCCTAAATCTGCAGAAGTTTTTCCTCTCTCACTACCCCTGTACATTCAGTGCACGTGGGTAGTTCTGATTCGGGGTGGAGCTGCGCTTAGTGACTGACCGTGATAAGTCACAGCGCTGGCCCTCGGTCAGACCATGTCCACACTGGTGGTCCAGAAGCGCCTCAAAACCAGCCCGCTCGGAGTTCGTTTCCCCCCAGCAAAGTGAAGGGAAACGACCCTGAGAGGAGTGACCCGGAGTATGTGATGTCTGCTCTTCGAGAGTGCGTGTCATCACCACTCCTTCCCCTGGAGGAGGGCCGGGTGGAGAATTTTGTTTCTGTTCCGCCGCTGGTCATTCAGTCAGCGGTACCCAAAGTTTGAGCAGTCCACTTCCTCTGAGTCACTCACGGGCCCCAGCGCTCAGATGACAGTGAGGGCTACGGCCTTGTCACTCTCGTCTCTCGCTGGGCAAGGAGGCGGAAACAAGGACTCGTTGCCCCCGGGCCTTGCTCCTCGTTTCCCCTCACAGTTGAACGGTCGAGACTGGTAGTGCAGCACAACGCTCAGCACAAATGAGTTTGGGAGTACGAAAAACACTGATTTGGGATTGCGCTCTGTCAGAGAGACTACTTCTGGTATGTCATTCAGCGTGATACCACATTGAGTTGTTTTTTCACAACTTACTGTGCATAACAACTGGATAAACTCTTTTTGAAGATCCTTGTTAAATGTACACACACGCTTCTTTGACATCTTCACGTCTGACTTGATCTCCTTACTCTCTAATATCCGCCTTCACCAACTGCAAGTTAATCGTTTACGAATTGTGATAAGATGGTAATTTTGTTCTCCAAAATGAGGAGATTGGCTTATCGGCTTATTCTCGCGTGACAGACTACGATTCACTTTTATGATCACCTAGCAAAGACAATTTAGGAAAGAAGAAATACGGGACAAAACATGATTTTCTCATAATAATTTAGGACACTTCAAAGAGAGATGAAATACGGGACTGTCCAAGGAAAAACAGGACGTGTCGTCAACCTATCCACGTGTGATGCATACCGAGTTCATTATTTTCAGGGGCGGAGCAATGAAGAGAGGGGTGTCGATTTCAAAAATTGACAGTGTTTCTCAGAAATCGCTATCTGCTACTTTACAGAATGAATGTGAAACTCAAACCTCAGTATGTTGACTCCACAGTTTGGACTCTTCAGTCCAGCACAGATCAGCTTCAGTCCTAAATCCTGCAAGTGATTGTTACTCAGGTCCAGCTCTCTCAGGGAGGAGTTTGATGACTGTAGAACTGAAGCCACAACTTCACACTGCTGATCACTGAGATCACAGGCTGTTATCCTGAAAAAAGAGATGACTATGGTTAAAAGGTTATGATCAGTCAAGAGCTTGGTCCTGTGTTAATAATGGAGAAGCTTTTGAGCACTGGGGAGACGTTAGAGAGCGGGAAGGCCTGGGTTGCACTTTTATTTTACATTACATGCTGTACAATGTTCTTACAGGGCTTTTCACACTGCAATTAACAACTGGTTATAGTCATTCTTAACCCAGCTTTTAACCCTGGGTAAAGAAATATATCACACTTGTAAGTTAGGAGTGAGTTTAGCAGGATTAGAGCCGCTTCTGCTCTGTTAACCCCGCATTGCAGTGCCAAACTTGCACAGTGTGAAATGATACAGTGTTAAAATATTACGGCTAGATACTTAGCAATGGACAGCCAATCGAGTGCCTCAAGTTCACATGCTTTGTATGGTCACAGAAACACTGACACGCAGTCTGAAATCGAATACTATATAGTATGCCAAAAACTGTACGTTAACAGAGCAGTATGTCTGAATACATAGTATTTGTAAAACAGTCACCGAAAAACCTACTACTTCTGGCAAGATTCTGAAGTGCGCATACAATGGACACTTTACTATCCCATGAGGCCAAGGGAAAGGTTTTATGAATGGCAGTGAAGCGACATAACTGATGCTTGTAGGTCACATAATAATGACAACATGGCGGATGTAGTACATCCGGTTTCCATTCATACTATACACATTCATACTAGGGCTACACAATGTATCGTTTCAGGACCGATTCCACGATAGTCATGGATTGATGGATAGTCATGGATTATTTGCAAAGTTTAACCATCATAGAGTGAAAGTTGATCATTTGCACGTTTTTAAGTTGAGTCAGGCATCAAGCGCAAGAGGACTTGCATGCTGTTTTCTGTGCGCACACACAAAGCCACGCAGACAGCACATGAACGCCGAATTCAGTTCCTTTTCTCTTTCTTTCAAGCTTAAACGGACACATGCACATAAAATTAAGTCAAAATGTCTGTCTCGGCGAGTATCCTCGTAAACACAGTCGGTTGTGTGCTGTAAACAATTGAGAAAGAAAATGGATGTGTGCAATTTATATTAAGTCCGGGCATTCATCTTAAAGGGAGAGCAGTTTAATGTACCTGCAGCTGTCTGTGATATTAATGTTGATCAAACCACAAAAAAGAAAGAGAAAATTACTTTTATAGCTTTAACAAAGATAAACTGTATTAATTAAATATTGAACTCAATTTGAAATAAAATGAATCAAAACTATAAAGACATATTTTAAACCATAGTAACTAATATAAATGACAAAATACGCAACAAAATTAGCTTTGTTAAAATTAGCTTTAACCAAAATAAATTGTATTCATTACGGTAATTAATTATATTAGTTATATTTCATTTATACAGTGAAAAACAAAGCACTGCTCATTTCAATTGTATCTTTCTTCTAATGTATTTATCTATGCTTATAAATTATTATTTACTATGCAGATTCACTTCCCTACAAAATCACCCCAATTATTCTAGAATGATTAATTATATTTAAATAGAGCTATCCAAATCAACTGGTGAAATTGTTTATTTATATTTCGCAATATCGGAGAAAAACTAAATATTGCAATGTAAGTTTTTTTCAATATCGTGCAGCCCTAATTCATACTATATATAACATACATTTTTAATGGTTGCAAAGTTAATTTCGAGAGTTTAATGGAAAGCATTTCTAATGGCAACAGAAAACTCACCAATTGGAGTGAAGAAGATACCTTTTCATTGTACCCTTTACAATCCAAAAAGTCCATTTAGACAAAAAAAAACTTGATAGCAGTCGGCAATACATAATATGAGGATGCACAATGTAAAAGCCTTCATGTAAACGGGTTGCATGCAGCATTCATCTAATCAATGAATCTAACACCGCAAATATGCAAATAAGAACATTAACCAAGGGTTTAGAAGTGTACAGCATGAAACATCAGTTTATAAATACCCAAGATTAATTGTTAACCCCAGGGAAATTATGATCAGTGTAAAGGTTTAAAATGACTCAGGGTTAACTATTTCAAGTGTGAAAAGCCTTCTTGTACATCAATAATTAGTTATAAAACAGATAGTTCTGGACCTTGATTTTGAATGGTTGAGCCGTGTTCTAAGCCATAGTAAATTACTCTACAAGGACTCAAGCCATCCAAGCCACATTACGTTTTCTATGCTCCTATCACGGTTACAGTACCAAAGCATTAAGGCCTGGACTAGTAGGCTCAGAAACTCCTGGAGTACCCACAGCACTGCACATTTTCAAATTCAACTCATCAGGTAGTTAGTAAAGACTCCAAGACCTCTAATATGTGTGTTAGATAAGAGAGACATCAAAAATGTACAGTGCTGGGATACTCCAGGAACAGGGTTGGAAACCACTGACCTAAATCCAGATATTTCTTATTTTAATACATCCTCACCACAACTAGATATGAGGTAGCCTAATTTAAAAGTGTGATTTCTAGACCAGGAAAATGAATATATTTTTCTAAAAATGCTTAACCCTTGTCTGGTGTTCACAACCCAATTACTCCTGTGGTGTTCCCGGTCAAAAATGACCGGACTATAAAAAATAGCTTATAAATCACTTGTTATGCAATATTATCACCCAATATTGGATTCAATCTTTTTGTCCACTTGTTCTCTTTCAGTTAGGACTGGTTTTATATTTCTATTTGCATCTGATTAATTGTAGGCCTCATTTATTTGATAGTAGGCATCTCCTTTTTTGAGTAAAAAAAACATTATTTTTGAATAATTTTGGAAATATTAAATGAAATCTGAAGAAAATTGGCACTGTTGATCACACCAGTCTACTTTAATATTTCACCAGGAATTTTGTTTTGAAAAACTTTTATTTTGTACAAAATGGCACATAGTCACACGTGTGGTGTTCCCGGTCAAAAATGACCGGACTACAAAAAATAGCTTATAAATCACTCATTATGCAATATTATCACCCAATATTGGATTCAATCTTTTTGTCCACTTGTTCTCTTTCAGTTAGGACTGGTTTTATATTTCTATTTGCATCTGATTAATTGTAGGCCTCATTTATTTGATAGTAGGCATCTAATTTTTTGAGTAAAAAAAAAAAATTATTTTTGAATAATTTTGGAAATATTAAATGAAATCTGAAGAAAATTGGCACTGTTGATCACACCAGTCTACTTTAATATTTCACCAGGAATTTTGTTTTGAAAAACTTTTATTTTGTACAAAATGGCACATAGTCACACTTGTGGTGTTCCCGGTCAAAAATGACCGGACTACAAAAAATAGCTTATAAATCACTCATTATGCAATATTATCACCCAATATTGGATTCAATCTTTTTGTCCACTTGTTCTCTTTCAGTTAGGACTGGTTTTATATTTCTATTTGCATCTGATTAATTGTAGGCCTCATTTATTTGATAGTAGGCATCTCATTTTATGAGTATATATTTTTTTATTTTTGAATAATTTTGGAAATATTGAATAAAATCTGAAGAAAATTGGCACTGTTGATCACACTAGTCTACTTTAATTTTTCACCAGGAATTTTGTTTTGAAAGACTTTTATTTTGTACAAAATGGCACATTGTCACTCTTGTGGTGTTCCCGGTCAAAAATGACCGGACTACAAAAAATAGCTTATAAATCACTCATTATGCAATATTATCACCCAATATTGGATTCAATCTTTTTGTCCACTTGTTCTCTTCCAATTAGGACTGGTTTTATATTTCTATTTGCATCTGATTAATTGTAGGCCTAATTTATTTGAGAGTAGGCATCTAATTTTTTGAGTGAAAAAAAACCATTATTTTTTAAATAATTTTGGAAAAATAAAATAAAATTTGAAGAAAATTGGCACTGATGATCACACTAGTCTACTTTAATTTTTCACCAGGAATTTTGTTTTGAAAAACTTTTATTTTGTACAAAATAGCACAGAGTTACACTTGTGACGTTCCACTGGGCCATTGAGGGCCACTGTTTCAATTGGCCATTTAAAGTGAATGGGAGAGACATGTGTTAGAAGTCCACGAGGAATATCTTTACATCTGAGTGATGGATTATGGTGAGTTTGGGCTCTTTTTAATCTTAACAACCTCATGTAAATAATGTTGTGCCATTTTCCACAATATATGCATGCTTCATTGAGTTATGAGTTAAAACGCGACATAAGTGCTAGGCTACAACTATATTCAAGGCTCTGTGAGCGCATGTGGGGGTTTGTGTGTTACAACTCAATTAGGAATATCTTTAGATCTGAGTGATGGATTATGCTGAGTTTGGGCTCTTTTTAATAGTGATAGTCTGCTGAAAATAATGATGTACAGTTTTCTACGAACTGTGCATGCTTCGTGAAGTTATGAGCGAAAACCAAACGCGAGTGCTTCATGAGTATATACTTGGCTAGGTGCGTCTGTGGTATTTTCTGTGTTAGAACACCATGAGGAATATCTTTAGATCTGATTGATGGAATATATTGAGTTTGGGCTCTTTTTAATCGTGAGCTCCTGCTGTAAATAACGATGTGCCATTTTTCATGATCGATATAATTTTCATGAAGATACGAGTAAAAAGGCCAAGTCTAAGCTACCTTGATTGGCTACGTGAGTCTGTGCGTCTGTGATATTTTTTTGTGTTAGAACTCCATGAGGAATATCTTTAGTTCTGAGTGATGGATTATGTTGAGTTTGGACTCATTTTAATTGTAAGCATCTGCTGTAAATAATGATGTGTCATTTTCCACAATCGGAGCATGTATCATGAAGTTACGAGCGGAAATGTGTCTAAAATTAACCTGTTAAGCCTCACCAGTGCGTCGGCGCACTGAAGCGTTTTTTTATATATATAGCTCAAAGTTACTATCAGATTTAATGTTATACTTTGACAAACTATACATCATTAAAAAGATATAATACTCAAGTTTCAGTATTTGACCACTATTGTATTCTGAGAAACTTATAGCGACAGTTATTTCTTAATTTGTGTCAGGAGTTATGAAATGAAAAAATGAGTCGATACCTTTGATATGAAAAATGCGCGTCAGCTGCTTTCATTCATAAAAAACTCCTGTGCTGTCGTCATGACAGCGATACACAAAACAACGTCCCTCAGGGCTTTAGCTCAAAAATGTGCAGATTTGGAGAAATATTGATATATTCTCATAGATTCACATCATATTTCTATAGACAGGAATAATATTTATTGAATTTATACCCAAATGCGTCGATGTAATCATTATGAGCGCTTGCATACTCTGATACTGTGTTTTCAATCCATACCAACAGCCTGAGGGCGCTATATGCACAATAATTGTCCATATATGGAACATGAAGAAGAGCCATGATCATGTGACATTCCAGGACGTCACTGATACACACAAAGCTACAGAGTTCGCGCTGTAAAATGCAGATAAAGAGGTTTTGAAGATAATAAACATGATTGCAATGATATTTGAGTTACCTGTATTTTTCAAGACATGCCAGGTATTTTCATAATAATAGATTATATTTATAATGTAATGCTAATCTATATAGACTATCATTGTGCAGAACAGTATACAATAGTATATTTTCTGTCTGATTTTTTTATCTGAAGCCAAATTAGATCACAGAAGATTATTTAAAATACTCCACTTGCGTTATAAAAGTAAGTTTGGAGCACAAACATGGTTTTAATCTCATAAATGGTCGTGTATTGATGGTGTGCTAAGCTAACATGCTAGCTAGCCCTAGGTGCACCTGCAACCTAGAAGTTATACTTTTATGTTTTTTTGAATGCTTACTGAAAGTTTCTTTATTCAAGAATGTTCTTTATTCTTTATTTAAAATGTGAGGTGAACTTTGAGAAAAGAATTTAGGGATTGAAACCCTATGAATAGCCTGTGAATAGCCAGTCGTTAGTAAGTATAATGCAGACAAAAGAAATGCATATTTAGAGCCATAACCAGGCTGGAGAGGTGTGAATGTGTGCAGGGGGAGACTGAGACTGAATGGGGCTCGTTTGCACCACAAAACAATAGAGACAATATACTGGATAGATGGTTAGAAGATGACAATAAACATCAGAAGCATCTTAGCGTCAAATCAAAATAAAGTCAACTGACATGGTCTTGAAAAACATTTAACTAAATACAGAGTTTTGGACTTATTATCTTCAGATTTTAAACATAAAATGTTTAGACATGTGGCTTTAGCTGTAGTGCATTTCTAGATTGCTCCAGTGCCAACTTCAATTTTATTTTCATGAGGATGTTTCATAAAAATTAATTTCTAATAACTTTACAAAACTTTGAAGCTATTTATAACAATTTTTGTCATTATGATAATTTTTAATTCTACATTTACAATAAACTGCCAGGTGTCAGCTTTCAAATGAGATCATACTTGTGCTTTTAGTACAAAGGGTTCATGAACTGTATCTGTTTCAGTTTGGGTATGTCATTTCTGGGGATTTTTCAAAAGTGGGGTTGCAGCTTAACAGGTTAAGCATCCATACATGGTTTACACATGGGTCTCTTGAAGGGCTTCTTTTAGAAAAACCTCGCTCAAGTTTAGTAAAAAAGCCTGAAACAATTATGCTTGTTGTATTCTACTCATTGAGACCTTTCAAATGACATATGACACAGGACTATCAGAGCTGTATGATGTATTTGACATATTGCTGAATGTAATACAAAAAAGTAGTTTATAAATTATGATTTTTTTTATTTTTATTTATCAGCAAATAACTCAGCACTACTTAGGAGTTTATCAAATTGGCTACATTCATTGTAAATTTCAGACTCTAAGCTTTCAAATGACACCTATTTTAAGTTGATCAAGGTAATAGTTTTGAAAAATATTATAATTATTTATTTCGCAGCTAGGTGGCGCCTGCGGGGGGTACACTCAGTTTTAGAGTGATAACTCAGCAGATGTTAGGAGATGATCAAAGTGATTAGATCCATTAAAAAGCTGAGATTCTAAGCTTTAAAATGATACATATTTTGTGTTGTTCCATTCATTGGTTGCATTGGTCTCTCCCATTCACTTTCAATGGCCCATTGAAACAATGGCCCACAATGGCCCTCAATGGCCCAGTGGAACACCACAAGTGTAACTCTGTGCCATATTGTACAAAATAAAAGTTTTTCAAAACACAATTCCTGGTGAAAAATTAAAGTAGACTAGTGTGATCAACAGTGGCAATTTTCTTCAGAATTTTTTTTTTTCCCTAAATTATTCAAAAATTATGTTTTTTTTACTCAAAAATGTAGGTGCCTTCTCTCAAATAAATGAGGCCTACAATTAATCAGATGCAAATAGAAATATAAAACCAGTCCTAATTGAAAGAGAACAAGTGGACAAAAAGATTGAATCCAATATTGGGTGATAATATTGCATAATGATTGATTTATAAGCTATTTATTGTAGTCCGGTCATTTTTGACCGGGAACACCACAAGTGTGACTATGTGCCATTTTGTACAAAATAAAAGTTTTTCAAAACAAAATTCCTGGTTAAATATTAAAGTAGACTGGTGTGATCAACAGTGGCAATTTTCTTCAGAATTTATTTAAAATTTCCAAAATTATTCAAAAATAATGTTTTTTTTACTCAAAAAATTAGATGCCTACTCTCAAATAAATGAGGCCTACGATTAATCAGATGCAAATAGAAATATAAAACCAGTCCTAATTGAAAGAGAACAAGTTGACAAAAAGATTGAATCCAATGTCGGGTGATAATATAGCATAACAACTGATTTATAAGCTATTTTTTGTAGTCCGGTCATTTTTGACCGGGAACACCACAAGAGTGACAAGGTGACAAAACTCCCCCTAAAAAATTAAGAAAATTGTCACAAAACATTTCAGAAGTAGTTATACCATTTGTGAATTAAGTCACTAAGTTTCAGTACAAAGCGATAACATTAACTAGTATTTTCGGGAAAAAGAAAATCTTCTCCGGGTCAAAATGACCCGAACACCACATGAGGGTTAATCCTTATCCAGTAAATTATGTACAATGGAAAAGTCATGTAAATTCATTGGTTGAAAAGACTGTAATTGCTGAAGAACTTCAGAAATGTAATGACTTGGATTTCAATTACAATTACAAATTAAAATAATGATTTTAAATATTTTAATCTGTAGACACTTTAAATTTATGTAAATGAAAAAACCATTACAGTACATTTAACTAAACTATTAGCCTACATGAGATGTATTATGTTCATATTTCAAATCAGTTTAAATTATGTTCATATTTTCACACTCACATAGCTTTTCTGCAGTTCCTCAGAGCAGGTAACAGTCTCCATTGACTCTCCTGTGATGAGATGTTGTACTTTTTAAGGTCAAACTCATCCATCACCTTTTCTGACATCAGGATCATGTTTGCCAAAGTTGAACATTGTGCGAGAGAAAGGTGTTTGTCGTTTGTATCAGATTGTAAAAATGCCTGCATTTCTTCAACAAGAGTACTATCCTTCATCTCAATCAAGCACTGTGACAGATTCATCCATCTTTCAGGACTGACATTGTCTTTTGAACTTTCTGTGTTTTCGTGTCTTTTAAGGTTTTGGATTATTTTCTTGATCCTCTCTGGGTTGTTCTCTGTGTGAATCAGCAGATCCTGTAAGAGTCTCTGATTGGACTCCAGTGAGATGCCATGAAGGAATCGAAGGAAAAGATCCAGGTGTCCATTTTTACTCTTCAAGGCTTTATTCATTGCTCCCTTCAGAAACACATTCAGAGAAACAATCGTACACCGAGTTCTGGACTGTCCTGTGAGGAACATTTTCAGAACTTCACTGTTCTTGTGTAAATAACAGAAAAACACATACAGAGCTGCAAAAAACTCCTGAAAGCTCAGATGTACAAAGCTGTAAACCTTCCTGTGATAAATCACAGATTCCTCCCTAAAGATCTCAGTGCAAATCCCAGAATACACTGAGGCGTCAGTGACATCTATGCCGCTCTTAATCAGGTCCTCCTCATAGAACATCACATTGCCCTTCATCAGCTGATTGAAAGCCAGTTCAGCAAGTTTCATAATCACTTCTCTGTTGGACTGCAGGAGTTTCTCTGGATCTCTCCCTTCATACTTCTGGTTCCTCATACTAGTTTGAATGAGGAGGAAGTGTATGTACATTTCAGTCAGAGTTTGAGGGATTTCTGCACTGAGATCTTGTTTCAGGATGTTTTGAAGCACAGTGGCTGAGATCCAGCAGAAGACGGGTATGTGACACATGATGTGGAGGCTTCTTGCTCTTCTGATGTGTGAGATGATTCTGCTGGCTTGATGCTCATCATTGATTCTCTTCCTGAAATATTCCTCCTTCTGAGGGTCATTGAATCCCTGAATTTCGGTCACACGGTTGATGTATTCTGAGGGGATCTGATTGGCTGCTGCTGGTCTGGTGGTGATCCAGATGAGAGCAGAGGGAAGCAGATCTCCTTTCATGAGGTTTGACATCAACACACCCACTGATGAAGACTCAGTCACATCAGAAACTTTCTCACTGCCTGAAAACATCAGTGTAATTCTGCTTTCATCCAGACCATCAAAGATGAACACAACTGTACATTCATCATAAATCTTTGAGTCCAGATCTTGAAGTTCAGGATGAAAGTCCAGCAGAAGTCTGTGAAGACTGTACTGATGATCTCGAATCAAGTTCAGCTCTCTAAATGGAAGCACAAACGTGAAATCTACACCCTGATTGGCTTTTCCCTCGGCCCAGTCCAGAATGAACTTCTGCACAGAGACGGTTTTTCCAATTCCAGCGATGCCTTTAGTAAGAACAGTCTTGATTTTATCTTTCTTCTCTCTTCTCTTCTCCTCATATCCTAGTTCAGGTGAAGGATCAAAGATGTCATTGCAGTTGATTGGAGTGTCTTGGAGGGTCTTGTAACTTTTCTCCATCTGTAACACCTCATGTTCTTTATTCACCCCTTCACTCTCTCCCTCTATGATGTACAGCTGTGTGTAAATCCTGTTCAGGAGGGTCTGATTCTCTTGTAGTTTGATTCCCTCAAATAAGTTCTCATACTTGTTCTTCATGCTGGTTTTGTGGTGGTCTTTGACTCTCTGCAGATCATCATGCACTGACTGGTGAGAATCGAGCTGCAGGGCTGCTTCTGTGTCAAGATGACTGATGTGTTTCTGACAGGAGGAGGATGTGCTGGTCTGACAGGACACATCTCTGATCTGGTCAGCTCTCCCACCACTGAAAACACATTAAGAAGACAGAGACACAAAAACCTCTGTTAAAATAAATATAAAAAACATACTACATGTAGAAACTGACTTCCTAATATATTACATGGAGATCCTCGCAAGTTCTCGCACAGATTTTATTTACCCATGTTGCCAACGAACTGTTAATGAATTATGCACATCAGGCATTTGGGGGCAGATAATGACCTGCATATTAAAAGTAATTAGACATCAATATTTCAGTGGTCAAAATGTTCGAATAAAAGAGAAAGGCGGCTAAAATTCTTGACCAGATTTAACAGAAACCATTATTTTAAAATATCACAGAAACACAGACATGAAGAAAAAACAGTGTTCATGTGAAATGATTACATGTAATTGATTTACTTGTAAATGGTGACAGATGATACTTAAAGGGGTCATATAATGGTACATGCACTTTTACAAGTTGATTGTACTGAAATGTGTGTTGGCAGTGCCTGTACACAACCATCATTAAATGATAAAAATCCATCCAGTGTTTTTTTATTAAATCTCCTTATATGTTTTCGCCTCTCTCAAATCAAGCTGTTCGACCTAGTAACGTCACACAGTCGGACGCCCCTCCCACGATTGTTAATTGACAGCAGCATTTCAACACAGACCCGCCCTCGCTCGTGAGCGAGCTGTCAATCATAGTCCGCGCGTCATTGTTGATACGCTGGAGCACTGTCTATGAGCAGATTGGCGTCTAAGCGATTGTGGTGTTCTGTTCTTGGGTGTAATAAGGAACACAGCATCATTTTGATGTTCCTAAATCCGAACCGCTGAAGATGGCATGCTTTACAATGAATGCGGCTAAGGTATACACTCAGGATACATTACGGCATGTTTTCTATGTACGACGTTCTCAATATAATTCATAATCCCACGTTTATAATGAACAACGCGTTATGGTTATTGTGTTATTACAAACTGTGTATGCACAGAACAGAAGGGCGGGGTGAGCAAAGCTCATTATCATTTAAAGACACTTAAATGGCGTGCTGAAAACAGAGCTGTTTTTGACCAGGTAAAATTAGTGTTTTCTTACAATACTAATGAGAATTTTTAATTAAAGTGTATTACAAACTTTTCATTTAGACCCTAAATAATCATAATAACTTGTACAAAAATGGCATTATACGACCCCTTTAAGTTTAATGACAACATGTTACAATGTTTATATGGTACAATGACTGGTAGGTACTGTTTGTATTATTGCTTAACACAATTTTCACGATTTCAATTATATTCTTGGGATTTGATTTAAATTTTGTCAATATTGACTCATTTGGATAAATATTAGGTAGGCAACAGTAGATGGCCAGTAGATAGATAGTAAAAATCTCAAATAATGCTGTAAACATACAGAGAGCCCTATCAGCTGGTATTATTAACCCTCTGGGGTCTAAGGGGTTTTTGGGGTCCTTGAGATGTTCTGACATGCCCTGACATTTGTGCTTTTTTCAGTTGCTTATAAACATATTAATGGCAAAGGTGTAATTACACTCTATTTAGCACAAACAGGGCTACCATAATATGTGAGCAACATGCATTTACATGTTTGTATTTTTGAGAGAATAATGGTTATGCATGGTTATTGAAAAAACTAAAAACTAAAGTTTCTGAAATAAGGCCACAAAACACATACTAAATATGTGTCAATAAGACTTTTGACTAATGGATGTTGTTGCCTAGTGTTTTTTCTTCAAAATGATGTGAAAATCATCCTGCCTAATCATTCACATAAAACATACATTGATTTAAATCTTGTAAAACACTTTTGGTTTGGAAAGGCAATATGTGCAAAGGGCGTCAACGATCGAACATCAACATGCATATTTAGTGGTTCACACCTGAGGAGACAATGGGGCCCACATACTTAATGAGCCATTCATTCAGGTGTGTCACCTATAGCCACAAGAAAGAATGCAAGAGCATTGGTTCACAGTTGGAAGCATCTCAATTTTATTTTATTTTTTCCACAAATTGTGCTTGTAAATTGTATAATATCCAAGGAAAACATGTCCAGTAATTGTGCAGTTAATTCTCATACTGTATTTTCAGTTTTGGAATATGTATCCTCTCCCCAAATTTGTCAATAATAAAACACAATAAAAATTATTTAAAGAAAAGGCTTATATTTACCTTTTAAAATTTGTTTACATCTACCTTGTAAATATATATTTTTATAGACGCCGGCGTGATTGCCGACCTCAGAGGGTTGAAGGTTAAAAATATCAAATTAAATTACAAATGTGGTTTTCATTATAACAAGAATTATTTATTGACAAGTAAAAATATAATAAATATGTAATATAGTGCACATATTTAGCAAAATACTCCTCTCTATAGCAATTGTTTCTAGTCAACTAACGTGCTATGGTCATTAAATGGCTTTCCTGACGTAAATAATGTTCTGTGCCATAATTGTTCTCCTGCTGTTTTATTGACCTCTTTCCCTGGTTGAAAGACACTCATTGATCGATATTATGTATGAGGCATATACCTTTCTGGTAAGTTGTACTGTATCTTTAAATAAAAAGTAACAGATGATTGGTTTACTTGAACTGAGGCGCTAACAGCGATCTGTCACGTCACATTTACAAGCGCCAAAACGGTCTTCGTGTCCTCGATTTTTCTCTGCGTGAGAAAGTGGATGTGTGGCGTGAGAGCGTGTGAAAAGTGTCAATTGATGAGTCTCACGGTGAATGTGTGAGAGTTGGCAGCCCTGTATTACTTGATCAATCTATAGTGTTACATCGCCATCTAATGGTCTGGCAGCAGAATACAGCGTTTTTAGTCGTTCTCACGGATCTGTGTGAATGGCAATCATTTTGACAATGATATCATCAATACGTGTGAAACTCAAAGGAAAAACTTCTCCTATTTAAGCAAATTGTTTTCATGTACACGTACCCTTAAGTGAATGTAAACACTGAGAAAGAGCGCGTGTAACAGTATATTGGATCCGTGCAGCTCTTAAAGTGACAGCAGCCTAATAAATCTGCTAAATCCAACAACAAAAGACAAAGATAAGATCACTCACTGCTCTTGAATTACTAAACTGTAGTTTTAAAAAGTATTAGTCTATATTTAATGTATGCAGGAGTGTTATTTTATATTTGATTACTTTATTAGATTTCTGTTGTAGGCTATTACTTATCTGAATACCACAATTAGCACATCTTCCTGTAAAACCTAAAGCAGTGTTTTTTTTTATTTGTATTTTTGTTCTGTTGTATTTTTTGTCGGTTTTGCTTATAATTTAGTTTCCCTCAAGGCTAATTCATGGAATATTTTATTGTTAAATTTGTGAAAAATCACAAAACAGAATAAACCGACATATGGTTTAATTATAGTTTATGGGCTCTCATGTACGTTCCGCTCACATTCGGCACGAATCCAAACGTTTCCATTGTTGCGATGAAACATTTGGTTGCTAACCTATCATTTCTTTTGTAAACAAAGCTTTGTACTTCACTCGTGTCCTGATATCCAGGTAAAACAGCGTTCACAGGCACAAAAATGTGTTTTGGTTTACCACTGCCGATGGTACTCAGTTATCACGCTGACTGACACAGCCCTTAACAAAAGTGGAAATATCGAACATTTAATTTACATATTTTTAATTAAATGAATGTTCTAGAACTTCTGTGCCGCCCCCAATCTGAGAGCCACTGACTTACAATAATTAACCTTGTATTAGTTTTTGCTGAAGTATTGATAATTGTGAAATTTCACTGACATTTAAAGTGACTCATATCATGAAATAAGACTTTGATCATATCACCCACCTATAAAATAATCGTGATTATGATTTTGCCATAATCAAGCAGCCCTAATAATACAATTAGAAACATTCTATAAACCCTCTGCACACAAAAGTATCATTTCTAAATTATATTTACAAACAGAGCATTAAATCTTTGTATTAAAGTAGTGTAAACGTAATTTTATTACGATTAGAATTAGACAATTCATTTTTATAAGCTGACTTTCAATGTTGTTGCTTTTTGTCAGTTATATATTTTCATATATGATGTAAGAATCATAACTATAATTTGTTTGAGTCGTTGATGTTTATTTCATATTTTGAGGAGTTACTTTAGAATATTTTAACTTGAACGGACCACTAGTGGAAACTTTTTCATTTCATTTACATTTAATGTAAGTTCAGAGTTTGAATGTCACCTAGCGGCCATATTGGCTACTGCGCCTAAAACTCCCAGAGCATATTGATAGTTTGAGACAAATTTGAAAGACAACTTGTTTGGATTTGTCACTCTGACTTGCAGGTTTAGGTGCCCAGGCACAGGTTTTAACCCCCTGAGGTCGGCAATCACGCCGGCGTGATCTGCTCGTTTTTTTTTATATCAGTGCAAATTACTCTGTTGATTTTGATTTTACATACTTGTGTTGTACATCATTCAAAACTGTTAAATGTCTTCTTTTATTTGTGTACACTCATAATAAAAACAAAATGTTGTGTTTTTCGTAAAACAAAGAAAATAAACATGATGCGCGTTCTGCCGTCTCTCTCAATGTGAAACTCATTCTGAAACGCGACAGAAAATGACCTGTAACTCAGCGAATGTTTGTCACACAGACTTGAAACGCATGTCTATACAACGCTTGGAATCTCTATTTTTAAAGTATGTAAATTATATAAAAAACAAATATTCTATTTTTAAGTAATCCATACGAAAGCAGCGGCATGTACAGTTTCTCAAACGCGTCCTCATTAACTATAATGTGACCACACCCACGCGCGCACGAGCGATTGACATGCAAATGATCCATGCGGAGAAACGCAGACCTGTAAACGCCCTCATCACCTCAAAACAAAGAAGCAGAGACTTCATAACTTACTCTTCTCTGCTTTCATCGGGTTTGGACAACATAAGCTGTGCTGTGCTGTGCTGTTTACCTTGAATTTACCTCGGATTTACCTCAGAAGAACGCGATTTGAAGATGAGAAGATTTTTAAGGTAAGACATGTTAAACTGGTCGTGCCAGATTAAAATGTATGTTATGAAATGAGTTTGGAGTAAAAACATGAACTAAGCCTAATGTCATATATGTACATGTAGACAGAAACATGAAATGTGAAATGTGAACTAGAATGATAGGCAACCTTTCAGTGCTTGTATAGCCAACGTGTTCAACACGAGGGTGTTTTTATATTCTAATAAAACGCAGCATGGTAAAAGTAGGCTAATATATATATATGTGTGTGTGTATTCTGTACATTTTAAAAAGCTATTTTAACCTGAAAAATCTAAAATATATTCCCCAAATTGTGCAGCATAGTTTCTCTTGATATCAGCATGTTCACAGTTGTTTTGTTGTTGTTGTTGTTGTTTTTAGAGGAACAAGATGCCACTGATGAGTCCTGCTGACTTCAACATTCACATAAGTCTCCATACATGAACATGCTAAAGTGAAAAAACACCATGGAAATGAAAGGTATGTAGCCTACTATGTTTCAGGAATGGCACAAAGGTGTGTGACAGTTCAAGTCTCTGTCTTTAGTTCAGTGTGTTAAATAATGTGTTTTTTTTTTGTCATTATGTTGTGTTGTAAATACATTAAAAACCATCAAAAAGCCATTCTTTTTTAAATCTCCTCATTCTTTGTGCAAGGTTGCTCAGAATGGCAGGGCCTGATAGCTCCTAATAGGGCCATTAGGGAGTGTCTTTTGTCTTTCTCAGGTGAGAAAAGCTTACATAATAATGAGATGTCCACGCCTCTTGCATAGAGCTTTCTCACACAAAACGCGTCGTAAAATTTTTAAATCAATATATTGTCTTCTCTGAATGAGCAGTCAGGATGATTTTCACATAGTTTTGAAGCAAATATTCTAGGCTACGTGATACAATTTTCAAAAGTCTTATGAAGAAATAATCAGTATGGGTTTCATGAGCTTATTTCAGTGACAATTTTTTTTTGTTTTTTCACAAACCATGCATAAATGTTATTATCTCAAAACTACTAACTTTTATATACATGCTGCTGATATATTATTGTAGCAGAGTTTGTGCTGAATACAGTGTAATCAGACTTTAGCCATGAAAATGTCACAAGTAACAGAAATAAGCACAAATGTCAGAGCATGTCAGAACACCTCCAGGCCCAGAAAACAGCTCAGACCTCAGAGGGTTAAATTAATAGAAAAGAAAAATACAGTACAGCAATCATTTAAGTTTGGATATGTAATTTTCCAGTCTTTGTTTAAGAATAGGGTCGCCAGGTAAGAGGCTAATGAGACTAACTAGTTATCTGGATTCCAAGACTATAATCTATAAATATATTCAATTTGGACACATATTTTAGATAGGCTGTTGGCCCTTTATTTTAACAACTATTTGTGCAACCATACGCACACTTGTATTTGTCTGTATGTGTGTTATTGCAATATCTCGTCTAGGGCGCCAACAGAATCTAGACCGGCCCTGAACTTCACGATACTCACACGTCAGAGTCAGAGGTCACAGCAGGTCCATCACTGAACATAGGGGGTGCTTGCATGGAGTGGTTACTCTTCATAGACACACAGCTGAATCCTGGATATGGTCCATCACTGAACATAGGGGGCGCTTGCATGGAGTGGTTACTCTTCATAGACACACAGCTGGATACTGGAGATGGTCCATCACTGAACATAGGGGGCACTTGCATGGAGTGGTTACTCTTCATAGACACACAGCTGGATACTGGATATGGTCCATCACTGAACATAGGGGGCACTTGCATGGAGTGGTTACTCTTCATGGACACACAGCTGAATCCTGGATATGGTCCATTACTGACAGTGTTGTGTGTAACGCGTTACAAAGTAACGCGTTACAGTAACGTAACTACTTTTTCGGGTAAAAAGTAGTGTAACGCGTTACTACTAAAAATTTGGTAACGAAACGTAGTTCCTTTTTCAATTCGGCGCAACGTTACTTTTCTCATGGATATATTTGACAGCGACACTGCCTCAGCTGTGCGCTTGAGAGAAGAGAACTGTTGAGAACTGAAGAAAACGATTTAGTTTCATATTTATGTTTAAATTAAAAATAAAATAACAATTTTGTGTGGAGACATGATTTTTACCACTTTATTAAGTTTGTTTTTGTAGAAAACCTGTATTTAAAGTGAATTTCGTTTTGTATTAATTGTATCTTAATTTGAATCAATGTTTTATCAATCAATTGCCTGAATTTAATAAGTAAATTAAAGAAAACTATTTAGTTTCATATTTATGTTTAAATAAAATAAATAAATAAATAATTTAATCTATGTTGATTATATGAAAAGTGAAAAGCATGAGTAAGATCATAATTTTGTGCAATATATCGGGAGATAAATGGAGTGGGCAGACATGATTTAGACCACTTTATTAAGTTTGTTTTTGTAGAAAGACTTTCTTTAAAACGAATTTCGTTGTGTATTAATTGTATCTTAATTTTAATCAATGTTTTACCAACCAATTAATTGCCTGAATTTAATAAATAAGTAAATATGGCATGCAAAATAATCATGACGGCACCAGCGCGTGAACTGGAGCTCGTCTCCATACTGTAAATGAACCGAAACTCAGATAAGCTATACTTGTCTCACAGACCTGAGAAATATATAGAAAGCTTGAATATGTGTACTTTTAAACAAAATATATTTTTTTCTCTCAAAAAAGAGAATATTTTTTTCTCTCTTTTCTCGCACCGGTGTTAGAGAGCAGGAGCGCTTTATTGGCTGTTGCCGAAATTTAAAGTTCGGTGGATAGGGGGAGCGGAGCGGAGAGAAGTGGTGCGGCCGCGCTGCTCATCGCGGAGTGTCGCACTCTACCCCATGATGCAGAGCCGGCTGAGAATAAAAGTTGCCGCACACAGCAGCGCCAATGAGAAGGACTTTTTTTCTTTCGAAATTGAGACTATTTTTTATAATAAAGAGCACAAAATAATTACCTGTTATGTCCTCCATTGTATAACTTTATGTCTACATATTTAGGAACAGATATTGGGTTCTGCCCAAAGTCAAGCAACATAAAAGTAACGTAATAGTAACGAGTAACGTAAAAAGTTACTTTCCAAATGGGGTAACTAAGTAAAGTAACGGATTACTTTTTTAAAAAAGTAACGAGTAACGAGCAAACACTACTTTTTAAAAGTAACTTCCCCAACACTGATTACTGAACATAGGGGGCACTTGCATGGAGTGGTTTCTCTTCATGGACACACAGCTGGATACTGGATATGGTCCATCACTGAACATAGGGGGCACTTGCATGGAGTGGTTACTCTTCATGGACACACAGCTGGATACTGGAGATGCTGCTCTCTGAGTGTGAACAGACGCCTCCTCCTCTCTCTCTCTCCTCACACACACTCATTTTACAGGTCCGGTTCTCCTCCTCCACTCTCTCATCATACACTCATCATTCCATTTTACAGGAAGTTTGCTCCTCCTCTTCCTCCTTGATGAGAGACTTTCCAGACCTGTATGTGGACACAGAAAACATGCACAAAACACAACTGAATTTTGAGACATTTTATTTAAATGGCATTTAATTCACTATAACTTAATGTCAACAGTCTTTAGTTACTGTAATGTTGGTTTTTAGAGCAACATGTGGGCCACACTTTTAAAAACAGCAGCCTCGTTTAAACACTGGATTCACCGTCACTTTAATGTCACTGCTGAACTCTGTTTTTCACAATCCATTTTTCGTCTCGCATTAAGCAAATATGATGTTATTTTTACGCGTTTATGTGTTTATCCTGCGACTACACTTCCTTTCCCCAGTCATCATCACTGAACACACATTATAGATTATTTAAATAAAGAAATAGTTTACAGTCAACTAAAGATTTAAACAAACTAAAATTCTCCTGTTAAATAAAACAATAAGTGTAAGTTTAACCATTTTCGGCCATTTAATGAGTGTTACAGAAGACTTTAAGTATCACCAATAACCCACTAAGCAAAATGATGTCCAAAAGACGTCTTTTCAACGTCTTTGTCACAAAAATCGGACGTTGAAAAGACGTCCACTGAGGGTCTAGAATGAAAGTTTTTATGACGTCTTTTTTTGACGTGTTCTGCACGTCCGATATAGACGTTCATCGAACCTTCGTACAAGGTTAAAACTAGTTCAGATGTGGGCATTGTGGACATATTTCAACATCATTTATTGTCTTATTTAGACATAATTACTTTGACTATTGCTGTCAGATGATCTCAGTGAGAATTAATAGAGGTTTAGATGTTGATATTTGTTTAATTTGAAGTGTCACCATTGTGGTGGTCAATGTTTGCTTTAGTTGGGCTCTTGGTCCCCGTTCCTTTTACTTTAACTTTTATTTGACTGCTGTAACAGTGTGTTTGTAAAACACAAATGTTGTGGCAGAGAAAGCTAATAATAAGTAAGATCAGCTGTTTTCAGCTTATGGTTGATGATGAAATCATCACAAAAAAAGCATCAAATGTTGTCAGATGTTTTGGCATTCATAACCACCAACCTTGTGGAACTGCAACATTTGTGCCTAAAGCATTAAAATGATCACTTATTTGAAGGTATATAAAGCATGTGCACATGATGTTTTGAGCAAATGTATCATATAGTCACACACAGACATCAAGATTTTGCACATGAATCACAACAATGGTGACAATTAAAAAAAAAGCTTCATGCTGCAATGCATGATGGGTAGCTTTCATAGTACAAAACTCATCCTTGATTCTCAAGCTTTTTTGTTTTGATTGTCACCGTTGTTGTGAATCATATCCAAAATCTTGATGTCTGTGTGTGACTATATGATACATTTGCTCAAAACATCATGTGCACATGCTTTATATACCTTCAAATAAGTGATCATTTTAATGCTTTTCGCACCAATGTTGCATTTCCACGACGTTGGTGGTTATGAATGCCAAAACATCTGACAACACTATATGCTTGTTTTGTGGTGATTTCATTATCAACCATAAGCTGAAACCAGCTGATCTTACTTATTATTAGCTTTCTCTGCCATAACATTTGTGTTTTACAAACACACAATTAAAGCAGTCAAATAAAAGTTAAAGTAAAAGGAACGGGGACCAAGAGCCCAACTAAAGCAAACATTGATCACCACAATGGTGACACTTCAAATTAAACAAATATCAACATCTAAACCTCTGTTTATTCTCACTGAGATCATCTGACAGCAATAGTCAAAGTAATTATATCTAAATAAGACAATAAATGATGTTGAAATATGTCCACAATGGCCACATCTTAACTAGTTTTAACCTTGTACGAAGGTTCGATGAACGTCTATATCGGACGTGCAGAACACGTCAAAAAAAGACGTCATAAAAACTTTCATTCTAGACCCTCAGTGGACGTCTTTTCAACGTCCGATTTTTGTGACAAAGACGTTGAAAAGACGTCTTTTGGACATCATTTTGCTTAGTGGGAACTTTCAACTTTATCATGTATTTGAGGTCGTCATAAAGTCAGTTTAGGCGCAAACTCTATCGATATTACAGCTATGAAAAGTTTAACGAACTTACTGTCACATGTGAACTGATTGCTGATTTTCTATCTGTCTTTACAGTCATCGACTGCTTTCGGTTTCTTTCTTTCTTTACACTTCCGGGTTTGGAACGAGGAAATAAATTACAGCAGAGCCACTTGTATTGAAGTATAATTATTTATTTTTTTTGTTGTTGTTGTTGTTGCACCTGCTCCTGTGGAATGTTGAAAAGGATGTAAGCCATATTGTTTGTACATGAGTTTGTTGAAAAAAAAAAAAAAAAAAAAAAAAAAAAAATATATATATATATATAATATATATATATATATATATATATATATATATATATATATATATATATATATATACCTTTGCAAAAATAAAAAATATACAGACTTTCGCCTGTTCACGCGTTACAATTTCCGGTTTGAGTAAATGTCAGTGGTTATAATGTGAAGCAATGGGGTCCAGCTGCTTCAAGTCGCAAATTGTGCATGCATCCTTCACAAAAATAATCCATCCGGCTCCAGGGGGATAAACGAAGGCCTTCTGAGGGTAATCCGTGCGGTTTTGTCGTAAAAATATTAGGGCTGGTCCGAATACCATTTTTTGAGCTTCGAAGCTTCGGTAGTAACCCACTAAGCAAAATGATGTCCAAAAGACGTCTTTTCAACGTCTTTGTCACAAAAATCGGACGTTGAAAAGACGTCCACTGAGGGTCTAGAATGAAAGTTTATATGACGTCTTTTTTTGACGTGTTCTGCACGTCCGATATAGACGTTCATCGAACCTTCGTACAAGGTTAAAACTAGTTCAGATGTGGGCATTGTGGACATATTTCAACATCATTTATTGTCTTATTTAGACATAATTACTTTGACTATTGCTGTCAGATGATCTCAGTGAGAATTAATAGAGGTTTAGATGTTGATATTTGTTTAATTTGAAGTGTCACCATTGTGGTGGTCAATGTTTGCTTTAGTTGGGCTCTTGGTCCCCGTTCCTTTTACTTTAACTTTTATTTGACTGCTGTAACAGTGTGTTTGTAAAACACAAATGTTGTGGCAGAGAAAGCTAATAATAAGTAAGATCAGCTGTTTTCAGCTTATGGTTGATGATGAAATCATCACAAAAAAAGCATCAAATGTTGTCAGATGTTTTGGCATTCATAACCACCAACCTTGTGGAACTGCAACATTGGTGCCTAAAGCATTAAAATGATCACTTATTTGAAGGTATATAAAGCATGTGCACATGATGTTTTGAGCAAATGTATCATATAGTCACACACAGACATCAAGATTTTGCACATGAATCACAACAATGGTGACAATTAAAAAAAAAGCTTCATGCTGCAATGCATGATGGGTAGCTTTCATAGTACAAAACTCATCCTTGATTCTCAAGCTTTTTTGTTTTGATTGTCACCGTTGTTGTGAATCATATCCAAAATCTTGATGTCTGTGTGTGACTATATGATACATTTGCTCAAAACATCATGTGCACATGCTTTATATACCTTCAAATAAGTGATCATTTTAATGCTTTTCGCACCAATGTTGCATTTCCACGACGTTGGTGGTTATGAATGCCAAAACATCTGATAACACTATATGCTTGTTTTGTGGTGATTTCATTATCAACCATAAGCTGAAACCAGCTGATCTTACTTATTATTAGCTTTCTCTGCCATAACATTTGTGTTTTACAAACACACAATTAAAGCAGTCAAATAAAAGTTAAAGTAAAAGGAACGGGGACCAAGAGCCCAACTAAAGCAAACATTGATCACCACAATGGTGACACTTCAAATTAAACAAATATCAACATCTAAACCTCTGTTTATTCTCACTGAGATCATCTGACAGCAATAGTCAAAGTAATTATGTCTAAATAAGACAATAAATGATGTTGAAATATGTCCACAATGGCCACATCTTAACTAGTTTTAACCTTGTACGAAGGTTCGATGAACGTCTATATCGGACGTGCAGAACACGTCAAAAAAAGACGTCATAAAAACTTTCATTCTAGACCCTCAGTGGACGTCTTTTCAACGTCCGATTTTTGTGACAAAGACGTTGAAAAGACGTCTTTTGGACATCATTTTGCTTAGTGGGAATGGACATCGAATATTCGAAGCTTTGGAGAGAGGGGGCTGAACATATTCTTCTCTCTAATAAAGGCAGTATTCTCTGTGTCTATGTCCGTTTGCATTCTTATTATTTCGAGAACCGTTCATCCAATCGACTTCACAAGGGAGTGCAGGTGCAATATAGATGAACACGAGAGACCCAACACATTCAGAATTAATAAACTTTTAGTAAACTACAGAACAGCGCGAGCGGGAAGCGGCGTACGTACCTCACGTGGGCAGGGCTTATATGCTCCGAGAACAGACACTGCACTAGTGATATTAAACGCACACACACAGGTCTGTTAAATTAAGCAATACTTTTGAGGTAGTTTCATATTTTTCTGGCTAACAAATTACTGACACAGTAAAGGGTAGATTTAAATGAAGAAAAACGACATTTAAATAAAGAAAAACGAAATTTAAATAAAGAAAAAACGAAATTTAAATAAAGAAAAACGAAATTTAAATAAAGAAAAACTAAATTTAAATAAAGAAAAACGAAATTAAGTTAAATTAAAAACGAGATTAATTTAGATTGATAATAACGGGTAAAAAGGCGATCTGAGATCAGCGACGCGGGTGCTTTCAAATGTGAGTAAACACAGTTCCTTGTGTTAAAATTGCATGTGTTGAACTACTGTAGAGTAAAACTGTTGAATTGTTGAAGGTGTAAAGACGTTAGTATTGTTGTGATTTTGCTGTAAAAACACATTTTATTAACTTATAGCTAACAGGGGAGCTCCAGTAAAGACACGCAAGTTACGCCTCTAAAGTGGATTTACATAAACCATATACATCTTAAAGACGCTTATTTTAAATGTCTATTTACATCTGACAGGAAAATCTTCATTAAGTATTGCAGAAGAGCACATCACAACATGAAATAGACATCTGAGTGATGTATGTGTGCTATTATGTAGAACAAATCTATAAAGTAACTAAACATAAGTTATCTATTTTATTTGTCCATTAGTACTGTTGATAAATTGAGGAACATTTATGTTGGATAAAAAGTTAAAGGGGGGGTGAAATGCTCATTTTCACTCAATCTCCTGTTAATCTTGAGTACCTATAGACAGTGTTGGGAAGGATACTTTCAAAATGTATTCCGTTACAGAATACATGCCCAAAAATGTAATTTGTAACGTATTCCGTTACGTTACTCAACCTGAGTAACGTATTCTGAATACTTGGATTACTTCCACATTGAATTGCATTTTATAAGTGTCGGACATCAAATCCTGCTTAATAAACAGGCCTATTCTTGTGGCGTGGGGGTGCGGTGATGCGGTGGTGACGCGTATGCCAATAAAGCACCTAAAAGCTGTCACAAAGAACCGGCAAAAGTAATAATTATGAATATGTCAAATATAGAAAGGAGATATTTTAATTGTTTATTAAACAAGTGTTTTCTTCCCAGTCAACACTATGATCTCACAGTGATGTCACCATGTGGTCACAACGTCTGCAATCTGAGTTCACAGTGATCTAAAAGTGTAACCTCACAGCACTCTCACTGTGTGCTCAAACTATGACCACAATATGAGCTCATCCCAGCTAGAAATGTTATTGTTCTATGAATGTTTTGAGAGCATTATGTTATGTTCTTGTAATATTTTCTGTAGCTAATTTTATTTTTGTAACCGGAATGTTCTCCTAAAAGGTAGGATAACACTCTCTATAAACATTTCAAACATGTTTAGTGATGACATTGATAGAACATTATCCCCCCTAACATTCTTAGACAGTTATAGCAGGAAGTTTCGATGTTTAGAAATTATGTTTAAGAGGTTTACATGTTGAAGTTTGTTTGAAGAGTTTGGTTTGGTCACCATTGTAGAGGTCAGTGTTTGCTGTAGTTGGGCTCTTTGGTCTTGACTAGGGTTGGGTGATTTAAATCGCGATATTGTTATGCGCATCTCGTCAGTAAAGCCGGTTCCTTGATTAGTAGTAAATCACCATCACCTGCTTTCAGATGAAGAGGCATTTACTACAAAGAGCCGTAGTTAATTGACAAGCTGAGCCATATCGCATTAATATCACGGACGTTTCGCCAGCGATAATTAATGCGATATGGCTCAGCTTGTCAGTTAACTACGGCTCTTTGTACACAGCAAAAACTCCAGTGTTAATTTAACACTCCTGGGAGTGTATGAGTCCACACTCAAGAGTGTTAAAGTTAATGAGATAATTAAGTGATTAATTTAGTGATGATTGAACATTATTGAAGACACCTGATGTTAACAAGCAGAATCACTGAAGGAGAAAATCACAAATTGTAAGTTACCGTTATGACGATCAATGGTTGCTTTAGTTGGACTCTAGACCCATATATTATTAACTTTAGATTTTGTTTGTCTGTTGTTTCTGAATTATAATCACCAGTTGAACAAAGAAACAAGTGATCTGATGGTGTTGGTTATGTTATGACAATCATCATTTGAACTTGATCACTGAACTCATTAAAATCCTTCTTTCTGACTTCGATTTATGTTGTTGGTTAGTGAATCTGCGTAAATGCCCAGAATTTTAGATATAATATAAAGGATTTCTTAAAAGTTGTTAAAAAAAAAAAAATCATTATTTTAGGCACACACAGATGTCAAGATTCAGTCTATGCATCTCAACAATGGTGAGGAGCAGAATATTCAATTAGGAAAAGAAAATTACATAGACAATTCAGATAATAATTTATTCATACCGCAATGCATGATGGGAGCCATTAATGAGTTGTGATTGGTGGCAGCCACTGCAACATGCTTTATTATTGTCACCATTGTTGAGATTCACAGGCTGATTATTGATGTCTGTGTTTTAAATGAATTTATCTGAATGTCTTTTGATCAGAACAATGTGTATTAAATATTTTGAATTATAAGTAAAGTACTGATAATCATAGGCTGAAGAATCACTAAACTGCAGCTAACAAGTTAAACCAAACTATCTCAATAAGTCTCCTTTTTCATATCACAGAATGATTATGTCAAAACATAACCAACAATATAAGATAACATTTTACTTTGTTCATTTAACTGTTATAAATCAATAACAGCAGTCAAACAACAGTAAATATTAAAGTAAACATATAATGGTCTAGAGCCCAACTAAAGCAAACACCCATCACCTTAATGGTAGCTTACAATTTGTGTCCATCCATGTCCAATTACATTTCTAGCTGGGGTGACTCACATTGTGTCCATAATATGAGCACACAGTGAGTGCACAGTGCGGTTACACTTTTAGCTCACTGTGAACTCACATTGTGGTCATATGGAGAGATCACTGTGAGATCAACGTGTTGACTGGGTTTGTCAGTGTCGGCTACAAAGATGAAGTTGACGATGCTGACTCGCGATCTTCACAGTAGTGAATGCGCCAGAGAGAAATGCACATTTCATACGGATTACATATGCAAAGAGCAGTTATTTCGTGTTGAATTGTTCTGTTTAAAAGTAGACATGTCTGTGAGGCAAGCAGGGCCTACTACCTTATACGCTGAGCGCCCGTTTCTCACATACTCCGTGTGCAGTGCGTATGTGGAGCAGCACGCGCTATAGTGCTTTCACATATGATGCATTTGCAGTGCGTAACTGATCCACTGATACCACAAACACATACACAATATTTGTATTTCAAATCCAGAAGTTTTCAGCAACTTTTATTTAAAAAAAGTTTTGCCACCGGTGCAATTTTCTTTGTAGCCTACACATATACACTCTTTAATAGACGTATTCAAGTTTAAACCATTTGAACAACGTATTAATCAATGCATTACTTCTATATAGATTAAGTTTTTCAAGCAAGTGGTAACATATTTAACATGTAGGCTATTAAATTCGAAAACATTTTAAATTAAAAAATAAAATTGACAAAAACAGCCGACTCTCATGCTTTTTCTTTTGCATTTAAATTTAATACAATGGGTTAAATCTTGCATGCCACAAATAACTTGTTTTTCAACCTCCATGAATCAGACGAGTGTTGTTCATTATTTCGCTGTTAAAGTAAACTGTAGGCCTAGTTTTCATTGTTTTACCCAGGTCTAAAAATAAAAAGATGACCAGGGAAAAAAAAGCAGAGGTGGAGAGTCCAGGGGTCAGAAAGTAAAAGTCCTGCCATATGTTTATTCCACCCATGAACTCACACAGCAAAAACTCCAGTGTTAAATGAACTCTCCTGGGAGTTTATTTGGCTCCAGACTCAAGAGTGTTAAAGTTAATGAGATAATTAAGTGATTGATTGAGTGATGATTGACCATTATTGAAGACACCTGATGTTAACAAGCAGAATCACTGAAGGAGAAAAATCACAATTTAGTCACCATTATGGAGATCAGTGTTCGATTTAGTTGGGCGGTTGACCTTCAAATGATTATCTTTAGATTTTGTTTGGCTGTTGATCTGAGTTATAACAGCCAGATGAACAAAAAGAAAAGTTGATCAGGTGGTGTTGGTTATATTTTAACATAATCATCATTTGACCTGAATCACTGAACTCATTTAGAGCCTAATCTCTGACTTAAATGTATATTGGTCATTACAACATCACAGTGATTCTACAGATTAAGATCCAGATTTTTCAATATAATTCAAATTATTTCTTAAAAGTTGTTCTGATAAAGAAAAAGAAAATCTTTCTTTAAGGCACACACAGACATCAAGATTCAGTGTATGAATCTCAACAATGGTGACAAAAAGAATATTCAATTAGGAAAACAAGACAATTCAGATCATAATTTATTCATACCGCAATGCATGATGGGAGCCATGGATGAGTTTTGATTGGTGGCACCCAGAATGCACTGCAACATGCTTTATTATTGTCACCATTGTTGAGAATCACAGGCTGATTCTTGGTGTCAGTGTGTCCAAATAATATATTTTTCAAAGACTTTTGATGAGAACAACTTTCAAGAAATCTTTCTGATTACATTGAAAATGATTAACATGGCATAATATTAGATTCACAGGCAGCTATAGGGACATCCCGCGTGACGTCACGCCATTTGGAGCAGCCATTTTGACGGAATAGAAAATGCTAAACCGCTGGTGATACTCATAGACAGTATAAACAGAGACGGGCTCTGGTATAAACTACATTGATACTGCAGCTCGTCGCGATATTCTATCATGCCCGAGCGATGCTGTGCAGTTGGATGCGATCAGATACGTGATCATACAAAAGGAATAGGCCTATCTTTATACCGTATCCCGAAAGAAACAAAACGGAGAAACAAGTGGTTGGCGGCAATATACAGGCAAAACGCTGATGGTGGTGCTTGGCTTCCAACTGTTTGTGATATAAGGTACAAGAAGAAAAATGTAAACAAATAATAAAAGTGCATGTAAAATATACAATAAAGTTGAGATGAAATTATACAAGGTTACTTGACTTTTTACGTCTATTCAGTTTTTGTAACATGTCCATGACAACCGATAGCCTGCTTTTGTATGCTTTTAATGAAGCTCTGGTGTAGCGTGATGGGAAGTGAATAAGGTAACGTCAGCTGTAAATGTCACCGAACTCAATGTCAGGAAGTTTTTCTACACATTAAATGCCTGTAAAAAGAACTTGCGGTGCTTCATATGGATCTATGATTCCTATCTTCCTCTTGTATACTTGATATATATTTTTGTGATGCTAATAAGTGCGATGACATGACGTGAACAGTTAGCTGAAGCTAATAATAGTGGTGGGGGAAAACTCGATTCTGTTCAGTATCGAGATATTTTGCGCACGCAATTATATCAATACTGTAGCGCAAAGTATTGCAATATTTAGGCTAATTATAAAACAATTATACTAATAATTATATTATTAGTATAATAATATACTCCCTAATATATTACCCACCCCTAATAATAGATCTATTGCCATTAGACAGTCCATAGACAGTATAGCCAATGTGAGTAGCTGACGGATGTATACCGTCAAAATGGCTGACACACGGCTAGGGGTCACGTGACTGGGAGATCCCTATAATCATCAAGGTAATCTTAACTCTCTAAAAGAGTTTTGTGATTCAGGTTAAATTATGATTATGTCAAAACATAACCAACACCACCTGATCAACGTTTCTCTTTGTTCATCTGAGAGTAGTAACCCAGATACAACAGCCAAACAAAATCTAAAGTTATTAGTTTAAGGGTCAAGAGCCCAACTAAAGCAAACACTGATCACCATAATGGCAACTTAAAAAAGAGATTTTCTCCTTCAGTGATTCTGCTTGTTAACATCAGGTGTCTTCAGTAATGGTCAATCATCACTCAAACAATCACTTAATTATCTCATTAACTTTAACACTCTTGAGTCTGGAGCCAAATAAACTCACAGGAGAGTTCATTTAACACTGGAGTTTTTGCTGTGTGAGTTCATGGGTGGAATAAATATATGGCAGGACTTTTACTTTCTGACCCCTGGATTCTCCACCTCTGAAAAAAAGCAGTAGGCCTATTTAATTAAATTCATTTATGATGGTATTACTACATTTTATTTAATTATATGCATTTATGGTGAAATTACTACATTTTCACTTTAATTCAGCACGTGCAGCACAGCAGAAATAGACTCGGTGCGGAAACGATCGCTGCACTGCTGTATATGCACCGCAACTGGGAACGGATAAACGGACCGCAGTGTGAAAGCTCTAACCTGTTAACATGAGTACGGGAGAGAAAAAAATACGCACCGCAAACAGAGTAGGCTATGTGTGAAACGGGCGTTCATTTATGAGACCAGCTCCAGTTCACGCTCCGTGATTATTGTCTGCTATATTTACTTCTTATTAAATCCAGAAATTCTCCGTTATTCTTACAAAATATTTTTTTTTAAACTTTGCCCATGTTTAGCATGAGAATCCATCTCTTTAACACTGTAAACAACTCTGAATACATGAAACACCATTGTACCCCCCTTTAACTTAATCAGTGACGTCGCTTACCAATATTGCTAAAATGTGATTTCAGAATAGCGAGAGAAAAAATGAAACTCTACAACAAGGGGTGAGTTATTGTTTAATCATGATGATAATTACATATGTATTTATTTCACAATATATTATCTTAAGATTTGTATATATTTATCTTCTCTGCATTTCACCTCTGTTCTAGCTTGGTTCCTTGTAATAAACCAATCCCATGTAATATTGTTGGCTCTGTGACAAATAGCATTATGTTCCTAGATCATCATGCTGAAGGCCTGCTGCACCCCCTGTCCAAGAAAATCTCTATGAACCATATGACTAGTAAGCAAAACCACCTCAAACATACAGTGCACTGCTGTTCAAAGGTTTGGGGTCTGTAAGATTTATGCTTTTGAAATAAGTCTCACATTTTAAAATCATTAACCCCAGGTTTTTTCAGTGAGATTGTCCTTGAGAAGCCTGTAGGCTAAATAATCAGCTAAATAATAGGCGACTAATACAATATTATAATGGTCATAGTTATAATAATAATTCATTTAACTATTATGATAACATGATATCCTGATGATTACTATATGTTATTTTATTTCTTTAGGTCTGTTTTGAATTATGTTGGCCAATGAGACTGACACCATACTGTCCAACACAAAGGTATTTATGTATTTGTATGTTTTTTTTTATTGATCAATACTGAAATTCTTTGTACTTTTAAATGCTGAATGTGGTTCAGGGGGTCGACAACTTTAGGCAGTTATTTTTCACAGATATCTTGGGCAGCTGTGGCTCATACTCTTAGCTTTTAATGTTTGAATTGATATCCCCAATGCAATATCAGGGGGTAAATATATCATTAGAGTTCTTAAAGTTATGGCTTTGCTCTTGTTTACAGATGAGATATAATCCCTATTGTTTGGCCCTGTATTCTTCAGGACAAGACCTTGATGCCATCCACAGTCAGTAGATGAAGAAGGTGAGTTTAGTCGAATTCAGTTCTCTTTCCCTTTCTTTTGAGCTTAAACAGACACGTGCGCGCAAAATGAAGTCAAAATGCCCATCTTGGCGAGTTTCCTCGTAAACAGTCTTGTGTTTTAAACAGAAAGAAAATGGATGCGTGTCATTTATAATAGGTCTTCGCATTCGTCTTAAAGGGACAGCAGCCTAACGTACCCGCAGCTGTTTGTGTCGCCAATGGTGATCAAACATCAAAAGAGAAAATGACTTGTAGCTTTAGCAAAGATACATTAATTTTATAGTTATTTTATTTTTACACTGAAGACTTATTTTACATTTTGATAATTCAATTTCTGTACCTGATAAGTTAGATTTAACTGAAAAACATAATGCACTGCTTATTTCAACTGTATTTTTCTTCTATTGTATTTATCTATGCTTGTTATCTATTGTAATTTTCTATGCAGGTTCACTCCTCTACAAAATCCCCCCAA
Source organism: Scardinius erythrophthalmus (assembly GCF_964197995.2). Taxonomy (NCBI): domain Eukaryota; kingdom Metazoa; phylum Chordata; class Actinopteri; order Cypriniformes; family Leuciscidae; genus Scardinius; species Scardinius erythrophthalmus. The sequence continues at coordinate 69,423,841 of NC_138221.1, read as the reverse complement.
TAGGGGTTATGCGGAGCGCCCAGCGGTCGAACCGGAAAGAGGTCTAACGCCCGTTTCACACATACTCCGTTTGCAGTGCGTATGCGGTGCGTATTTTTTTCCGTACCCATGTTAACAGGTTAGAGCTTTCACACCGCACACGGTTGCAGCCGGTTGATCCGTTCCAGTTGCGGTGCGTGTACAGCAGTGCAGAGATCGTTTCCGCACCGAGTCTATTTTTGCTGTGCTGCACGCGCTGAATTAAAGTGACAGCGCATGTTTCGTGGTCAAAATGAACACAGATTGAGCTGAAAATGTAGTAATTTCACCATAAATGCGATTAATTAAATAAAATGTAGTAATCACACCATAAATGTATTTAATTAGATACTACTTTTTTCACTTTAAGACCGGGGTAAAGCCAGGAAAGCTACAATTTACCTCAACAAGGCGACAAAATGAACAACTCATTCGTGGAGGTGGAAAAACAAGTTCTTTCTTTGTGACATGCAAGATTTATTGTAGCCTATTAAAATTTTAATGAAAAAGAAAATGCATGAGAGTCGGCTGTTTTTGTCAATTTTAAGTTTTAATTTAAAATGTTTGCGATTTAATATAACTACATGGTTAAATATTTGACCACTTGCTTGAGCAACTTAATATAAGTAGAAGTAATGCATTGAATAATAGGCTAACGTACGTTGTTTAAATTGTGTGTCTAAAGAGTGTGTACAAAGAGAATTGCAATGCTGAGACGTTAAGACCGGGGTAAATCAAGGGAAAATACAATTTACTTCAACAAGGCAACATAATGAACAACACTCGTCTCATTCGTGGAAGTGGAAAAACAAGTTCTTTGTGACATGTAAGATTTATTGTATAAAGATTTAAATTATGCAAAAGAAAGGATATGAGTCTGCTGTTTTTGTCAATTTTAAGTTTTAATTTAAAATGTAGGCTATGCGAAGTAGGCTACATGGTAAAATATTTTACCACTTGCTTGAGCAACTTAATATATAATTATATAGAAGTAGCCTAGTGCATTTAATAATATGTTGTTTAAATTGTGTTTAAACGTGAATACGTCTATTAAATGTGTACAATGTGTACAAAGAGAATCACAATGCTGAAAAAAAACTTTTTTTAAATAAAAGTTGCTGATAACTTCTGGATTTGAAATACAAATAGCGAATATGTATTTGTGGTATAGCCTACAGCAGCGGATCAGTTACGCACTGCAAACGCAGCATATGTGAAAGCACTACTGCGCGTGCTGCTCCTGCACTGCATACGCACTGCAACACGCACCGCATACGCACTGCACACGGAGTATGTGTGAAACGGGCGTAAGCATTTCCGCTTTTCACTTCCGTACACATCTGCAGCGGTAGGTGATCTCTGAGTTTACTGTTCATTTTTGCTTATTATACAAAAATTCTTATTTCTGTTTTAATTAAAATGTCACGAATGCTAAAATATCAGAAAAGGGAACATCCGAACAGCAGTTTTTGTTGTGTGCCGATCTGCTCTATGTCGGGGAAAATGAGTAGTACAGAAGTACAAATAGGTTCTGTACTCGTAAAGTGACGTCAACATCCGCAGTAGCATTCGCTCCTCTAAATAAACTCTACTCTAGAAAAATATCTCTAAATAAACTCTAAGTTTTTCAATATCGTGCAGCACTAATATTGAGCATATCTTAAAGTGAACCTGGAATAATAATTTGTGATACCAGATGAGATGTATGTATGATAGATTTTGAACTGTACTATTTTTTTTTTTTTTTTTTTTTTCAGGTTTTCTGGGATCCCAGCGGAAGGCATCAAGGCATCAGACGTTGGCCTGGACAGATGCACCTGTAAACTACACCGACCTTTGCTTTTGCATGGATGGCTGATTATTACCATGTTCTGTGAGGGTTTCATTATAGCAAAACTGAGCACCTGTGACAGTGGAATTTGTAGGTGTAAAGTCACAGAGATAAAAAAAAAAATTGATAGCCGTTTCAAACTTTTTTTCTCTTTCTCTCTCATGAACAACACAGCAGTTACAGGTTTTCAAATTCTTCATTGGAGGTGAGACTTATATGTTATATGTAGAGCGAATTCGCAGGTCAGAGTTCACTAGACTTGAATATTATTTTCTCTGTTTTTTTGTTTGACTTCAGAGTTGAAAGTGGGTTTAAAGGGTACATAGGCTTAATGTAGGCTTAAATACCCCTATATAAAACATTCTTTTTACTTTTTACAAACATTTTTTGATTTGTAGTCTGAAATAAATAGTGCAGTATAAATAAATGCAATGTAGTGTTTTCAAATATATAATTTTTTCTATACACATTGATGCTGAAATATCTGAATAAATACACGATACCAGCAGCGCTCGTGCTCTCATATCTCCTACAGCTTGTGACACACAATCCCACCTCACTCTTTTCATTTGCTCCAGATGAATATTAATGCAATTGCAGGGCTTGAATTTTGGCATGGGATTGTTTGTCCATGTAAAGCGTTGTCTTTTTATTTTCTTGTTAAATTTGCAGATGGTGTTGGGAGTTTAAATGTTTTGAGCGGAGTGAAGATTGGCACATTCATGTATATTGTATATAAATGAATACTTTTTCAATTTTGTTGTAAGTTGTAGGCTACAGTTTGCAAAAAGATAGTTTTAATTAAAATGTTTGTGCAGTTTTATTTCTTGAAATATTTTCATGTTTGAAATATTAAATGTAAATTACTGTTCCTGAATACATTTTGCTAATGCTGTTTTTAATGACTTATTTTAGGTTGATAATTAAACAATGAATCAACAAAAACATGGATTGTGTGCCGATTTATTTATTTAATACAAACTGATTGATTTACTTATTAATGATAGTTTCTGTTAATTCAATTTATTGTAATAATAATATATTCATAGGATTCTTAAGTATTTGAACAATAAACAATGTAGAATATGTTGTTTTTAGATCTATAATTTGTGTACAGGCATATCAAGATGTGTAGACGTTAGGAGAACCTTCCGGGAACGTTCCCCTAACCTATAGGGAACGTTCTATTAACGTAAAGAAAACTTTCCTGGCTAACCAATAGGGAACATTCTTGGGAACGTTCTGTGAACCTTCCAGGAACTTTCCCCTAACCTATAGGGAACGTTCTATTAACGTAAAGAAAACTTTCCTGGCTAACCAATAGGGAACGTTCTTGGGAACGTTCTGGGAACCAAAAACTAACGTTCCCAGAACGTAAAATTGTTAGCTGGGTTGGTTGCTGGCAAGCAGAGGTTGCACTGCACAGTTATATTTCGTTCTCCCTTCTCTTTCTTTGATGTGAAATGCTGTTTGAATTTCCAAGATAAAAACGCATTCTTGCCCTGCTCTGTTGTTCCGGCTCCATCTCTACCTCTAGCTCCCGCTGCTCCTCTTCCGACTCCACTGTGACTGATCCGCGCATTTTTTTTTTTTCTTCTTCATATTGGGGCTTCTGGGAAATGCATGGAGTTGCCTTCATTTTTTTAGAGAGTGAATAAATTCGTGAAACAGAGAAGTATCGTCATGTAATCCATTGATTTCAACAATGTAACTGTATTCTAAATACCAACTATTTAAATGATAACTGTAACGGAATACAGTTACTCATAATTTGTATTCTGAATACGTAACGCCGGTACATGTATTCCGTTACTCCCCAACACTGCCTATAGAGTAGTACTGCATCCTTCATATCTCCAAAAAGTATTTAGTTTTATTATATTTATAAAAGAAAGATAGGCTGTAACGAGTCTTTCCGGAAAAAACCGAGCGGCTGGGGGCGGGCCGTGTGGGCGGATCAAGCTGTGTGCTAACGCGCTGAGCTAACAACACAGAGACATTTGAAGCAGTTTTACTCACCGCCCGGTTCCAACCACAACCGCGAACCTTTATCATTGCGACTGCTCGATCCTTAAGCATTAGACGATCTGCAAATCCGTCGATCTGGGCTTTGTTTATAAAACAATCATCGTCGAAATGCAGGGAACAAACAGTCTTACACAGCTCCGTTGATGATGCTCTGAAAAAACAAACTCCATCCACTGTTCCCTTAACGCTGGGTTTTTGGGGAATCTGTGCAGGGTTGTCTTGCCCTGGCAACCAAAAACCCACTTCTTTGGTGACAATGACTTCCAAAAGCCGAGCAGAGCGCTTTGATGGCGAACTGCTTTGGCTCTCTTCTTTCTCTGGTCTACGAGTGCGCGCGCGCGCGGTTTTCCGGCAGAAGTGCCCTTAGGACCCATATAAGGAAATTCCGCCCCAACTGACGTCACGCAGACCCATACTCGAAAAAAACTTTCCGAAACTTGTGACAAACCGGAAGGACAATTTTTGGCACAGAAATACTCCTTCAAACGTACAATTTAATTTTTGAAACTTTGTCCATGTTTAGCATGGGAATCCAACTCTTTAACAGTGTAAAAAAACTCAGTATGCATGAAATAGCATTTCACTCCCCCTTTAAAACAACCTCAACATGTAAATATAGTGTTGGGCTCATAAATCACAGAGGTAATGTGAATCTTGTCTGGATGTTACAGGGACAGATGAACAGATCTGTGTTTATCCAGTGGAGAGTGGCTCATGAAGCTGAATGCTGCCATCAAAGGCTTTGAGTGAGTATACTACAGAAATGAATAACAACAACTATTTAAATATTAAGTTGTAGTTTATTTTAATTACTGTAATTTCAAACAGAGCTATTACAGCACTTTTCTGATTCTTGATTTCTGTGCATTTGCTGCAGATCTTTTGTGGTGGAGCAGGACCTGCAAGGAAAGATGATGGCGGCATTTGTGGAAAAAAAGCGTTTTTGTCTTCTAAATAATACAGAAATCAAATTACATTGTGCGGTTAAAGTGACTGCTTTTGTGTTATGTTTGTGCATTTTTGTAGGATCTGAAATGTCAGCAGACTGGTGTGAGCACTGAGGATGAAGAGCACAGAGCTGAATCCTGGAGATGGTGCCATAGACGAGACACTCCATCACTCCAGCTGCCCTTATGAGACCCTCCATCACTCCACCCGCCCTTACGAGACCCTCCATCACTCCACCCGCCCTCACGAGACCCTCCATCACTCCACCTGCCCTTATGAGACCCTCCATCACTCCACCTGCCCTTACGAGACCCTCCATCACTCCACCTGCCCTTATGAGACCCTCCACCACTCCACCTGCCCTCACGAGACCCACCATCACTTCACCTGCGCTTACGAGACCCTCCATCACTCCACCTGCCCTTATGAGACCCTCCATCACTCCACCTGCCCTCACGAGACCCACCATCACTCCACCTTCTCTTACGAGACCCTCCATCACTCCACCTGCCCTCACAAGACCCACCATCACTCCACCAGCCTTAAGAGACCCCCCATCACTCCACCTGTCCTTATGTGACCCTCCATCATTCCACCTGCCCTCACGAGACCCTCCATCACTCCACCTGCTCTTATGACACCCTCCATCACTCCACCTGCCCTCACGAGACCCTCCATCACTCCACCTGCTCTTATGACACCCTCCATCACTCCACCTGCCCTTATGAGACCCTCCATCACTCCACCGGCCCTCACGAGACCCTCAATCACTCCACCTGCCCTTATGAGACCCTCCATCACTCCACCTGCCCTTATGACACCCTCCATCACTCCACCTGCCCTTATGAGACCCTCCATCACTCCACCTGCCTTTATGACACCCTCCATCACTCCACCTGCCCTTATGAGACCCTCCATCACACCACCTGCCCTCATGAGACCCACCATCACTCCACCTTCTCTTACGAGACCCTCCATCACTCCACCGGCCCTCACAAGACCCACCATCACTCCACCTGCCCTTATGAGACCCTCCATCACTCCACCTGCTCTTACGAGACCCTCCATCACTCCAGCTGCCCTTATGAGACCCTCCATCACTCCACCCGCCCTTACGAGACCCTCCATCACTCCACCTGCCCTTATGAGACCCTCCATCACTCCACCTGCCCTTACGAGACCCTCCATCACTCCACCTGCTCTTATGACACCCTCCATCACTCCACCTGCCCTTATGAGACCCTCCATCACTCCACCTGCCCTTATGAGACCCTCCATCACTCCACCGGCCCTCACGAGACCCTCAATCACTCCACCTGCCCTTATGAGACCCTCCATCACTCCACCTGCCCTTATGACACCCTCCATCACTCCACCTGCCCTTATGAGACCCTCCATCACTCCACCTGCCCTTATGACACCCTCCATCACTCCACCTGCCCTTATGAGACCCTCCATCACACCACCTGCCCTCATGAGACCCACCATCACTCCACCTTCTCTTACGAGACCCTCCATCACTCCACCGGCCCTCACAAGAACCACCATCACTCCACCTGCCCTTATGAGACCCTCCATCACTCCACCTGCCCTTATGAGACCCTCCATCACTCCACCTGCCCTCACGAGACCCTCCATCACTCCACCTGCCCTCATGAGACCCTCCATCACTCCACCTCCCCTTACGAGACCCTCCATCACTCCACCTGCCCTTACGATACCCTCCATCACTCCACCTGCCCTTATGAGACCCTCCATCACTCCACCTGCCCTTATGAGACCCTCCATCACACCACCTGCCTCACGAGACCCACCATCACTCCACCTGCTCTTACGAGACCCTCCATCACTCCACCTGCCCTTATGAGACCCTCCATCACTCCACCTGCCCTTACGAGACCCACCATCACTCCACCTGCTCTTACGAGACCCTCCATCACTCCACCTGCTCTTACGAGACCCTCCATCACTCCACCTGCTCTTATGAGTCCCTCCATCACTCCACCTGCCCTCACGAGACCCACCATCACTCCACCTGCCCTTACGATACCCTCCATCACTCCACCTGCTCTTACGAGACCCTCCATCACTCCACCGGCCCTCACAAGACCCACCATCACTCCACCAGCCTTAAGAGACCCCCCATCACTCCACCTGTCCTTATGTGACCCTCCATCACTCCACCTGCCCTCACGAGACCCTCCATCACTCCACCTGCCCTTACGATACCCACCATCACTCCACCTGCTCTTACAAGACCCTCCATCACTCCACCTGCCCTTACGAGACCCTCCATCACTCCCCCGGCCCTCACAAGACCCTCCATCACTCCACCTGCCCTCACGAGACCTTCCATCACTCCACCGGCCCTCACGAGACCCACCATCACTCCACCAGCCTTAAGAGACCCCCCATCACTCCACCTGTCCTTATGTGACCCTCCATCACTCCACCTGCCCAGCCAACACAGCCATGTGGGGCCCAAATGGGTTTGACCTGGGCTATCTAACTGGGACCCAGCCAGTTTTGTCCTCGGTTTCCATGTTGGCCCCACATGGGTTTGCCCAGATGAAATGAACACTGCTTAGTATGCACAGTACAGGCTGTTTAATGTAACACTTAATCAGTGTTGGAGGTAATGAGATAATTAAGTGATTGAATAATGATTGTGCATTATTGATGAACACCTGCTGTTAACAAGCAGAATCACTGAAGGAAAGAGAAACACAAGAACTACTTCCAGCCACTGCCTTGGATGAAATCAACTGAAGATAAAATACATTACATCTCTCAAGATCTGATTAAACAACTCCACAAACAGCATTACCAGCTTCACTTATTACTAACCAGACTGACTTTATTTATGTCAGACGTCTACAGAAAAGAATTAAGAAGAGGTTTAGATGTTGATTACTTTTTTGAAAGTAATAGTTTGATTTGATGTTACCATTGTGGCGATCAGTGTGTGCTTTAGTCAGGCGCTTGACTTTTTAACATTAGTTTTTCTCCGGCAGCTGTATCTGTTTGTTATGGCAAGAACAGCAAGAGAAAATGTAATCAGATGCTGTAAGCTGATTGATGATAAGAATATAATCATCATATAGTAGCTTAACTCATTGATTATTTTTGAGGTTCATATGGGTAGTATGTTATTCATTTTGTTTTATTGTTGTGATTCTACAGCTAGAGATCCAGCATAGTTTAATCAGAACATCAAATGATTTTTAAAACACCTTTTACACATGTTGGACTACAGAAAGTTCCACTTGCACAGAGACATCAAGAATCAGCATATGAATCTCAACAATGGTGACATGCTTCATGGTGCAATGCATTCTGGGAGCATCATACGAAACTTATCCATGGCTCCCAGAATGCATTGCAGCATGAAGCATGTCACCATTGTTGAGATTCATATGCTGATTCTTGATGTCTGTGTATGAGTAAGATTAGGAGGAGCCCAAAATATGTAAATGGAGTTTTAAAAATAATTTGACATTCTGATTAAATTCTATTATTCTCTTGCTGTAGAATCACAACAATAAAACAAAATGAATAACATACTACCCGTATGAACCTCAAAAATAATCAATGAGTTAAGCCACTACATGATGATTATATTTTTATCATCAATCAGCTTACAGCATCTGATCATATTTTCTCTTGCTGTTCTCACCATAACAAACAGACACAGCTGCCAGAGAAAAACTAATGTTAAAAAGTCAAGAGCCTGACTAAAGCACACACTGATCGCCACAATGGTAACATCAAATCAAACTATTACTTTCAAATAAGTAATCAACATCTAAACCTCTTCTTAATTCTTTTCTGTAGATGTCTGACATAAATAAAGTCAGTCTGGTTAGTAATAAGTGAAGCTGGTAATGCTGTTTGTGGAGTTGTTTAATCAGATCTTGAGAGATGTAATGTATTTTATCTTCAGTTGATTTCATCCAAGGCAGTGTCTGGAAGTAGTTCTTGTGTTTCTCTTTCCTTCAGTGATTCTGCTTGTTAACAGCAGGTGTTCATCATTAATGCACAATCATTATTCAATCACTTAATTATCTCATTACCTCCAACACTGATTAAGTGTTACATTTAACAGCCTGTACTGTGCATACTAAGCAGTGTTCATTTCATCTGGGCAAAGCCATGTGGGGCCAACATGGAAACCGAGGACAAAACTGGCTGGGTCCCAGTTAGATAGCCTAGGTCAAACCCATTTGGGCCCCACATGGCTGTGTTGGCTGGGTGCCCTCACGAGACCCTCGATCACTCCACCTGCTCTTACGAGACCCCCCATCACTCCACCTGCCCTCACGAGACCCTCCATCACTCCACCTGCCCTCATGAGACCCCCCATCACTCCACCTCCCCTTACGAGACCCTCCATCACTCCACCTGCCCTTACGAGACCCTCCATCACTCCACCTGCCCTCACGACACCCTCCATCACTCCACCTGCCCTTACAAGACCCTCCATCACTCCACCAGCCCTCACAAGACCCACCATCACTCCACCTGCCCTCACGACACCCTCCATCACTCCACCTGCCCTTACGATACCCTCCATCACTCCACCTGCCCTTACGAGACCCACCATCACTCCACCTGCTCTTACGAGACCCTCCATTACTCCACCCGCCCTCACAAGACCCACCATCACTCCACTAGCCTTAAGAGACCCCCCATCACTCCACCTGTCCTTATGAGACCCTCCATCACTCCACCTGCCCTCACGAGACCCACCATCACTCCACCTGCCCTCACAAGATCCTCCATCACTCCACCAGCCTTAAGAGACCCCCCATCACTCCACCTGCCCTCACAAGACCCACCATCACTCCACCAGCCTTAAGAGACCCCCCATCACTCCACCTGTCCTTATGTGACCCTCCATCACTCCACCTGCTCTTATGACACCCTCCATCACTCTACCTGCCCTTATGAGACCCTCCATCACTCCACCTGCCCTCACGAGACCCTCCATCACTCCACCTGCTCTTATGACACCCTCCATCACTCCACCTGCCCTTATGAGACCCTCCATCACTCCACCTGCCCTTATGAGACCCTCCATAAGGAGGGTATATATATCATGGGTTTGTATACATAATATGAGATTTTATACACAGGAAAAAAAGAACCTACAAGGTTGAATATCTTAATATATATTTTCTTAAATAATTCATTATAATACATTTAAAAAATGCATGTTTTGTTATTTCTAGGCCTGAGGGATGAAACGAGAGTTAAATTCAACAAGAAAAAGAGGAAAACAAAGCAGTTAGCCACTTTTGCTTGTGGATGAAAATGTTTGGATATAAAATAAAGAAATTAACAACATATTCAAGTGATGACAATTTTGGGATTTCGTAATAAAAATAAATAATATCGTTAAGGATAAAATGTTGGGTCACATTAGTAGGGTTAAATATAAGAACTTAAATCAACCCTAAATGTATTCACAAAATAAATGGACAGCAGTTCCTTCAAAAAGACCACAAAATGAGCAAGTTTAATCAATATCAAGATATTTACAGATAGATTAATTAATCAAAGTGTCATTCAAATCTTTTAAGTTGTTGCGCTTGTGATATCGCGTCGTAGGTCACATGATAACGTCAACATGGCAGATGTTCGGTTCGCATTCATACCAGAGCCCGTCTACGGAGAGCCTTGGCACTTCCTATTAGCCCCATTGTATCGATCTTGGTTGCAGTTCCATTAGAATTCCACTGGAGGTGATCGCGGGCGAGTGCAGACTGAATGGGAGTCTATGGGGCTAGACGGCTAAATGTGTCTCTTTCACCCGATTGCCGTTGAGAAATCTCAGATTTTATTGTAGGTTTTGCAAGTTCAACATGTGTTATAGGTCGAAAGTTGAATGAACGAGTACTTATTTCTTTTCGATTTCTTACAGGTTGAGTTGTTGTTGCCCATAACACGCTAGCATTCTGCTAATGACGTCAGCATTCTGACGTCATTGACATTTTAAAAGACTTTTTAAACCAAATAAGTGACTCTAAAAAATCTAACACCCAGCAATGTGTAATTTCTTTGCATCTCCTTTCGAATACAACATTCAAATTACTAGACAAAAAATTATATCCTGAGAAAAGTGGATTTTGAGGGTTTTTCGCCATAGACCTCCATTCATTCTGCACTCGCCTGCGAGCGCCCCCGCATGGACAGAGACGTGTTACTGCAGCCAGTCCAGAAACCGGAAGTAAGCAGAGAGTGCCAATTCTCTTCCTATTAGACAATAGGCTTGTTTGAGATGAGCAAAATCTGCGCAGAATCGATCACCGGTGATCAGCGCGAGATGCATGCCGGTTAGAAATGTGTCCGAGTGCGGTCCGCCTTGCTCTGATGTCATGCTGACGTATGTCAAAAATCTCTCGCGAGCGCAAGGCGCACCTGTCGGATTCTGCAGTCGAGCGCAGTTGCTCTCCACCGACTGCGCTGATCAAAAGCATGATGGGAAACGACTTGCTGACGACACAGCTTGATGTTCATTGGTTTAAACAACCGTGATGTATTGTTCTCTTTTAAAATGTTTGATTTTAAAACTCTGATATCATGTTTTATGTGTATACGTTATGTGTGAATATTCCCAAACTATCTAACAGTGCAATCACTATGGTTTATGCAATGTAATTTTTATAAAAAACAAACAAAAAAAAACACATGTCTGTATTAAAGAAAAAAAGACTGATAAACATGTATTTGGAATGGAATTAAATAAGTAGGCTACTTTGGGTGTCTTGTTCATTATATTTATTTTCATATAAAAGCAACAGAACTTAAATTCCATCCAATTTATTAGCAACACTGTGCACGAGCGTGAATCCGGTGAATCCCGCGATATCCATCTTTGATCTCGCAGGTGTCAGATCCACTACGAGAAGAGAGAACTGTCCGGCTTGCCTGCGCTTTTTTCACTCCTCCTCTCACTGCAGCCGCCTACTCTCGCCTACATTTCAGGCGAGGCAAGGCGCATCTCAAACAAGCCTATTCTCTGTTCATACTTAACGAGATAAGGCTATAAAGTCTTTAGTGCTCGTTAAGTAAGTAAGTACTACTGAAATTAAGTACCTACCCACTAAGCAAAATGATGTCCAAAAGACGTCTTTTCAACGTCTTTGTCACAAAAATCGGACGTTGAAAAGACGTCCACTGAGGGTCTAGAATGAAAGTTTTTATGACGTCTTTTTTTGACGTGTTCTGCACGTCCGATATAGACGTTCATCGAACCTTCGTACAAGGTTAAAACTAGTTAAGATGTGGCCATTGTGGACATATTTCAACATCATTTATTGTCTTATTTAGACATAATTACTTTGACTATTGCTGTCAGATGATCTCAGTGAGAATAAACAGAGGTTTAGATGTTGATATTTGTTTAATTTGAAGTGTCACCATTGTGGTGATCAATGTTTGCTTTAGTTGGGCTCTTGGTCCCCGTTCCTTTTACTTTAACTTTTATTTGACTGCTTTAATTGTGTGTTTGTAAAACACAAATGTTATGGCAGAGAAAGCTAATAATAAGTAAGATCAGCTGGTTTCAGCTTATGGTTGATAATGAAATCACCACAAAACAAGCATATAGTGTTATCAGATGTTTTGGCATTCATAACCACCAACGTCGTGGAAATGCAACATTGGTGCGAAAAGCATTAAAATGATCACTTATTTGAAGGTATATAAAGCATGTGCACATGATGTTTTGAGCAAATGTATCATATAGTCACACACAGACATCAAGATTTTGGATATGATTCACAACAACGGTGACAATCAAAACAAAAAAGCTTGAGAATCAAGGATGAGTTTTGTACTATGAAAGCTACCCATCATGCATTGCAGCATGAAGCTTTTTTTTTAATTGTCACCATTGTTGTGATTCATGTGCAAAATCTTGATGTCTGTGTGTGACTATATGATACATTTGCTCAAAACATCATGTGCACATGCTTTATATACCTTCAAATAAGTGATCATTTTAATGCTTTAGGCACCAATGTTGCAGTTCCACAAGGTTGGTGGTTATGAATGCCAAAACATCTGACAACATTTGATGCTTTTTTTGTGATGATTTCATCATCAACCATAAGCTGAAAACAGCTGATCTTACTTATTATTAGCTTTCTCTGCCACAACATTTGTGTTTTACAAACACACTGTTACAGCAGTCAAATAAAAGTTAAAGTAAAAGGAACGGGGACCAAGAGCCCAACTAAAGCAAACATTGACCACCACAATGGTGACACTTCAAATTAAACAAATATCAACATCTAAACCTCTATTAATTCTCACTGAGATCATCTGACAGCAATAGTCAAAGTAATTATGTCTAAATAAGACAATAAATGATGTTGAAATATGTCCACAATGCCCACATCTGAACTAGTTTTAACCTTGTACGAAGGTTCGATGAACGTCTATATCGGACGTGCAGAACACGTCAAAAAAAGACGTCATATAAACTTTCATTCTAGACCCTCAGTGGACGTCTTTTCAACGTCCGATTTTTGTGACAAAGACGTTGAAAAGACGTCTTTTGGACATCATTTTGCTTAGTGGGTACTCATTGAGTATGCGGTTTCGAACGCAACATGTTTACAACTTCCGGTTTGTGTTATAGTGTCATTACTACAAATGTGGGAAAAGGGATGAGATGAGAGTGTATGGATACAGTTGGATGCATAAAAGCCACTAGAAGACAAGCCTGCAACCTTCAGCCAAAAAAAGGAAAGGAGTCCAGAGTCTGTTTGTTTTAATGGATATCAATGGAGATGGAGAAGAGGGTCCATGTAGGAAAGAGCTTATTTAATGAATCGACTGCCTGTCCACTAATCTTCAACATGTTTTGCGCGAAACAATACTTTTGTTGGGAATGATAGGTTATGTCGATTTTATTATGATAAAAAGGTTATTTTATGAGAGAATGCAAATAAGGGAATGTCGTGACAGGTAGGATCCATTTGCGACATTACCATAGTATTTTATAGTAATATTGAGTGATATTGTATATGGTCTAAAAAAAGTATAAAATACATTTGTTTTCTTTCTTTGACTTTCAGATTTTACCAGTTATGATAAGACTTGAATTGTAAATGATGTATGCATATGACGCTGATATTTTACATTTTAATGAATAAAGACAACATGAATTTAATTATAAATATTTGTATGCTGTTTAATTAAAATAAAACATGAAGTGTTGTGTCAATTGCTGTGTGCTTAATGATGATGATATAACGCTTTGTCATGAATGATGGTATAATTTTTTTAAATGAATTAAATATGTATTAAATTACAATTAAGTTTTTAGTGTAATCTTAAATGTAGTTTTTTTGCGGCATGCAATGACTACTTTGCAGAGATATGCATTGGAGAACAGTCTACAAACAATGCAGTCCTACTGTACCTTTACTAGCGATATAACATCAAATATAGAGCATTTATTCACAAGACCAACGCGCTAATATTCCACAAGAAACTGACTGTCATAAAACTTTGAACTGCGTGCACTGACGTCACCGAGGTTCCTCGTGTGATCCATGTAAGCAGTTCTGCTTTCTCCAATGTTAAAGATACACCCTCTCATCTCCCTATAATAAGACACATCTCTGGAGGCATGCTCCAAGCACACTCTCATCTCATCCCAATTCCCAAATTTGTAGAATAGCAACATTGTTTCGGCCCGGATCCGGCCCACATCTGGCACTTGTGGAATACGGATCTGGCCCACATGCAGCATGGAATTACGGCACTTGTGTGGCCCACTCCTGTTTGCCAGATCTGGGCCACAAGCAGGCCATAGCAATGCCACATGTCAGCCAAGAGCAAAGAAATAAACCAGAACTGGACCTTATCTGAGTCAAAAAATCTGTGTATATTAAATATGGAGTCATTTCAGCCTTAATAAGCCTGTTAACAAGCAGAATCACTGAAGGAAAGAAGAGAACAGAAAAAGAGACGAGCAGAAACACAAGATCTACAACTCACTTCAGACACAGCCTTAGATGAAATCAACTGAAGAGAAAAGAAGACATTAAATCTGTGAAGATCTCAGCAGAGGAGGATTAAACAACTCCACAAACAGCATTACCAGCTTCACTTATTACTAACCAGACTGACTTTTTAGATTTTAGTTTTTATTGAGATTTAACAGAGGTTTAACTCTAATGTGTTTAATTTAAAGTCACCATAAGAGTGATTAGTGTTTCCATTAGTTGGGCCTTTAACTCGTAATGTATCTTTTTATAATGTCTTTTTTGGCCGCTGTGACAGTGTGTTTGTTAAACACATTTGCAGCAGCAAAGAAAGCTAAAGTGAAATGAGATCAGGTGATGATGGTTACCTGTTGATGGATTTATAATCATCATGAAATAACCTGATTCACTGATGTCTTTGGAATCTAACAATTGTGTTGTACCATTAATACTTTCACATCACAAACCCTGTGTTACTGCAGAATGAGTTCAGCAATATAATAACAATCAGTTTAAAGCTTTTAACAATCATGAGATCAAAAGATTAGCTTATGTTGACACACACAGATATCAACAATCAGCGTATGAATCTCAACAACGGTGACAATCAAAAATATTTAGATGAACATTAATTCAGAACATCACTGAAAAGCTACTAATTCACAACAAAAACATCAGCAAAAAATAAAAGCAAATATTTAGAATCAAACAAAATTATAGGACAATTCAGCTGCATAATTTATTCATGTTGCAATGCATGCTGGGAATTTTGCTGTATGCTGGTACCCAGCATGCATTGCATAAAAGTACTTTTGATTGTCACCATTGTTGAGAGTCATGCACTGATAGTTGATGTCTGTGTGTGTCATATTAGACTGACTTTTTGTGCTCATGTTTGATAAAGTCTTCTAACTTCTTGTTATTATATTGCTGGATCTCATTCTGCAGTAACACAGGGTTTGTGTTGTGACAATATTAATGGATCAACACAATTGTTAGATTCCAAAAACATCAGTGAAAAAGGTTATTTCATGATGAATATAAAATCATCAACAGGTAACCATTATCACCTGATCTCATTTCTCTTTAGCTTTCTTTGCTGCTGCAAATGTGTTTGACAAACACACTGTCACAACATCCAAAAAAGACATAAGTTATATTAAGAGTTAAGAGCCCAACTAATGGAAACACGAATCACTCTTATGGTAACTTTAAATGAAACACAGAGTTAAACCTCTGTTAAATCTCAAGAAAAAAATAAAAAATACAAAGTCAGGCTGGTTAGTAATAAGTGAAGCTGGTAATGCTGTTTGTGGAGTTGTTTAATCCTCCTCTGCTGAGATCTTCACAGATTTAATGTCTTCTTTTCTCTTCAGTTGATTTCATCTAAGGCTGTGTCTGAAGTCAGTTGTAGTTCTTGTGTTTCTGCTCGTCTCTTTTTATGTTCTCTTCTTTCCTTCAGTGATTCTGCTTGTTAACAGGCTTATTAAGGCTGAGATTACACCATATTTAATATACACAGGTTTTGTGACTCAGATAAGGTCTAGGTCTGGTTTATTTATTTACTCTTGGCTGACATGTGGCATTGCTATGGCCTGCTTGTGGCCCAGATCTGGCAAACAGGAGTGGGCCACACAAGTGCCGTAATTCCATGCTGCATGTGGGCCAGATCCGCATTCCACAAGTGCCAGATGTGGGCCGGATCCGGGCCGAAACAATGTTGCTATCTGGGAAGGGGTGTGGTTCATTCATTGTGGCTGTTCAGGTGTTGCAACTTAATAAATGACTGCATGCCCCTGTGTGTGTGTGCACGCCAGTCAAACGAAACCCGATGGCTATGTGAGTTTATTCCTCCGTCATGTGTTAGCCGGCTTTCTACCCTTTATGTTACGATGGCAGCTTCAACAGTAGCCCTATAATGTATTTTGTACCATGATTCATTAAAAAGCAATATATCATCATCATTGGGCACACAGTAGTTGGCACAACACTTCATGTTTTATTTTAATTAAACAACATACAATATAACAAAATATTTATAATTACATTAATAATTTTGTCTTTATTTATTAAAGTGCATAATGTCAGCGTCATGCTTACATGCAGTTATAATAGTCATTACAATTCAAGTCTCATCATCATAACTGGTAAAACTTACTCTTACTCTAAACTTTTTTACAATATAATATCACTCTTTAATTTGATATATTATAATATATAATAGCACTTTTTTAATATCACTCAATGTTACTATTAAATACTATGATAATGACGGAATGAGTCCTGCCTGTGGCGTCATTACCTTATCTGCCTTCCCTTATAAAATAACCTTTTTAACATAGTAAAATCTAAATATAGTTCCCAACAAAAGTATTTTTTAGCGTAAAACATTTTCAAGATTAGCGAACAGGCTGGATTGTTTTCCCCCTCGGTGGGCGTGGTCTGCAGATTATGACGCGTGTCGCTCGTGTGCAGTGGAAAGGCGGCTTATGGTTTTGGCGGGACCTTGATATCGCGGCTCCACTTCATGCTCACTACTGCGCAGACTCGGAGACTTTGTTTGGCGGCTTCACTTGAGAAGAGAGGGGCGTCGTCCATCTTCTTTTACAGTCTGATCGGAACAAATATGGTAATTCCGCCATATTGTACATTGAAACATTCTCTAATTCATAGTAGGCTAAGGCGAGACTAGTGCACTAGCTGGTTTTCTGTATAAAAAGTATATAGTAAAGTGCAATTCCATTTCTTGGCAGAGGTTTTTCATATGGGTTTTTCTGAGGCTTGATTATGAAAATCGTTAATCAACTCTTACCTCCCTCAAACTCATCTCTCCTTTCTGCTTCCCTGTCCCTGCTTCGTTGAAAAAAATTTCTGATGTCCATCTACAGAAGCCAGCAATGAATAAAAATTGTATTATTTATTATTTACAAACTTTTGGTCGTCATGTTTTCATAGCCTACCTCAATAGCGTGCGAACACCGGACGTCGGTGTGCTCAGATGTGTGCGCGCTGCAGTTGCTAGGAAACACAGACGCGCGCAGACAAGGATTTCTGTCGCGCGGGTCAGCTTCTGTTCTCTTACGAGAGGTTCTCTCGTATTGCGTAGTTGCTACGCTACGGGAAAGCCTTTCTTTCTCGAGATACTGAAGCCAAAAATTATCCTTAATTTTTATAATCTTGTCAACGCAGTGCGGCAGCCTGCAGACCTAGGGCAAGCTTACTAGCGTGCCCATTGGCTGCCCTGCGGCAACTGCAGCAGCCTACCGCTGAGCCCTTGGCGTGACGTCACGACCAATGAGCGCGCTTGGCGCGCTTAATGCGTCACAGCCCGCGAAAAGGGGTGTGGCTTAGCGTATATAAACAGGGCTCGGAGGCTGCTTCTCTGATTTCTGTCTTTTCAGCGAAGCTCTCCGCATCGCTGTACTCTGAGGAAGCCGCCGTCGAATCAAGCGACCAGCACGCCGAGGATCTCAGACTGAGGATGCCGGCCGCCTTCGCCGCCTTCAGCTTTCCCTGCCTGCTTCGCTATCCGGCGAATATATCCTTTATTGCTCTGTGTTGTGTGTGTTTGTGTGTTCGCCCCGCGACACACTTTGCATCTAAAAGAGCGCGAGGCGTTGTTTCAAATGCCTCGCTCGTCCTGTGGCTCGTGCAGAGCCACGCTCAGCGACAGAGACCGCCATATCTGCGCTCTCTGCCTGGGCTTCGACACGCAGCCGCGCCCTTTCCTCGGGCGGCTGCGAACAGTGTGAGGATTTGCCAATGTCGACCCTGCGGGCTCGACTCGCCATGTTTGATGATCCTCCCCCTTCTCCGGCTGCCTCTTCCGGGCCGCGTAAGAAGAAACGCCGCTCTCAAAGGCCTTCCGAGCCGGTTATGACAGCTGAGCGCTCGCCGGAGCCCCTCCCGCGAGCCTCGCTATCTCCTTCTCCCCCCCACCTCCCGACGCGCAGCGGCCGGCTTCGCCCGCACTGCCGTCGCCTCAGGGGATGAAGCAGTCCAGCTGGTTACTCCCCTCTGTCAAGCCGCGCAAACGGCGCCGCTCACAAGGGATGTCAGAACGGACGGTCACGGGCTATAGCTTCCTTTACGTTACAAGAAAGCTACCGGCGGATGACGCACGCCCTCTCCCCCTCTGTTCGAGCCGCGCAAGGCGCCGCTCACAAGGGATGTCAGAAGTAGACTGTCACGGGCTGGCTTCCTTTACGTTATAAGAAAGCTACCCCGCGTCTCGGTCGCGCGCGTCACTCACCGGCCACCTCCGTTTCTCACACATTTCTCAGTCCCCTCCTAAGCTCAGGCGACTAGAAATATCTATATTGCAGTAAACGAGCCTGTTTTTATACACGCACGCCTGCAAACAAACGATGTCACAGCACATGATGATATCTTCCCGCTCTCTCTCCCTTTGTTCGAGCCGCGCAACTGCGCCGTTCTCAAAGGATATCAGAGCGGACGTCACGAGCACCGGCGAAAGGAGGAAGAGAGTGTTCTCGTCCCTCCTAGGCCGGACTACCTCCAATTTCTCGCATATTTCTCAGTCCCCTCCAAGTTCAGGCGGCTGGAAATACTAATACTGCAGTAAACGAGCCTGTTTTAATACACGCGCGCCTGCAAACAAACGCCGAAACGAAACACCGCTCGGTCATATGCTCGCACTGACTGGAAGCTCATGTATGCCCCTGTGGCTCAGTGGCAGAACATTAGGCTTCCACGCGGGAGACCCGTGTTCTAATCCGGCTCTGGCGGCAGAAATATATTTTTTTCTGCTTGCTTCTCCGAGCTCGCGGCCAGCTTTCTTACATACAGAAAGCAAACCCGCATCTCACGGGATACATATTTCTCAGTCCCCTCTAAGTTCAGGCGGCTGGAAATACTATACTGCAGTAAACGGGCCTGTTTAAATACACGCGCGCCTGCAAACAAACATCGAAACGAAACACGATGCTCGGTCATATGCTCGTACTAACTAGAAGCCCATGTGTGCTCCTGTGGCTCAGTGGCAGAATATTACGCTGCCGCACCGGAGACCCGAGTTCTAATCCGGCTCCGGCGGCAGAAATATATATTTTTTCTGCTGGCTTCTCCGAGCTCGCGGCCAGCTTTCTTACATACAGAAAGCGAACCCGCATCTCACAGGATGGTGCTTGAGTATTCATGAGCGTCTAAACATATGAGCCATCAAAGCATTTGCTTTATAACGCCTATGGTGTTACAAGTGTAGAAAATGTGCCCACTCCCATGTGCTCACTGCTACACACAAACACGGTCTCCCCGGTAACGTTTACAGAGCGCACTCTCATAAAACGGACACATGCCGCTTGAGTACTAAGTGTAGTAAATGTGCCCACAACTCTGTGCTCACACCTAGCTGCTGCCCGCTCTGTCACACAGTTACCCCGGGTTGCAGATCCTCTAAAGCTCACAAACATTCCGGCTCTGGCCGAAGGTGTCATAAGTGTAGAAAATGTGCCCACTCCCATGTGCTCACTGCTTCACACAAACAGGGTCCCCATGGTAACCCGCACAGAGCGCTCTCTCATGAAGCGGACGCAAGCCGCTCGAGTATTAAGTGTAGAAAATGTGCCCACAACTTTGTGCTCACACCTACCCGCTGCTCGCTCTGCCAGTCAGTTACCTTGGGTCGCAGACCCTCTAAAGCTCCCAAACACTGGCCGTGTCATAAGTGTAAACTCTGCGCCCGCTCACGAGCATGCGCACTCACTTTTAGACATTATAAGCCCCACGCCACTCTCACGCCTGGGATGTTTGACAGCAAATCACGCTCCATCCGATGGGACCGAGCTACTGAACGCTGTACAGTCGGCCAATACTGTTTACCAGCCCCCGTGTTCGAGCACCAGCGGCGCGCACGCCGCTCCATCCTCTCTGATACAGGTTCCCCATCCCGCGCAGCGCGGCGATCTGAACCCAGAGACCATTCGACCCCTAGCTATGCATGCGGAAGCATGGGAAGCGATTCAGGGCGCGTCAGAATGGGTGCTGAATACTATAAAACACGGCTATTCGCTTCAATTCGCTCGTCGCTCTCCGCGCTTTACAGCACAGACGGAGACGAGAGTGAGTCCAGAAGCTGCGCACCTGCTTCAAGCAGAAATAGCGAAGCTGCTGCGCAAAGGGGCTATAGAACAGGTTCATCCTTCTCTGAGCGAGTCAGGCTTTTACAGCCGCTACTTCCTCGTACCCAAGAAGGACGGAGCGTTAAGACCTATTTTAGATCTGAGACATCTGAACAAAGCCCTCATGAGACGGCCGTTCAAAATGATCGCAACCAGAAAAATCCTTGCGCAGATTCGCCCAGGAGACTGGTTTGTCTCTCTCGATCTAAAAGACGCATACTTTCAGATCCAGATAACTCCCCGTCACAGGCCATTCTTGAGATTCGCCTTCAACGGTCGAGTATATCAGTACACAGTCCTGCCCTTCGGCCTGTCTTTGGCACCCCGTACATTTACGAAATGCATGGACACGGCCCTCGCTCCCCTGAGAAAACGGGGAAAGCGAATACTGAATTATCTGGACGATTGGCTTATTCTAGCGCAGTCAGAGACGGAACTTGTGTCTCACAGTACAGTGCTTCTCAGCCATCTGGAGGAGCTGGGTCTCTCGGTCAACTGGACCAAGAGCTCGCTATCGCCCCGTCAGTCAATTTCCTTTCTTGGAATAGAACTGGACTCGGTGGCTATGACGGCCAGACTGTCGGAGCAGCGCGCGCGCCGCATCCGCCTCCTCGCCGCATCCCTCCAAATAGGCAGCCGGGTTCCGCTGAGGACATTCCAGCGTATCTTGGGGCATATGGCCTCAGCTGCAGCAGCGCTCCAGCTGGGCCTACTGCGCATGCGCCCGCTTCAACGCTGGCTGAAAGCGCGCGTGCCCCACCGAGCCTGGGCGGCCGGCGGCTTGCGAGTCAGAGTGAATCAGGGCTGCATTTCAGCCCTGCAGCCCTGGCTGGCGGCCGAATGGTATCTCACAGGAGTGACTATGGGAGTGATTTCACACCGGAAAGTCGTCTCGACAGACGCTTCCAACTTAGGTTGGTGAGCGCTCTTCGAGGCAGACCGGTCTATGGCCGCTGGTCAGACCAGGAGAATCTCCTACACATAAACTGTCTAGAGATGCTCGCGGTCGAGAAAGCGCTCAAACACTTCCTCCCATTCCTCCACGGTCACCATGTTCTAGTCCGCACGGACAATACATCGGTAGTGGCCTATGTGAATCGCCAGGGCGGTGTCAGATCATAGACGCTCTGCACCCTGGCGGAACGCCTCCTCGTGTGGGCTCAGCACTCTCTGCGCTCGCTGAGAGCCGCGCATGTGCCTGGCCACCTGAACGAGGGCCCCGACAGACTGTCCAGGGACAACGTTCCCCCTGGGGAGTGGTCTCTACACCCCCAAACAGTCCAGTCACTGTGGCGCCGTTTCGGCAAAGCGAAAGTCGACCTTTTTGTGTCAAAAGACAACGCTCATTGCCCAGAGTTCTTCTAAGAACGAGGATGCGCTGGCCCAGACCTGGCCCAGCGGCCTGTTGTACGCTTTCCCCCCGGTCTCTCTGCTGCCTCAGGTCATCGAGAGAATCAGGGAAGCGCGCCACTCAGTGCTCCTCATAGCCCCATGCTGGGAGAACCAAGCTTGGTTCCCGGATCTAATGCAGCTGGCAGACTCAGCCCCCTGGCCGATACCGGTGAAGAGAGACCTTCTCTCTCAAGCCCGCGGCTCGATATGGCATCCCCATCCAGAGCGCTGGTCTCTGCATGCGTGGAGCCTCAACGATTACACGCTGATCTGCCAGACGGGGTCATGAACACGATCATACAATCTAGAGCTCCCTCTACGAGGCGGCTCTACATGTCGAAATGGTCAGTGTTTAACAGATGGTGCACTGCTAAGGGGCTCGATCCACAGACATGTGGGGTATCGCGAATGCTGTGTTTCCTTCAAGAGCTACTGGATGCGGGCAGGTCCCCCTCCACGCTCAAAGTCTATGTTGCGGCCATTTCAGCGCTCTCTGTTTCAGAGCGAGGCCGCGCATTAGGAAGGAACGAGTTCGTCATCCGCTTCCTTAGGGGAGCCAGGAGGATGAACCCCCCGCGACCCCCCTCGGTTCCTATGCGGGATCTTTCTCTGGTCTTGGAGGCCCTGAGAGCGCATCCCTTCGAACCCTTGGAAACTGTGGATATGAAATAGCTCACGCACAAACCGTTTTTCTGATAGCTCTGTCTTCAGTCAAACGAGTGGGAGACCTTCACGCGTTATCTGTTAACGCCGCGTGCCTCGAGTTCGGACCTAATGACTCCAAAGTCATTCTCAGACCGAGGCATGGGTACGTTCCCAAAATTTTGGGCACTCCCTTCAGAGCACAGGTCATTTCCCTCTCAGCCCTGCCAGCGCACGGCAGCGAGGCCGATAGTAATCTCCTTTGCCCGGTCAGGGCGTTGAGAAACTACATTTCACGGTCCGCCGCTTTCAGGCGCTCGGAACAGCTCTTTGTTTCGTTTGGTGGGCGCACCAAGGGTCTCGCCGCCTCGAAACACAGCCTGTCCAGATGGATAGTGGACGCTATTGCTGCTGCTTATGCGTCTAAAGACCTGCAGTGCCCATTGGGCATTCGAGCTCACTCCACCAGAGGCATGGCCTCGTCGTGGGCGTGGTCCAGCGGGATTCCCATTCATGACATTTGTGCAGCGGCAGGCTGGGCCTCCCCCTCCACATTTGTTAGGTTTTACAACCTGGATGTTCCCGCCTTGCAGGCGAAAGTGTTATCAGTCTAAGTCTCACGTATGCCAGCCCACTATCTGTGCGCGGGCTACGTTGTGTGATTTAGCTCTACTGGTTGAGCTGCACTACACAGGGAATTGTCAGTTCGGACCGGCCGTGCCGCTCCTAACCCCCTAGTGTGCTTATGTACGGCGCTAGCCCTCTTCGGGCCGCCCGGCTCTCTGCTATCACGTTCCCCGGGCTCTCCCTGGAACTCATTCAGTGGATGCTGGGCGCGCACGGCGTTGACAAGGGCGTTCCCGTAGCGTAGCAACTACGCAATACGAGAGAACCTCTCGTAAGAGAACGTTTCGGTTACTCACGTAACCTCTGTTCTCTCTAGAAGAGGGAACGAGTATTGCGTAGCCCGCCGTGCTCGCGCCACGAGCTCATTTCGCTTCATGCGACAGAAACCAGAGAAGCAGCCTCCGAGCCCTGTTTATATACGCTAAGCCACACCCCTTTTCGCGGGCTGTGACGCATTAAGCGCGCCAAGCGCGCTCATTGGTCGTGACGTCACGCCAAGGGCTCAGCGGTAGGCTGCTGCAGTTGCCGCAGGGCAGCCAATGGGCACGCTAGTAAGCTTGCCCTAGGTCTGCAGGCTGCCGCACTGCGTTGACAAGATTATAAAAATTAAGGATAATTTTTGGCTTCAGTATCTCGAGAAAGAAAGGCTTTCCCGTAGCGTAGCAACTACGCAATACTCGTTCCCTCTTCTAGAGAGAACAGAGGTTACGTGAGTAACCGAAACGTTTTCGGTTAAACTGCGTTGCTTTTACAAGCGTTGATTATTTTATTAATGCGTTGCAAATAGATATATTATAGGGTAATATAAATTATATTTTTTAAAATACACTGAAATATAAAATAAATTGTTAAACTCAAACTTCAGATTTACAGGGGCACAGCAGATTTATACTGGGGCACGTGCCCCAGTAAAAGGTGTCTAGCGACGCCCCTGAGTTCAGCTCTAATAAGTTTGAAGTAGATGAAGTCAGAAACAAGACAGGATATGGTAGAGATAATTCAAGAATTATATTCGATCAAACAAGCTAATTTAAAGGTACAGTTTTTGTGGGTTCCAGCCGAGAGGTAATGAGGAGGCTGATGCATTAGCAAAAAAGGCAATAGAACGATAAATAGTATATACAGATTTTATTTAGTAGGTCAGAAATTAAATAAATTATTAAAAAAGAATATTCTGAAATTATGGCAGCAGTATTGGGATAATGAACTAAAAGGTAGACATATGCATCAAATACAGTCAACAGTGGGTAAGGGAAGAATATCAGGTAGGAGTAGGTTTGAAGAGAATATGATTACAAGATTAAGATTGGGGCATACAAGATTGAATAGTACATTGCACTTAATAGGTAAGCATCCAACAGGTTTATGTGAGTTATATGAAGTTAGTGAAACAGTTGAACATGTATTAATGCACTGTAGGAGATATAATGTTGAAAGGAAAGAGTTGAAGGAGGAATTAAATAATATAGGAGTTAAGTTTACAATTCAAAATGTATTAAAGTCAGATAGGAGTATAATAAATTTAATGGTAGAATATTTGGGAAATACTGGGTTAAATAAGCGTATTTAAATGAGGGTTTTTTTTTTTTGCTTGTTTTTTCCTGTCATGGGGACTGAGGAGCTGAACACACAGCGCCGGATGAAATTCTATGAAGCCTTTATGCGGGTAAATAAGGGGAATTTATGTCGGTTGCTAGGTTAAAGAAGTATAGGAAAGTGTCAATGGTCCATTTCTGAGATAGGTGGCGGTAATGCACATATTTGTTTGCGATCCGCCGTAAAAAAAATAAAAAAAAAAACAAGAAGAAGAAGAAGAAGAAGATGATGATATTCCGCCATGTTTCTCAGTGACGCACCCAACTCGTAAAGATCTGGGCTTAAAGAAAATCTCGAGTTTATGACATTGTGGTGGCGTTTATGTGCGCTCAACTCGTAAATACGATCTTTACGAGATGACTTGAACGCTCCATTATTCCCAAACCCGGAAGTGTGAAAAGAATTCATTCGAGGAAGAGGAGCTGCTGGATGTTTACTCGTCTCAGTGAAAACGAAAGCAGTCGATGACTGTAAAGACGCCATTTCAGAAGATAAAAAATCAGCAATCTCTTCACATGTGACAGTAAGGTCGTTAAACTTTTCATAGCTGTAATATCGATAGAGTATTTGCGTCTAAACAGACATTATGCTGAACTCAAACACAAACACATGATAAAGTTGAAAGTTACTTTCATACCACGTCAACTGTAATAGGCTACTCATAAAATGGCCGAAAATGGTTAAACTTTCTCACTTACTTTTTCCTTTAACAGGAGAATATTATTTTAATGTTGAAATCTTCGGTTGACTTTAAATACGTATTTAATTATTTTTTATAAGATTGTAATGCGTGTTCAGTGACGCAGTAATAGCGATCTTCGCCCGTGACGTCACGACGCGGTTACGTGCGCTCTGGTTGGCAGAAGAAAAGTAATAGCTGCTTGCTGCGCAGCGCAAACACAGAAGAAAAATGGTTGTATCGTGCTGTGTTAAAGTTTTGTAAAACAGATCTATTTATTATGATGTACATGTCCAAAAAGCTAAAAGCATAAAAATATGGGGGTATTATTGTTGCATTATTCCAAACAAATAGATTATGATCCACAAATAAATGTAAAGAGATTCACAAAAATTTATCGAATTCACAAATAAATAGATTATGATCCACAAATAAATGTAAAGAGATTCACAAAAATTTATCGAATTCACAAATAAATAGATTAAGATCCACAAATAAATGTAAAGAGTTTCACAAAAAAATATAAAATACACAAATAAATAAAATGAGATTTGCAAATAGGCTAAATAAAATATTTACAAATGTTTTATTATTTTACAAACACAACTCTGCCTGGCATTTATTTGTGAACCGCTTTCTGTGCATTTGTAAATCACTGCACACATTTGTGAATCGGTTCCTGTGCATTTGTAAATCCCCTCACGCATTTGTGGATTTTGAAACACTTCTAGCGTTGACGTGCAGACAGATCCACAAATAAGTGGACTCCACCCACCGCCTACTCAAGCCAATCAGATAACGGCCACATCGAGCTGGCCAATCGTAGCACGTTCTCGCTTCAACCAATCACGTTTGGCTTTACACTGGGCGATCTTGCTCTGTGCTCATTCATCAATTCATCTGCATTTCAAAAAGTACATGTAAAGGCCCATAAAATATGTTTAAAATTTGGATTTTGTTAGAATTACACCATTAGACTGCTTGTCAAGCCAAGCCACAATTTGTATGAGCCTTGAAAAAAGCCAGAGAAACAGCCCTTTACATCTCTGTTATGGGAACAGCGCATTATGGACGCGTCACGTTATTCAAGATAGAACAGAAAAGCATCAAGTAGCTGACTAATGAATAACTGGGTTCAACCCATAAATAGCTACACGAGTTTTTAATTTGCATTGCAAGATTTTTATTTGCAGCACACGCTGATGCTGAGGCTCGTACCGTTCCATATTGGGTGGTCATTTGGCCTCATATTTGGTATTCTACATGACATTTATTTATGTCCTATTGCTATTTGTCACCGCAATTGTGCTTTAAAAGGCAAAATCGTATGTCCTGTAATTTCTTGCATCGTGTCTACCCCGTGCGAGGCTATCTTCTAATCTTCTAATCTAATCTATCTTCTATCTATCTAGAAGTGCGGGGATCCGTTTACTATCAATGAATGCCGAAATATGATTTTTCAAGTAACCAGCACTAGTCAAAGTAGGCTACGATCAGAGCCGTTAAGAGTACGATTATGCAGGCATGTATGCAGCTAAGCAGACGTCACATAGGGAATATGTGTTAACGTTTCAAACATGCTAGTTTTACATTATTTGAAACTGCTACGGCAGCAGTGAATAGATAGTGCCTATTTGCTTTTGACGCGCTGTGTCGCGCCTCTTGCCGGTGTAGAGACTGTTCATGATGCTCGGGATCTCTGATTATCATAATTCCCTGAGTGTATCCTGATGGAAATATAAAGGGAAATATAATATAAACTCCAACAATCTTTTGAAAACAGAGTGTTTTTACCACACAAACAGTTCAGCGCTACTACTGCTCCTTTCAAGGATGCAAGAATCAGTTCCCACGCCGAGTGTAAAGCCAAACGTGATTGGTTGAAGCAAGAACGTGCTATGTGGCAGCTCAATGTGGCCGTTGTCTGATTGGCTTGAGTAAGCGGTGGGTGGAGTCCACTTATTTGTGGATCTGTCTGCACGTCAACGCTAGAAGTGTTTCAAAATCCACAAATGCGTGAGGGGATTCACAAATGCACAGGAACCGATTCACAAATGTGTGCAGCGATTTACAAATGCACAGAAAGCGGTTCACAAATAAATTCCAGGCAGAGTTGTGTTTGTAAAATGATTAAACATTTGTAAATATTTGATTTATTTGCAAATCTCATTTTATTTATTTGTGTATTTTATATTTTTTGTGAAACTCTTTACATTTATTTGTGGATCTTAATCTATTTATTTGTGAATTCAATACATTTTTGTGAATCTCTTTACATTTATTTGTGAATATTAATCTATTTATTTGGAATATTGCAACAATAATACCCCCATATAAAAACATTGAAAACGAATGGGGGTACCACAAGAGCTTGATCGTAGCAACAATTACCATGTCAATTCAGTGGAATGATTTGTATAACTTTATTAGTAAAATGAAATATCAGTGAAATGTCAATAATATATCAATTAAATAACATAGCCTACCATTTCTCATTCTCTGAAATTATCATTCTCTTACTGGCCCACAGTGTAACATTGAGTAAATCTGGAGTAAAAAATAAATAAATAAATAAAATTTCAAGGGATAGTTTACCCAAAAACTACAATTCTGTCATCATTTACTCACCCGGATGTTGTTCCAAACCTGTATGAGTTTCTTGCTTCTGTTTAACCAAAAATAAGGTATTTTAAAGAATGTTTGTAACCAGACAGTTGACGGCACCCATTGACTTCCATACCTTTAACAGGTCAGTCTCAAAATTTGTACACATTCTAAAATTGTCTAGATGCAAAAAAAATCCTGAGTGACAGCAACTCTCCCTCCTTGAAAAATAAAGAACACTTTTCCCCATTGAAATACTTGCAGTTGCAAGAGAAACTGATTTTCAGTTTCACATCTGGACTTCCAGCATTCGAAGCAAATTCTTCTTGCTGGTGTTCCCTCTTCATGTTCGCCAGACAAGTAGCTAGGGGTTCAATCACTAAAACTGGCTTGTCCTCCTCATCATGTTGGTCACTGCCTGAAAATGCAAAGATAATTTTTTTTCAATTCAAAGCAAGATACCTAAAAACATGATTGTGTAACATGCAAGAATGGGAAGTGGGTTTAATTCCACATTTAAAATGGATAATGAAGCATTTTATATGAAAATATCAGAAAATATTTTTTCAGTTTAGTCAGACTGGATCTGATTCAGGGCTCCAAACAAAAAAATCAATTAAGGAGCCATTGGCTCCTATAGGGGAAAAAAACAGGCGCCAAATAATTTTTTTAAGAGCCACATAACAATGCACTTACTTTTAGTCACCCTGTTGTGTGCATGTCTCTCCTCTTCTTACAGTTTCAGCATTTTCATCTTATGAATGTTCTGGGAACTGGAGCTTATTTGGTAACTGAATGTCACTTCCGACTTATGAACTATTTCATAAGTTCATATTTTGGCGCTTTCACTCATTGAAACGTTCACGCAAAGCATCTCATTAAATGACATTAACCAAACAAATGAAGCGATAGGCTAGGGGTGGGCGATATGGCAAAAATATCATATCACGATTTTTTTCAGGAAAATCACAATTCACGATTTTATCACGATTATTTTTTATGTTGGTTTTACTATTTTGTGACTGAGCATTACAGCCAAACTAATGTCCATATTTTAAAAACAAAGCCTTAGGTAACAAAATATAAAATAAAAAAGAATGGCAGAAAGGGGCGAAGATAAAAAATGTAGTCATTATTTTCTTTGTTATTAAATATTAAAAACAAAGATAAACATTACACATACACAACTTAATATACAAATGAAATAAAGAGTGTTTTGTTTTCAGCTACAGTAGGTGTATTTAACAGTAGCATTGAAGAAAGTAATTAAATTAACAAATATGAAAATAAAACAAAACATAGACTTCACTGTATAAATTATAAATTGATACTTATTAAAGCTACTATTAAAGTTATCAGTCAAGAGCAGTGAGTAATTTTCTCTTTGCATTTTGTTGTTTCATTAACATTAAAGGGATAGTTCTCCTAAAAATTCAAATTGTCATAATTTACTCTCTCAAGTTGTTTTAAACTTGAATATTTTTTTTTTTCTTCTGTTGAAAATAAAAGTTATTTGGACGAATGTGGGTAACCAAACAGTTGATGTACCTCAGTGACTTCCATAGTATATTTTTCTCCTTTGGAAGTCAATGGGGACCAGCTACTGTTTGGTTACCCACATTCTTCAAATTATTAATATTAGAAAATATTATAAGGGAATTAATACAGTTTTGGAACAACATTAGAGTGCGTAAATAATGAGATAATTTTTATTTTTGGGTGAACTATCCCTTTAAGGACAAGCGGCAGCGTGTTTACAATTGCTACTGTCTCTTTAAGAGCTGAGCGCGACACGTCTATATGTACACACATTTGACAAGCAGATTTTCTCTCAATTTTCTCAAGTTTGCTTTCACTTTAGACATAACCGACTTTGTTTATGTAAACCTTGTGTGTATTTAACAGTATTAGCACAATAAGACTCGAAAGATAACTTAGTCCTGTATACAGGCGCTGGTAGACAGGCTTTTTAGTGCATGTGAGCTTCACATGATGTACGCGCTGAGAAACGCACACGGTTAGAACAGCGCATCAGCACGCGAATTAAATGTTTAACCGACAAGGCATTAAAGCACATGCAAATTATTAACTTTTGTGAACTGCAGTGTCCCGTTCCGCTGCGTTAACATTTTATGTGAATATACGTCGCGTTGTTCAGTATGTTGGTTGGGACAGAGGCGCCAGAACAGATAATGCACGATTCTATGATATTTCTTCAAAAGCAGATCGTGGAGACATTTTAATCGTCCATGATCCAAAATCGTCATATCGCACACCCCTACGATAGGCTACTGGTTATAAAACATGCACGTAGGATGCAAATTTTACAATCAAAGGGAGTAAATTTGTATTGTCGCCAATGGCGACCTTGGCAGAAATTTCACTCGCAAATAAATATTTTTGGTCGCAAATGCGACCATTTTAGTCGCAGTTTGGAGCCCTGTGATTAATTGAGGGGAGGGCATAGGAACAAGAAACAGCCTATAGGTGGTAAGCAGACTTCAATTCAGAGTGTAATGAAACAAATAAACATCATGCCATAAACGTAATTAATTTAAACTGACTCAATCCCCATCAACAAATGTAATAAACATTTAAATCCACTATTTTTGCATCACAGATATGTGTTAGCATTACATTGGCTGGACACTGACATTATACATTTTACATATTTAGCATAAAAAAATAATAACAAAAACTTACCATCAAATTCCTCGTCAGTTTCGTCAAAGAAGTGTCCTGTTCATCATCACAATCATTCTCCAGAAAATAATCCGCAATAAAACCGGTTAAATCATAATTTGGGGCAATTCCACCGAGATTAATATCAAGCAAGCTGTTTAAGCAAGCAGCTATTTTCCGTTCCTGCTCATACTTCGGTGTCGCCGGCGAAGCCATGGCCATGTCAGATGTCAAAACAACGCATTAACGTTACCATCATCCAGCAAATAACACGTAGCAGGCCAAAAATGTCCTTAAAATAAGTTTAATAAAGTTCTTAAAATATTGGCTATGACAAGAAAAAATCACCACAGACATCTAAACGCGGCTGACATCTCTCTCTCTTTTTTCATTGTGTTGACCTGGTTACCGGTGCTCGCGGATTGATATTAAAGTCTGTTTTTACTCTTTCTAATAGAAAATACACAGAAAAGAAGTTCCTGAAACGACTGATATACGAATCAGCAGTGTTGTTGCGCGAAATAAACACAGAGACGTCTGAAATCAATGTTTAGGAAGCCCACGTCCGGGGGTTTTTTTTTGCGCAAAAGTATAACGTAGTGTCAATAAAATCATTAATTTCAGTATTTATCATGTTATAAATGAAAATGTAAGTATTGCATCTCAAAACCATTGGTATAATCTATCATTTACAGCAATAAACACACATGGACTATTTTTGTCATTTTTATGGCTATGACTACTTTGACGCTCGTTAACTCATAATTCGATTCTGCGACTTTAGCCGGGGTTTCACAGGCGGGGTCACATATGTTAACCAATGTTATATAGCCTATAGGGCCTGAAGTTAACTTTTTTGACCACCAGCCACTGTGACTTTTTACCAGCCAGTTTATTAAATTTTTTGACCTCATAAAAGGTGAAAAAAAAAGGAATTGCACAAACATTTGTTTGTCCTTTAACTTGTAAGAATACACATTTAAGTGCTGTCAAGTTATTAACGAGATCCATACAAGTAACTCTTAGAATACAGATATAGACCTAGTGCAGCTCGTATGTAAACAAATTACACGCGGCTGTGTTGATGGCTGGGCAGCTGTTAGTTACAGCGTTCAGGAACCGTTAAGCAGAACTAAATTAATATTGTTATTACTGGTAAAGTTACCGGGTAGGCTACCGGACATTTTCTCACCGGTTCCCAACTCCCAACATCTGTGCAACTTTCATTGTACTGTAGCCTATGTCAGCGTTGCATTATCTCATCTCATCTCACCAACAGTTTAACACTTAACTCACACATTCAAACGTAGTCAGAGAAGGGCCTCATATTTCTCTCCGATCACATATACGTTCCGAAACACTCAAACTGCGCTGCATTCACAGATACTTTCTTTACTCCAGTAATGTGCCGCCACATTTTTTAGCTAAAATCCAATGAAATGGCTGACTTCGTTTAAATGTCAAATTGCAAAAAAAAAAAGAGAACATGAACCCTGGTTATATAAAAGCTTAATTATATCTCATTTTAGCTTCTTCGGACAAAGAATTAACATATGCTGAGATTGCTGACAAAACACAGGTAGACTGCTGCGACATGTTTTGGTTCTTTCTGCCAACCAGTTCGCGCCCACGCCCATATCGTGACGTCACATTTGACTCCGGCGAACATCGCTATACTGGGGAAAGAAAGTGTGGCCGTAGGATAAACACATAACAATAACATCATATTTGCTTAATGCGAGACGAAAAAACGGATTGTGAAAAACACCTGTAAGAGTTCAGCAGTGACATTAAAGGGGGGGTGAAACACTCAGTTTCAGTCAATCTCATGTTAATCTTGAGTACCTATAGAGTAGTACTGCATCCTTCATATCTCCAAAAAGTCTTTAGTTTTATTATATTTATAAAAGAAAGATAGGCAGTTCCGAGTATTTCCGGAAAAAAACGAGTGGCTGGAGGCGTGCCGTGTCGGCGGAGCTAAAGAATCACGAGCGCTGTTCACTGTTTACGTGCACTTTTTTACTGACCGCCTGCGGTTCCAACGCACGACCGTGAACCTTTATTGTTGGGACTGCTCCATTCTTAAAGGGTCATTTCACCCGTGGAGACATGAATGTGTATTGAAAGTGGGTCATTTATGTAGAAGAAATGTGAAATTATTTTTGAATTTGGAGCTTTCTAGACTGAGAAAAGCCAGAAAATGTATTTTTGGCTTATGTGGATGAAAGACAACAACTCCCAGAATGCACTTGCTTCGCTGCCCTACAAGGCCACTCCCAAGCCACGCCTACCGGTAAGACAGCGCAGTTGAAAACAAAAACATCAAGGCAAGGCTAGGCTACGAGTGAGTCTCCGTGACGAGTTTGCCCAAAATGTCCGGGATTCGGCTTTTGCGTTCTACAGTCGCCATTCATCATGTTTACTGTGGCGAGCAGGACGAGGCTGAGGGGCGCGGGAGAACGGCGCGAGGCCGGTGGCGTGATTACTGACGACCGACACCTGTGAGGCACTGTTCTCGTATCTCGCACGGAGGAGCAGGTATTTTCTTAGCAATGGTAAAACACACATCAACCGATCACGCCACCGGCCTCGCGTCTTTCAACCGATCACGCCACCGGCCTCGCGTCTTTCTCCCGCGGCGCTAGCCTCGTCCTGCTCCCTGTATTACTGTGATTACTGATGAGCGCGCCTGTGAGATGCACCGGTCTCATGGGCTATCTCTCTCGGAGATGCGGGTATTTTCTTAGCAATGTTAAAACGCAAATCAACCGATCACTTGTTTAGCATTCATGTAAACA
The DNA here is from genome assembly GCF_964197995.2 of Scardinius erythrophthalmus. Classification (NCBI taxonomy): domain Eukaryota; kingdom Metazoa; phylum Chordata; class Actinopteri; order Cypriniformes; family Leuciscidae; genus Scardinius; species Scardinius erythrophthalmus. The sequence continues at coordinate 69,389,855 of NC_138221.1, read as the reverse complement.
TTACATTCAGATTCACCAATCGGGGTGAATTCAGTTAGATTGAAACAAAAGGTGAGCATGTAAACAATGGATGGCGACCGCAGAAAGCAAAAGCTGAATCCCGGACATTTTTGTCGATCTCGACGGCCGGACATGTCCGGGAAATAGAGTATGGTAACCCCTAGGGCTGAACGATACATCGAATTTTCATCGTCATCGCGATATGAGCTCGCGCGATGAACACATCGCAACCGACAGCCTGACACGATGAATAATGCCTGGTTCAGATTACAAGATTTTTGTGTCTGTTAATATAGTCACGGTGTCAGATTACACGATTTTGACTCCTAAAATCTTGTCGTGGACAAGAAACATGTCAGACTACACGTTGCTTTCCGACCAGTCATTGCGTGCCGTCACACTCACACATTCACTCGCACGCACGCACACACACACACACACACACACACACACACACGCACACTCACTCGCGCGCACGCACACACACACTCACTGTCCCTCGCTCACTCACTCACTTTCACTCATTCACTCTCACACACATATACTCACTGTCCCTCGCTCACTCACTCACTCACTCACTCGCGCACGCACACACACACTGGCACACACACACTCTCGCTCACATACTCACTCACTCGGAACCCGTCGTGGAGGACCGTTAAAAAATTAAACATGCTAGTCTTTCTGTCGTGATGTCGTGAAGCATCGCAGACGCGACGTAGGTTGTCGCCCACTATGACACACTATACGAGATGAAGCGATCGAATCTTGCGCCCCGATGCCCGTTGACATTCACGAATCGTCACGACACCCGGCTTACATCAAACAGATCGTGCCAATATCGCGCTAAAATCGTGTAATCTGAACCAGGCAGGTAATAAACATTTGACCTATCACGCAAAGAACCTATTAAAGCACTAAGACATGGGAACAGTAGGCTATAGCTAACATTCACATTTGAATATTTATCGCAAGTCATATCGTCATCGCAATATTAAACAATGTTAGCGCACATCGCAGCTTTTCCTCATATCGTGCAGCCCTAGTAACCCCTACTACTCAGCTTTCTTCGTCCCTGTTTTCTGCAGGTTTCTGCCGTTGAAATCAAACGCACTCGCACTGATCTGTGATAGGTCTGTTAGCGCATTAGGTCCAACCCCCTATGGGCGGGTTTGAAAGGGTGGATCTAGTGCTTGTAGTCTTAACAGAAATCCCCCCCTCTTACACTTCCTCCTACAATGACGCAAAATGACGATTTTTGCGTCATTGTAGGAGGAAGTGTAAAGAGGTAAATACAGATTTCTCTCGTCTCGGGGGAAAATGAAAAAATATTGCATGACCATTCAATAGTATGACTGGGTTTCTAACAATGCAAAGCTTAATGCAAATGGGTGAAGTGTCCCTTTAAGCATTAGACGATCTGCAAATCCGGTGTCGAACTGGCCTTGTTTATAAAACAATCATCGTCGAAATGCAGGGAACAGGGAACTCCGTTGATGCTCTGGAAAAACAAACTGGTCCGTTAACGCTGGGTTCTTCGGGAATCTGTGCAAGATTGTCTTGCCCTGGCAACCAAAAACACACTTATTTCTTTGACATCGCGAGCACAGCGCTTTGATGGGCGTACTGCTTTGCTTTCGCTCTCTCTGCTCGTCGCTTTGGTCTACGGGTGCGTGCGCGCCCTCCCGAGAGAAGTGCCCTTAGGACCCTTATAAGGAAATTCCGCTCCAGCTGACGTCACACAGACCCATACTCGAAAAAAACTTTCCGAAACTTGTGACAAACCGGAAGGAGTATTTTTGGCACAGAAATAGTCCTTCAAACGTACAACTTAATTTTTGAAACTTTGTCCATGTTTAGCATGGGAATCCAACTCTTTAACAGTGTAAAAAACTCAGTATGCATGAAATAGCATTTCACCCCCCCTTTAAAGTGAAGGTGAATCCAGTGTTTAAACGAGGATGCTGTGCTTGAAAGTGTGGCCGACACCCACTAAACATTGGACGTCGGATAGACGTGCAGATCATGTCTATATTGGGTCCGTCGGTCCATGTCCAATTCTGGACATCTATTCGACGTCCAAACTAGGTCCACTATTTGGACGTCCAACCATGACCCAACTTGGACGTCATATTGACGTTCAACATTGGACCTTTGACCTGGGTAATTTTTTTGGACGTCTATGACAGGTGCAGGAAATTTACATGATTACTAGGGGTGTAACGGTTCACAAAATTCACGGTTCGGTTCGATACACTTGTCACGGTTCGGTTCGGTACGTTTTTGATACAGCAAAAAGAAAGAAATGCCAGGGAAATTTCCTTGATTTAATATTTTTTTTATTCTTTTTTTTAATTAAAACTAAAATCATAAAGTATGATATTTTTTTACTTTGAGCAATTCTAGAGCTATAATTGACTCTTCTTAGGAGCATATAAAACAAAACAGCTCCTTGGAAAAAATGAAATGTAATATTTTAGTAGTTATAAACAAAGCTTTATTTTAGTTCAGATTAACATTTGGGGGCAGCAATTGTATTCATAATGTCAAAATAAAACCGACGTGTTACTTGAAGGCATTATAGCCTACTATTCCTGACAAACTTCCATGGTTGCAGTTAGTGTTACTACAGTAAATCCATGGTAAATGTTGCTGATCTGTGGACACTGGATAGTTCATTCATGGCACAATTTTTCTTCCAGGTTTCCACGTCAGCGCTGTTTGATCCGTTAATAACGGAGAAATGTGAATGTTTCTCACTAGAGCTCGCAGCGATGTTATTACTTCTGTGGCGAATTCAAATGCTTTCTTTACTGGATCTCTTAGCGCTGTGTAGTAACAGTGTCGCATGATCACGATCGGCTCGAGCTGCACTGGTCCAAACTGATAAACGGTCCTTCAACCACACAATAACAAGCAGTTTCGTTCTGCTTGCATTACGTTTGCCATTTGATGTTGGGCAATGTTGTGGTCGCGCCGGCGTCTCTAACATTATGAGCGCGCTTGCCACGCGCAACGCGCCTACATTTGAAATAACGAAATTTTGGCCGTAAGGACAAAATGGTCCAACGAACCGTTCGGTTTGAAAATGCGTACCGAACACCGAACCTAAAGCCTCGTACCAAACGGTTCAATAGCCTACGAATACGCGTAGGCTATCGTTACACCCCTAATGATTACTTTGTAATATTTTTATTTTATTTACAAATATCAACATTGTTATTATCAACATGATTAATACATATGAATACAGATTATTTATAATTATTTAAGATGATTTCCCAAAAACTCAATTTGATCGTCTCAGCATCAGGTGATAACCATAACTGGAGACGCGTACAAAGGTGTGATGCTGTAGCTCAAACTGTAGAGCGTTGACGCTTGTAACGCTAAGATCACGAGTTCGATCTGTGTGTGTGTGTCGATCCACAGCAAGCCGACCCCGTCTCCTTCCTTCTTCCCACAAACTAACTTTTGTGGACTGACGTCAACATTAGACGTGCGGAAGACGTCGGAAAAAAGACGTCATCTGGCGTCACACTCTGCACCTTTAGGGGAGCAAAATTGGACGTGCAAAAACGACGTAGAAAAGACGTCGTTTCGACGTGTCTATGCGCAGTGGGCATGTTGCTCTACAAACACACACTATTAAGTGGAGAAAAACTATTGACGTTAAGTTAAAATGAATTAAATGTAATTTAAATAAAACCAAAATTCAATGTTCAAAATTCAAAACAATTTCAAAATTCAATTGTGTTTTGTGCATGTCCTCTGTGTCCACATACAGGCCTTTACATAAAGTGTCACATCAAGGAGGAAGAGGAGAAACGTATCTTTAAAATGAGTGTGTGTGAGGAGAGAGAGGAGAACCAAATGAGTGTGTGTGAGGAGAGAGGGGAGGAGGCGTCTGTTCACACTCAGAGAGCAGCATCTCCAGTATCCAGCTGTGTGTCTATGAAGAGTAACATCTCCATGCCTGAGCCCCCGATGTTCAGTGATGGACCATATCCAGTATCCAGCTGTGTGTCTATGAAGAGTAACATCTCCATGCCTGAGCCCCCGATGTTCAGTGAAGGACCATATCCAGGATTCAGCTGTGTGTCTATGAAGAGTAACATCTCCATGCCTGAGCCCCCTATGTTCAGTGATGGAGCTGCTGTGACCTCTAACCCTGTGTGAGTATCATGAAGTTAGGGCTGGGTATTCACCCTACGGTCCCTCGAGGGCACTATGAGTCCAATGGCAGCTTATCTGTATGGGCGTTTGTCCACAAATCACCTATATGGACTACTTCTCATTAGAGTATTAGTAGACTGTTAGGTTAGGGTAAGGTGTTACAGTTCGGGTTACGCCCGTTTCACACATACTCCGTGTGCAGTGCGTGTGTGGTGCGTGTTGCAGTGCGTATGCGGTGCAGGAGCAGCACGCGCTAAAGTGCTTTCACATAAGCTGCGTTTGCAGTGCATAACTGATCCGGCTGTACCACAAACAAATTGTATTTCAAATCCAGAAGTTATCAGCAAATTTTATTTAAAAAAAAAAGTTTTTTTGTCAGCATTGCGATTCTCTATGTACACATATACTCTTTAATAGACGTATTCACGTTTAAACACAATTTAAACAAACTTCATTGCATTACTTATATATAATTATATATTAAGTTGCTCAAGCAAGTGGCAAAATATTTAACCATGTAGGCCTACTTATAATAAAATCGCATAGACTACATTTTAAATTAAACCTTAAAATTGACAAAAACAGCAGACTCATATAGGCTACTCTTTCTTTTGCATAATGTAAATCTTTATACAATAAATCTTGCATGTCACAAAGAACTTGTTTTTCCACCTCCACGAATGAGACGAGTGTTGTTCATTATGTTGCGTTGTTGAAATATGTATTTTCCCTTGATTTACCCTGGTCTTAACGTCTCAGCATTGCGATTCTCTTTGTACACATACACTCTTACGTATGCACATTTAAACACAATTTAAACAACGTAGGCCTATTATTCAATGCATTACTTTATATTAAGTTCCTCAAGCAAGTGGTCAAATATTTAACCATGTAGCCTACTTAGGCTATATAAAAAACAGCCGACTCTCATGCATTTTCTTTTGCATTTAAATTAAAACAATAAATCTTGCATGTCACAAAGAATTTGTTTTTCCACCTCCACGAGTGTCGTTCATTATGTCGCCTTGTTGAGGTAAATTGTAGTTTTCCTTGCTTTACCCCGGTCTTAAAGTGAAAATAGTATTTAATTAAATACATTTATGTTAAGATTACTACATTTTATTTAATTAATCGCATTTATGGTGAAATTACTACATTTTTAGGTCAATCTGTGTTCATTTTGACCATGAAACATGCGCTGTCACTTTAATTCAGCGTTTGCAGCTCAGCAAAAATAGACTCTGTGCGGAAACGATCTCTGCACTGCTGTATACTCACCGCAACTGGAACGGATCGACGGACTGCAACCGCGCGCAGTGAGAAAGCTCTAACCTGTTAACATGGGTACGGAAAAAAATACGCACCGCATACGCACTGCAAACGGAGTATGTGTGAAACGGGTGTTAGTAGAATAAGTTGACATGTAATTGTAAAGTTGCTTATAGTCAGTAAAATGTCTGTTGAGGATCATCAAAATAAAGTGTTAGCAGATATTAAACAGTCTACTCATACTCTAATGACTCTAATGACTTGTAGTTCACATGTAGTTGCAAAGTAACTTCTGGTTAGTTGAATGTCTAAAGTGAACCATCGAAATAGTTACCACAGTTTATTTCTTTAGCACTTTTTAGAATATAAACTGTTTAAAAGCAGCTTAACAGAAGATGTATGTATCATATATGCACAAAACAGCGTAATTATTTTGATTAATGCCAATATTATTTGAGGTTCAGAGGAATGATGTTGCTATCAGTGAAGAGTCTGATCAGAGCAGCATCTAAAACTTCTCTAGGCCGACAGAGCTGATGATATTGATCAAACGCTGCTGTCTGAGATTATTGTTATGTTGAGGGTCTAAACACTGTCAAACTGTTGTGCAGTGAAGGTGAACTCAGGTCTGCAGTTGTAGATTTAATAATAGTATTGATCTAATATTAACTGAGTATGTTTCTATGGCTGACTCTTGAATCTCACTCTCTATTCAGAGCCATTTGCTCTTTATGCATAGTATATGATTGCAGAAAAAATACATGTTTTTATTGAATATTGATGGATCAATACATTTTGTGGGAAAATAAATCATTAACGTGGTTTGTTTTGGTAAAAAAATCTTATACATGTATGTGGCGGCAATAACCTTTAAAGGTGCTATAAGCGATCTCGGTTGGCGTAACCTCTTGTTGATGTTTGAATTATTATCAAACAAAACGGAGGCTATCTAGACCCTCCCTCCTCCTCATCCGCGCACTAACCCCCGAACCCCACCCCCACATCATTCTTGTCGGTTATTGGCTGGAACAGTTTATGCTTCGTGCTGTGGGTAGCTCTGTTTGTTGCTCAGTTTGTTTATGTTGCAGTTTGTGGAGCGTGGGCTGTCTGCAGAGACCGTGTTTTTTTTACAGTGTGTTCAGGGGACAGGCAGCTAGCGGATAGTGAGGAGATGTTTGCGGTATGTAAAAAAAAAAAAAAATTTAGCCTAAAAAACGCGTGAGATCGCTTATAGCACCTTTAAGCCTTTTACCCCCGACTATCCAGAGTCTGGGTAAAAAAAAAATTGCCGCCTCATTAGGGTTGGGCGGTATTACGGTAATATCGGATACCACAGGATCTTAGGGTGCTTTCACACCTGCCTCATTTAGTTCGGTTGAATCGCACTAGAGTTCGTTTTCCCCACTGGTACGGTTCGTTTGGGCAGGTGTGAATGCGGCAATCGCACTCGGGTGCGCACCAAAAGCGGACCAAACAAGCGTACCGAGACCTGCTCGAAGAGGTGGTCTCGGTACGTTTTGAAACGAACTCTGGAGCGGTTCGTTTGTGGTGAGAACGTGATCCGACCTTGAACAGAACCAACTGCCAAAGAACTGCGCATTTTTGGACTAAACCAGTTGCCGTAGTCAGCTGCGCTGTGATTATGGGATGAGGAGAAATGTTTGTTGACAGTTTGCACTCGCGGACAAACTTTAAGTTGTAAGTTTACTCGCTTCATTCTCAAATAATCTTGTTTGTCTAAAGTGGTGTAACGTTAGTAGACAAACTATATAATAAAATATGACGAAGGATACAATCAGCCCACGCAGTCGTCTCTCCATAGTAAACAGCGGAGTGTTATCTGACGGATTTTCCCGCACGTTAATTCTGACCAAACGAAGTGCAGTTATGGAAATGCCAGACATATCTGGCCAAGAGTGATGTGGATGTAGTCACGTGACTGCATTTTGGTTCGTTTTATCAACTCATAAACTGATTCGGACCAGAGCGATCAGTCTGGTGTGAAAAGGAACCAAAACGCCTGAAAAATGCTACAAAGTATCATTTTTCACCCTTGGTCCGGACCAAATGAACTGAACTACAGATGTGAAAGCACCCTTAAAATAGCACCGGTATCAGTTTCAATACCCCATTACCGGCACTTATATAGCCTATAATATATATAATTTATTTATTGCCTAAAAAATGCTAATGTGTGGTTGCAGTTTGGCAATATTTCTGGTTCCAACCGAATGAGAAAGGAGAGGCGGTAAATACTGACGAGGCAATTTGTAAATTGTGCAATAAAAAGGTGACCGCGAGATGTAAACACCTCTAACCTAATGTCGATACATTTTGAATTTAGTTGGCGCGATGGCGGAGAGTAAAGATGTCCATATAAACGGCAGAGAATGTCTACAGTTTGGGATCGCTTCCTTTCAGCGTCGCTGAAACAAGGTAACGATTCTGTCCCCCGCATTTTTTTTTTAACCCAGCGCCAATATTTCCGCCCCTTCCGAAGCCTATACATTGATGTTCGCTGATTTTAATCCCATACTGTATTTGTAGTGATGTCGTGATGCGATTTGACTAGAGATGTTTAGCTTTGATGTTTTTAAGTAATAAATGTATTCACGTTCAACTGCAAGAGAGTATAGCCTAAAAAAGAACCCCTTCACACACACACACACACACACACACACACACACACACACACGTCTCTCTCACGCGCCAGTCAGACCAATTGCGGCAATGCATCACATATGCTCAAACTTTTATGTAGCCACGCAACAATAATTTCAGCATGCATTCACTGTATACACCGGGACGTGATGGAGGTACAAATATTGTATTGCAGTCTTTGCGAGACCTTGTTTGTCACGTCTGCCAAATAGTTACAGACAACAACAAAAATGAAACTCCCCACCAGCCTGCTTCTCCAAATCCACTCGTACTTTTGGGGAAGACATAATCGGCTATCAAAGTAATTGAGCATAGAACATTTTCAATTAACAAAAAAATATAATACTACAAAACGTGCCAATATACAGTACTTCAACTAGCCTAAGTGAAAAACAAAATGCTGTTCTTTTTCTATTTTACAAAATGCATATTTGCAATAAAACAGTCCCCTTTTCAAAGCTACACTTATTTTTTTATACATTTTTTATAAATTGTATACATTGTGTACCTGTTTGGCTTGATATTTTATATTCATTTCATTTATTTTTGTTCTCCGGTGGGTAATTTGCAGAAGGTGCAATCCTTTTTTTTGTAATGTTGTATTAAGAAGACAAAACTAAGGCCAAATGGCCTTTACTATTTATAGTTTTACATGTTATACATGTTATACATGTTTTACAGTATAAAGTTGACTTAACTGTATTGTTATATAATTGTTGGCACTGGCACTTATAAACACTAAATGGGTAAAACTTACAATAAATAGGCTTAGTTTTGGAGCCAAATGTTGGAGCTGGAATAAATACCTCTGGTTTTTTTTTTTTTTTTTTTTGAGAAATAAAAGCCAAATGCTTGATTATTTTACAGCCACATCATTTTCGTTATGCATTATTTGTTTTGTTTGTTTAAAAACACTATTTTTTTTATCCGATTACTCGATTAATCGATCGATAAAGTGCTAGATTAATCGATTACAAAAAGAATCGATAGCTGCAGCCCTAAAATATAGTCTGATTAATCAATGGTGTGCATTTCTCTCTATAGGCGCGTTCACTACAGAGATGGCGATCGTCAACTTCCATCTTTGCAGAAAAGTTTTATTAATAAAAATCAATGGACACTCGTCACCGGATTACAAAGGCACTTCTTGCTTGTTGCACGCACACAGATATTATGTTGAATAATGGTGGGCTCGGGCTCATAATAACAGTTAATGCCGTCGGCCGGACACAACGTGCACGGGTTGGGCTTGATTTATTTATGTTTTTTGCCCGATCTGGCATTCAGTTTCTGAACGGTGTAGGCACAAGCCAACAGTTTGGTGATGCCGTCTGAGCCCATTATGTCATAATTTTTTATTAGTCACGGTAATACCGTATACCCAGGTAAAATAGGAAGGAGGATTGACGGTATCAAAATTCGACTACTGCCCAAGCCTACGCCTCATACTGTTGTAAGATTTAAAAGACTCACCAGGATGGGGCAAAAGGCCCCCAGTATTGATACAAACACTTTAGCATAAAAAGTAATGCGTTTTGCATAATATCTAAGTTAGTACTTGTTCAAACCAATCATTTCAGTTCTATTTATTTTAATAAATAAAATAAATGCATTTTTGTTTAATAATATACTGTCATTAAAATTAAACTGTTCATTATATAAAGCTGTGCTAACGCGCCGAGCTAACAACACACAGAGACATTTGAAGCAGTTTCAATAACCGCCCGGTTCCAACGCACGACCGCGAACCTTTATCATTGTGACTGCTCCATCCTTAAGCATTAGACGATCTGCAAATCCGGCATCGAACTGGGCTTTGTTTATAAAACAATCATCGTCGAAAAATGCAGGGAACAAACAGTCTTACACAACTCCGTTGATGCTCAGGAAAAACAAACTCCATCCACTGGTCCCTTAATGCTGGGTTCTTTGGGAATCTGTGCAGGGTTGTCTTGCCCTGGCAATCAAAAACACACTTCTTTGGCGACATTGACTTCCCAAAAGCCGAGCAGAGCGCTTTGATGGCGTACTGCTTTCGCTCTCTTGCTCTATGGTCTACGAGTGCGCGCGCGCCCGCGACCTTCCGGGATAAGTGCCCTTAGGACCCATATAAGGAAATTACGCCCCAGCTGACGTCACACAGACCCATACTCGAAAAAAACTTTCTGAAACTTGTGACAAACCGGAAGGACAATTTTTGGCACAGAAATACTCCTTCAAACGTACAATTAAATTTTTTAAACTTTGTCCATATTTAGCATGGGAATCCAACTCTTTAACAGTGTTAAAAACTCAGTATGCATGAAATAGCATTTCACCCCCCCCTTTAATATTGCTGTTATGGCCGATACCGATATCTCTGTATAGAAAACAAATTTACTGATAATCAAATAGAGATATTTTCCAAAACATTACTTTAGAAATGACTTATGTTGAGCACCTTTACCTGTGTGCAAAATATGTCACAGACAGGACAAACATGCATTATTTTGCATTGCATTGCAAATAATGTGTGCTGGTCAGCTTGTCTAAAATTAAGAAACCCCTAGAAAAAAAAATAAAAACAAAAAAAACCAGGTGTACAATTAAGATAGGCTACTTAATTTATTATTCCAATATCCAAATATGATACTAAATAGCACAGGGAAAAGAGCTTCTATTTGTGACGTGCTGTCTTTGCATTTGAACATTGCACATTTTAAACAGGACACGCAGTAGCTGCATAAATGTTAGCCAATACAAACATATTTATAGAAAACAGTTGACAATGAATAGACAGGAGTCCAATAATAGCATAACGAATCACTTATTCTAAAAATAATATCAAGTAGGCTAAGTTAGACGAATCCGACATATAACGAGGGCTGTGTTAACAGTAAAACGTCCGTCATTTAACGAATTTTAAAAACACAGATGGATAATACAAAATGCTTTCTGACATTTTGACAGAAAAAAAAACAAGCAAGAACAAAATTTAAACTATAGCCTGTCAATTTTCATTTTACAATTATCTTCTCTCTCTGTGTGCGCACGTCCGTGTTTGTGAGAGAGAGAGAGCTCGCGCAGCACTGATACAACGGTACGTTTTAATCTAAGTAGGGCTGCAGCTATCGATTCTTTTTGTAATCGATTAATCTAGCATTTAATCGATCGATTAATCGAGTAATCGGATAAAAAAAGTTTACGTTTTTAAACAACCAAAACAAATAATGCATAACGAAAATGATGTGGCTGTAAAATGATCAAGCATTTAGCTTTTATTTCTCAAAAAAAAAAAAAAAAAACTGAGGTATTTATTCCAACTCCAACATTTGGCTCCAGAATAAGCCTATTTATTGTAATTTTTACCCATTTAGTGTTTATAAATGCCAGTGCCAACAATTATATAACAATACAGTTGTCAACTTTATACTGTAAAACATGTATAACATGTAAAACTATGAATAAAAACTTAAATAGTAAAGGCCATTTGGCCTTAGTTTTGTCTTCTTAATACAACATTACAAAAAAAGGATTGCACCTTCTGCAAATTACCCACCTGAGAACAAAAATAAATGAAATGAATATAAAATATCAAGCCAAACAGGTACACAATGTATACAATTTATAAAAAATGTATAAAAAAATAAGTGTAGCTTTGAAAAGGGGAATGTTTTATTGCAAATATGCATTTTGTTAAATAGAAAAAGAACAGCATTTTGTTTTTCACTTAGGCTAGTTGAAGTATATTAGCACGTTTTGTAGTATTATATTTTTTTGTTAATTGAAAATGTTCTATGCTCAATTACTTTGGTAGCCGATTATGTCTTCCTCAAAAGTACGAGTGGATTTGGAGAAGCAGGTTGGTGGGGAGTTTCATTTTTTGCTGTTGTCTGTAACTATTTGGCAGACGTGACATAGCCTACAAACAAGGTCTCGCAAAGACTGCAATACAATATTTTTTCCTCCATCACGTCCCGGTGTAAACAGTGAATGCATGCTGAAATTATTGTTGCGTGGCTACATAAGTTTAAGCATATGTGATGCATTGCCGTAGCCTAGAAATCTAGACGCACCCTAGCGGCAGCAAAATGTATTTCGCAGCCAGGTGGGTCTAGCAACTCTCAATAGACCTTCTAGCTGCAAAAACCTAAATTGGGTCAGGCCAATCACGTCGTGTATAGAGTAGGCGGGGGCGGGCTTAACATATGACGACAGAGTTGCGACGGCTGCCACTTGAAAACAAAGAATGACGACTGCTGATGGAGAACAACGGTCTTTCGAATCGGCTTTGGCCGCGACTCTGGAGGACTTGGAGTTAAGTTTTTCTTTGAGAAAAGAGCAAAGAACGGCACTTAAGTCATTCTTAAAAAAAGGAAGATGTGTTCGTAGTTTTGCCGGCCAGATATGGCAAAAGTTGAATCTATCAACTAAGCTCTGCTGTTGGGAAAACGCTCTGGTTGGTTGAAGCGCTGTCCTATTGCGTGCAGAGGGAATTTGAAAGACTGCCGTTTATCCCGCCCCTCGGATTGAGCCTTGACTATGGTGAGTTTCCAGACCTAACATCTTGATGTAGGTCTGGCTTGCCAGGCTATATGTTTACAGCATTATGTGAGATATATTTTTTCTTGAGAAAAATTAACATGTAGGCTATCTACTGTAGCCTACCTAATATTGCCGAGTTCACGCGCGTGATCATAGGTATTAAACCTATGTGTGTGAACTCTGCAATCGACTACTTTGGACTTCAACCGAAAAACAGGATGTAAACAAAGGTATTTGCGCTGGCTTAAATAACATCATTTTTATACATTTCTTTCACATCTACTGCAGTCAGACTCACTCGTGTTCACTCAGAAGGAATCACTCACATTTTCTGTGCACTTGTAATGACACATCAAGGATGTTAAGAGGCTAAAAGCAGGTTTAGTACTTGCCCCATTGAAGTCAACAGGGTGCAAATTTTAAAAATAGAATAACTCGGTGTAGGCAACACCGATTTTTGTCGTTGTTCTCTGTATTGACAGCACTCCAAATGTACAAAAAAATGAGCTCAATGTTAAAATTGACCGGAGTTCTCCTTTAATACGATATTTACCATCTGAATCAAAACGTGTCATGTCAACAAATGGAAAAGTAAGCCATCTGTTGATTATCATGTTAATTATTTTTGCCTTTTTTTGCCTAATTATGTTAGCAACAGCAAACTTTATATTCTACAGAATAACTGTTGATTTAAGTATCATCCGTCGCCATTTACAAGTAAATCAATTACATGTAATAATTTCACATGAACACTGCTTTTTCTTCATGTCAGTTTTTCTGTAATATTTTAAAGGGCACCTATTATGCCCCTTTTTACAAGATGTAATATTGGTCTTGGGTGTCCCCAGAATGTATTTGTGAAGTTTCAGCACAAAATTCCCCACAGTTCATTTATTAACCATTTGAAAATGTCATTTTTGGGGCCTGTTTTAAAAAGAGCTGTTTTGGTGTGTACCACCTTAAATGTAAATGAGCTGCATAATCCCCGCCCTGCTGGACCCAGATGATGAAGAGAGTCCGGCACAGAATAAACACGAATGAGAATGGACTAAACGTCTCGGAATTTGATACATTTATGTACTTATAGAGTTTTAATCGCGTCCCCTTTGCAATTATGGATGTGCAACACACACACACACACACACACAAACAAATTGTGATAACTTTCGCGCAATTTTTTGAAACTAACTTACACACATGCTTATGTGGCAAATATGAGAAGATGGCTAACGTTACAGAACCAGAAAACAAATGCTACAGGGAGATAGACGTTTATATACTGTCTGTGGAGATAGAGGTATTCATTTTACATTTGTTATTGCTGCAAAAAATAATGTACGTGACATAAAACTGTCTGACATTGTTTGTTGAGACATCCTATGACGACGACAATAAATAGCTTTAGACGCATTTGTTGTTGAACTGGCTGACTTCGATTGAAATGACTATTTGCTCAAAAATAATAAAATACACTTACTTCTTCTGGAGATGACGTTGGATCGCGAACAGTAGGCAACGATCCACACTTGAGGATTAACTTTGACCCTCGTTCACTAAACAGTCAGTCAGAAAATTATTCTTGTATTTAGGAAGTTTAAGTGGTGCCTTTTCTTCATAAATAAAATCCATCCGCTGCGTTTTCAGTGGCTCTGATGTCAGTGAAGACTAGTATGTCCATTCTTACATCCCACAACAGAACACCCACACTTCTTAGACATTACCGGCTGTTGTTGAAACAATGGCGATGGTGTACAGAACAGATCACCGAGGGCGGGGTCTATGCCAAAACCAGACTGTCAATCAAACACGTCGGTGGGGCTTAGCGCAATTCTACGTCACAATGAGAGCAATCTTAGAACAGGGCGTTCTGAGACAGTGCTTGTGATTTATTGAGATAGTAAAAAAAATACTGGGTGGATTTTTATCATTCTAGGGTGGTTTTGCTCACACACTGCCAACACACATTTATGTTCAAACACCATGTAAAAGTGAATTTTGCATAATAGGTGCCCTTTAACCCCCTGGGGTCGACGGTATCGCCGGCGATACCAGCTCGCTTTTTTTCAGTTCAGTTCAAAAGAAATTAATTTTGCTCTGTGGACTTTGATATTACAAGCAAGTTTCATACATCAATCGATTCTGTTAAATGTGTATTATTTTTGTGTATACTCACAATAAAAACAAAGTGTTGTGCTTTTTGCCAAATAAAGAAAAATAAACGTGATGCGAGTTCTGCCTTCTCTCTGTCAGTGAAGACCATTCTGAAACGCGTCCGAAAATGAACTGTAACTCAGCGAATACTCAGTCAAACAGGCATACAGTCACACAGGCATGAAGCTTGAATTCTCTTCTTTTAAATGAGGTAATTTATATAAAAAACAAATTATCTCATCTTGTGAAATCTGTATTAAAAGAGAACGATTCCAGTCGAGCTAATTAGAGCTAATTCAAATGTAATGTGACTCCGCCCACGGAGAGCGCGTGCTATTCAAACGCAAATTACTGAGGCAATCCACGCAAACCTGTGAACGCCCCCCATATCAGCTCGAGAAAACCAAAACACAAGTTTATTCAGAACATTACTTGTTTACAACGCAGCGCTTTGATGAATAATGAGGAATACGAGCTGAGGAATACTAGTAAGTTTTTCCTTCTCGGGTTTCTGTTTATGAATGAATGAACGGCATAGATGCGCGCTGTTTACCACAGCTCGCAACAGTTCTCCATTATGGACGTGAGCGCTCTTAAAAAAAGCACTACAAGACTTTCAAACTTTCACAGAGACCTCAAAACAGAAAGTACAAATCCTTTCTTTAAAACGAATTTAGTTTTGTATCAATTGTATCTTAATTTTAATATTTTTTTCATTAACAAATTTCCTGGATTTAAAGTAAATACAGGCTAGCAATCACTAGGCTACATAAGGTGCTTGAACTGGACTCTCTCCTCTTGAACTAGCCTACTCGCCTCACATGTCTAAAAAATGTGAAATATATTTACAGAAAGCTGGTTCTAAACAAAACCATCCAAAACAAAAAACTATGTAGCCTAATAAATGTGCATTTCTCCGGTGCGTTCACTAGCCTACTGCGAAGATCGCGAGTCAAAAGCCTATCGTCAACTTCATCTTTGCCAGAAGTTAAATTTAAATCGCGTGTGTGAATGAATGATGATGTTTTAGCAAACTGTATTGCTATACTGAGATGAGTAAAAATCGACTGAAATATGTTGAAATAAAATGTAGGCTATTTGTATAAGCCACATATTAAACTGCAAATTAACAATATGCCCTAATATTTCATGAAAACAACGTTACAGTCAGGCGAAATATGAAAGTTTATAAAGTTTAAGAAATATACAGTTTTTACTGTAGAATATACTGCCTCGTCAAATAAGCTTTTGTTTAGCAATTTCTATATATAAATTACTATTTTTGTCAAAAATAAGTCATCAACTAAGATGTTAGCTGTTCCAATGTTGACTAAATTCAAACTAATGAATACATAGATAAAATGTAGGCCTATAATCTTTTTTTTTTTTACAAAGAAAGAGTACACTTGAAATATTGTTGAAATTGTAATTATTGTTGTAATTGTAACCTTTTTAATAAAATAGCTAAACATATTTACAAGATAGATGTAAGCGAAATCTTAAATGGTCAATATAAGTCTTCTAAATATATCTTTTGTCCTTGTATTGTGGCTCAGTCAGTTTCACACCTGAGTGAATGGCTCATCATTATGCAGAGTGGTATGCAGAGTGACATTGTAATCTAAGGTGTAAACTACTCCTCCCCCTCGCATATTGGCTTTCCAAGCAAAACCTGTTTTACATCAATTTAAATCAATGTATGGTTTTATGTGAACGATAAAGCAAGACTATTTTCACATAATTTTGAAGAAAAAATTCTAGGCGAGGACATCCATTAGTCAAAAGTCTTATTGACACATATTTACTATGTGTTTTGTGGCCTTATTTCAGAAATTTTAGTTTTTAGTCTTTTCAATATCCATGCATAAACATTATTCTCTCAAAAATGAAAACATGTACATACACGTGGCTCACATATTATTGTAGCCCTGTTTGTGCTTTATAGAGTGAATTTACACCTTTGCCATTAATATGTTTATAAGCAACTGAAAAAAGCACAAATGTCAGGGCATGTCAGAACATCTCAAGGGCCCCAAAAACAGCCCAGACCCCAGAGGGTTAAAATAATGGTTTCTGTTAAAACTTTCTGTTAAGAATTTTAGCCTTTCTCTTTTTGTCAAACATTTTGACTTCTGAAATATTGATGTCTCATTACTTTTAATATGCAGTTCATTATCTTCTCCCAAATGCCTGATGTGCATAATTAATTTACAGTTTGTTGGAAACATGGGTAAATAAAATCTGTGCGAGAACTTGCGAGGATCTCCAAGTGTGATATTAGGAAGTCAGTTTCTACATGTAGTATGATTTTTATATTTATTTTAACAGAGGTTTTTGTGTCTCTGTTCATCTTAATGTGTTTTCAGTGGTGTGAAAGCTGACCAGATCAGAGATGTGTCCTGTCAGACCAGCACATCATCCTCCTGTCAGAAACACATCAGTCATCATGACACAGAAGCAGCCCTGCAGCTCGATTCTCACCAGCCAGTGCATGATGATCTGCAGAGAGTCAAAGACCAGCACAAAACCAGCATGAAGAACAAGTATGAGAGCTTATTTGAGGGAATCAAACTACAAGAGAATCAGACCCTCCTGAACAGGATTTACACACAGCTGTACATCATAGAGGGAGAAAGTGAAGGAGTGAATGAAGAACATGAGGTGCTACAGATGGAGAAAAGTTACAAGACACTCCAAGACACTCCAATCAACTGCAATGACATCTTTGATCCTTCACCTGAACTAGGATATGAGGAGAAGAGAAGAGAGAAGGAGGACAAAATCAAGACTGTTCTTACTAAAGGCATCGCTGGAATTGGAAAAACCGTCTCTGTGCAGAAGTTCATTCTGGACTGGGCCGAGGGAAAAGCCAATCAGGATGTAGATTTCATGTTTGTGCTTCCATTTAGAGAGCTGAACTTGGTTCGAGATCATCAGTACAGTCTTCACAGACTTCTGCTGGACTTTCATCCTGAACTTCAACATCTGGACTCAAAGATTTATGATGAATGTACAGTTGTGTTCATCTTTGATGGTCTGGATGAAAGCAGAATTACACCGATGTTTTCAGACAGTGAGGAAGTTTCTGATGTGACTGAGTCTTCATCAGTGGGTGTGTTGATGTCAAACCTCATGAAAGGAGATCTGCTTCCCTCTGCTCTCATCTGGATCACCACCAGACCAGCAGCAGCCAATCAGATCCCCTCCAAATACATCAACCGTGTGACAGAAATTCAGGGATTCAATGACCCTCAGAAGGAGGAATATTTCAGGAAGAGAATCAGTGATGAGGATCAAGCCAGCAGAATCATCTCACACATCAGAAGAGCAAGAAGCCTCCACATCATGTGCCACATACCCGTCTTCTGCTGGATCTCAGCCACTGTGCTTCAAAACATCCTGAAACAAGATCTCAGTGCAGAAATCCCTCAAACTCTGACTGAAATGTACATACACTTCCTTCTCATTCAAACTAGTATGAGGAACCAGAAGTATGAAGAGAGAGATCCAGAGAAACTCCTGCAGTCCAACAGAGAAGTGATTATGAAACTTGCTGAACTGGCTTTCAATCAATTGTTGAAGGGCAATGTGATGTTCTATGAGGAGGACCTGATTGAGAGCGGCATAGACGTCACTGACGCCTCAGTGTATTCTGGGATTTGCACTGAGATCTTTAGGGAGGAATCTGTGATTTATCACAGGAAGGTTTACAGCTTTGTACATCTCAGCTTTCAGGAGTTTTTTGCAGCACTGTATGTGTTTATCTGTTATTTACACAAGAACAGTGAAGTTATGGAAATGTTCCAGACAGGAAAGTCCAGAACTTTCAAGTTGCTCTCAAGTAAGACTGTTTCTCTGGATGTGTTTCTGAAGGGAGCAATGAATAAAGCCTTGAAGAGTAAAAATGGACACCTGGATCTTTTCCTTCGATTCCTTCATGGCATCTCACTGGAGTCCAATCAGAGACTCTTACAGGATCTGCTGATTCACACAAAAAACAACCCAGAGAGCATCAAGAAAATAATCCAAAACCTTAAAAAACACGAAAACACAGAAAGTCCAGAAGACAGTGTCAGCCCTGAAAGATGGATGAATCTGTGTCACTGCTTGATTGAGATGAAGGATAGTTCTCTTGTTGAAGAAATGCAGGCATTTTTACAATCTCGAACAAGTAACCAAAACCTTTCTCTTGCACAATGTTCAACTTTGGCAAACATGATCTTGATGTCAGAAAAGGTGATGGATGAGTTTGACCTTAAAAAGTACAGCATCACTTCATCACAAGAGGGTCGAAGGAGACTGTTACCTGCTCTGAGGAACTGCAGAAAAGCTCTGTGAGTGTGAAAATATGAACATAATATAAACTGATTTGAAATATGAACTAATACCTCTCATGTAGGCTAATAGTTTAGCTGAATGCGCTTTATTTTTTTATTTACATTAATTTGAAGTGTCTACAGATAAAAATATTTAAAATAATTATTTTAATTTGTAATTATAATTGAAATCCAAGTAATTACATTTCTGAAGTTTTAAAAGCTGAATATCTTTTCAACCAATGAATTTACATGACTTTTCCATTTTTCATAATTTGCTGGATAAGGATTAAGCATTTTTAGAAAAATATATTAATTTTCCTGTTCTAGAAATCACACTTTTAAAATTAGGCTACCTCATATATCTAGTTGCGGTGATGATGTATTAAAATAATACATATGTTGATTTAGGTCAGTGGTTTTCAATCCCAGCACTGTACATTTTTGATGTCTCTCTTATCTAACACACATATTAGAGCTCTTGGAGTCTTTACTAACTAGCTGATGAGTTGAATTTGAAAATGCGCAGTGCTGTGGGTACTCGAGGAACAGGATTGACCAGAAACTGTCTGTGAGCCTACTAGTCCGGGCCTTAATGCTATGGTACTGTAACCGTGATAAGAGCACTGAAAACGTTATGTTTCTTGGGCGGCTTGAGTCCTTGTAGAGTAATTTACTACGGCTTAGAACATGGCTCAACCATTCAGAATCAAGGTCCAGGACTATCTGTTTTATAACTAATTATTGACATCAGAGCCGGATAAGTACCCCCAGGGGCCCCTGGGCACTGAAGCTCATGGGCCCCCCTACCCCACCTGACAACCACACTCTCAAAAAGGAACACACACACACACACCAGGTGTGGGATTTGGGGAAAATGTCATATTGCGATTATTGAGCTCAATATTGCTATTGCGATATGCGATTATAATAAATAAATGTGTCAACTTGCTTGGTTCTCAAGTAAAATGCACACACAGATTAGTGATAATGCTGAAATGTGTAGTTCTCGACTCAAACTAGCAACAACAACTAAATGCACTGTTTTCAAATTAAAATAATATTTTTTACTAAATTAAATATTGACTTCTTTGCAAACTTATTTGACTCAATAATAGAATTGTAAAAAATAAATGTAATATTTACCAGTGCCCAGTTATCAAACAGTCTGCACTGCATAAATTATAAATTAAATATAGACTAATCCTTATTAAAGCTAAAAATGTTCTTTAGTCAAGAGCAGTGAGTCATTTTCTCTGTTCTTTTTGTTCTTTGATTAACTTTACTGAAAGAAAGCTTTATTGGCTGCTGTCTCTTTAAGACCAGCCGCTGCTGACAGAGATGCCGATCTCACACGCGCCTCATTCTCTCACACCTCTTCACGTTCATCATAAGACTGCTCTTATATTATGAGGATACTCGAAAAAAGTTGTCACCAGTGTGAAAAAATGGATCTCACAATCATACACAGCAAAAATCAGAGTGTTCAATGTACTCTATAGGAGTTCACTGAACACTGGTTTCAGTGTATATATAGGTCCAAGAGTTCGGTGTTCAGTGAACACTGTAAAAAGTGAAAAATATATACTCTCAAAATTAGGGTTGGGCATCGTTTTGATTTGAACGATTCTGATTCCGATTCCGATTCTTCATTTCGATTTCGGTTCTTTTCGATTCTCGATTCCGATTCTTTGAGGGGTGGAGTCAAAACCTGTCACAGGCTCATTTCACAGAGGAAAATTTTATTTTGATTTAGTTTTAATTTTGGGAGCTGCAGCCCATGTGGGAGAAAATTAGGAATGCCTCTGCACCAGACCAAAAAACAGATTTATATATGCAGAACTTGCAACCTGGTCTGGACTCTCTGGACATGTATAAACTAACTCAATGTATAAAAGCTCACTTTAAAACACCATATTCCGGTCGTGGTTTAAAATAGTTTTAAGTCAAAAAAAGATGTTGAAATATGTTATATTTAGCATTTTATATGCAGCTAATAGCTACCTTGCTTAGCAAGTTTACTATAAATATTCTCTATTTATATGAAAATACCTCAAATCGCGTTGGTCTACGTGAGATGATTAACAGCTGTACAGCGAATGAGAGAGCGCTGATATCATAAACTGACGCGAATCAGGAAGAGCAGAGACAGAGCTCGATGTGTTCGCTGTTCGAGCTCTTCAGATCGCATAATGCAGTGGAAAATGAATAGTAATGTGATTCTGTATGACGAAATATTTTACAAACATGTGATGATAAATCATTATTTCTCCAAATATGCGCACCATTGGATTAAGAGCCCTGGCGGATACTGTATGTGAACACAAATAAACCGGAGAAGACGTGAATGACTGCTTTATGAGTGATGATTTCTATTCAAAATAACAAACATTACAGATGAATTATTTTGCACTCCTGGCAACGTTACTAACGTTGGTCGCGCAGGGTTGCCCGAGGAGGACGAGACAGTGGACCGCGCAGCATGTCAAAAACGCTACACTTAATTTTGTACACCATGCAGGCGTAGGTGTTTAGTCATATTTGTAGTGCACCCGCCCGTGCAAGAAATACGCTTGTCACCTGTGTTGCACTCTGCCGACCCAGGCTTTTTTAAGGTGAAATAAAGCCACACTATTGAGCGCTGCTTACCGTGCTCCATTGCTGCAACAGAACAAGCGGGCGCGGCAAGCACTTCCGGAAATTC
Source organism: Scardinius erythrophthalmus (assembly GCF_964197995.2). Classification (NCBI taxonomy): domain Eukaryota; kingdom Metazoa; phylum Chordata; class Actinopteri; order Cypriniformes; family Leuciscidae; genus Scardinius; species Scardinius erythrophthalmus. The sequence continues at coordinate 69,368,054 of NC_138221.1, read as the reverse complement.
AAACTTGCGCGTTTGGAACCGATGATCGGAATCGAAAACAAATTTTCGAAACGATTCCAATGGTATCGTTATTTTTTAAACGGTTCCCAGTTGGAACCAGTTCTCGATGCCCAACCCTACTCAAAATAGTTACATTTCAACACCTGGAGAGTTAAAATGTACTCTTATAACTAGCACTTTTGACACCGTTTCAGTGCTTTTGAACACCTGCAGTGTAAACCTAGAACCTTTGCAGAGCTCATTATTTAACACTTGGTAGCTGTACTCTAAAGCTGGTACTTTTTTTATTTACAATGTTTCAATAGTTTCCAACACCTGCAGTGTAAACCTAGAACCATCAGTAAGTGAAAAATACTCAAAGTCAGTGCTTTTTATGTCCGTTTATTTAACAATGTTCATGTATGTTCAAAAACCACAAACTCATACAAACACATGTACAGGAACCACATATTGATAATCTCTATCAAAACCATAAGTAGTATGGTCTCATTACAGCTTTGAGAATTCTCTGGTTGCTCTGGAAATAAATTAACTACGGGTTCATCAAATATGTCAACTATGACGGGTTCGTTCTCAAACTGATCTAGACTTTTAGCGTTATGTTTGTTATGGAGATGTTTTCTAAAGCCTGAAAAAGTCCAAAATCTCTGGTGGCATCCAGTCTGGTCACACATCAATTGAAACTTATTACCAGGATAAAATGCATGGAAAACTTTTAGATGACGGATCAACATTTGAACGGTTAGAAAAATAGACTTGCAAACAAAGCATCTGAATATCATAACTCTTTAGTTGAGGAGCTTAGCTCTAAGGTCCTTGACTCTGGGAGTTTCATGAGAATGATCTACATCAATGTTGTAGATGGTGGTACATGCCATTTAAGGCCTGGTCATAGGAGAAGGAGATCACCATCCAATGCAATGTAGAACTCGTGGATGTGCTTTCTTATCGTCCCAACTGCCAGGATGTAGGGCTGCCTCCGCTGGTTTGGACCAGAGTGCTCCTGAAGGCTGCGACATGACTGTAAGATAACAATAAACTGAAATGAATCTACACTGAACATCACATTTTGATGGATAAGTCACACTCTGATAGAAACCTTTGATGGCACAGTTAGCTTTCCCATGCAGGATATATTCAGCATGTGATAAGGTAACCAAGGTTTTTGTACCACGGTCACACAAAGAGAGAGAATTAAACAGAGAGGTCATCAATGTTGGTTACCTTATCACATGTCCCAGCAAATTCCAATACGTTGGCAAGACAGACAATTAAAAATAAGAATGAACGAGCACAAGACCGCAGTCAAAAGAGGTGAACCCCACTCTCTATTCGCTATGCACTTCAAGGAGGCAAAACATAAATTATCAGACTTAAAATTCTGTGATGGTGACATTGAAAAGAAACATATCAATCTGGGGGGGTTACACAATTGCCTTGTGACAATGGCTATTGCCATTGGAGATCAGGACACACTGACCTTATGAAATTTGACTACATGGTCTGGACCACAGCTTCCTGGGTACAGTTCTTTACAGCTCCCTTCTTTCCACTTGGAGGTGGTGGCAGTAGGTAGACCAGCAGTAGCAGTGAGGCCATGTCACTATCCCAACCTGATAAGGCAGAAGCACCTGCTTTAAAGGGATAGTTCACTTTGAAATAAAATTTTGGTATGTTTTAGCTTACCTCAAGGGCATCCAAGATGTGGGTGTCTTTTTTTCCACAGTAGTTTCAATTTTGATATTTTTAGGTCAAACCGTTCTTGTCTGTCAGTCATATAATGCAGGTCTGTGGTCACCACCTCAAAGAGCAAGCACAGAGTCCAAATTAAAACAATTCCCCATCGTCCAAATGAAACAATTCCCCATCGTAAGTACACATTGATGGCCTAAGACATGAAACGAGCGGTTTGTGTGAGAAAACGAACAGTATTTATTTCGTTGTTACCTCTTGAACACAGCCGCGTCCAGTGATCTGAGGGCGCGGGCGGGTATAGATATATACACTAGATGTCGCCTTGGCTACTGCAGTTCATTGGAACGAAACCTGATATACACCTGACCAAAACTTTTGATACTACATCAATATTAAAACTCAAAACTCTTTTCAATAACAATACTAGTTCTGCAACTAACAATGTTTTTGATAATCGATTAACCTGTCAATTATTAATCAATTGGTTGGATTAAAAGGGCTATTTTTTTCTTCTTTTTTTTTAGCGGGGAAATTTTATTCTGCACAATGCTCTCCTTCCAACATTGTGCAAATTGAAGCCTATGAAAACGATAGTAAATTGTTTTTAATCTTCCAGGCAATGTAGCCCTCATTGCTGTCTATGTCAAAAAAGTGTTCCTAAAGACAGTATCAACAAAGATGGAAATGTATAAAAAAATAGTTTCAGCATTAATCAATAGAGATCTTTAGAAAAGAAGTGTGAGACTTCTAAAATGCACCAGAACATTATTCATTTGTTTATTAAGATTAACCTTACTTTTAAATATGTACTCACATAGCCTTTTTTGGAGTAGGGATCTTTTAGAAAGGGGAACAGTGTTACTATCCAGGATGTCGCTGAAGACCTCTTCGTTAACCTCTGTTCCACTGCCATCCAGCACATACATGTTTGTCTCAGGGGGAATGCTGAACTTCTCTTTAGCTTTGAATACAGAAAAAACATAAGTTGTTGTTGTTTATAAGGAAAGACAAGTACTTTGTTTAGGCTTGGCTTGTAGGGAATTCCAAACCTGCGCACATATATTCTAACGCACATAACTATAGAACCCATTCTAAATGCGCATGTGAACGCCATCAGCGTTTCTCACAGGTTCGCGTTTAAAGTCTGTGTAGAGAGAATGGTGTCGTCTTAGCGGCCCCTAATTAAATAACAAATGATCGTTGCGACGGAAGCAAATCAATCAAAACTAACTTTAGATGGAAAATAACTTAATTAAAGAACCGCTATAAAGCCAGAACAATCTCTGTTACCGTAAATTATACGCTTATCTCTGTAAAGCTGCTTTGAAACAATCTAAATTGTTAAAAGCGCTATATAAATGAAGATAACTTGACTTGACTTGTGTTTAAAAATGCAACAATTTGGGAGAACAATAATGTTTTTTAGCAGTATTTCTATCTTAATGGGCAAAGCTACAGTAGACTAGCATGGTGCTAAGAATAAAATTTCATATAAACATACATCTAAACCAGTGGTTGCGTAAGACTTTCACTTTGTCCTTTATTTTGATGGATATGGTCGTAAAAATTGCACCATAATCTATTTCATATTTTAATTATAAGACATTTAATAGCTTTCGTTTTAATTCACATTTTCATTTTTAATCATGAACTTACATGATACAGGAGCATATAGGCTAGATTATGCAGTTTTTAATATATGAAGAGTCACTTTTCATAGTCAGGGTTTGTACAGAATTTGAAGAGTTTAATTTAAGCACTTCAAGCATTTTTAAGGTCCCTAAATCCATTTTCAAGCAGCAACAAAAATAAGAATATAAATAGTATAAACAGCGCCCCTTTAGAAAACTACAAGCTAAAATATTAGAATATTCAATATAAATACAAATTATGTATATTAAATCACTCTTTGGATACTTTTTAAAAATGTGGTTATTTTTGTATATTTGTTGTCAACTGTAGGTTAGGTTGAGTTTTTTGTAGATGGCTGGAATAATAATGATAATAATGAGTATACAATGCATGAATATCTTCCTTAAATACCTTAAAATATTATTTTAATAAATAAACATTTTTTTAAAAAGCACACGTGAAAAAGAGTGTTTAAGTGTTATCAATAGACTATTTAACTGAATCTAAACATATTCAGCCAACACTGATTTGTTTTATTTATTCTTGTCAGTGGCAGCTCTGTTAGTCTATTTACACAGTAAGACATGATGCACAGATCTACAGTATATTGTCATATCAGAGTTTTTTTTTTTGTCACGTCTGTTGCTATGGTTATCACGGAACTATTATTTACAGAACTCACTCTGGTAAAAGCGGTGGTCACTCCCGAAAGTTTAGTCCTCTAAGCATCATGAAAAACTAAACTTTCGATTGGCTACAATTAGGGGTGTAACGATATTCAAACCGAACCGAAAAACCGCGATACACCACCCACGATACGGATCGCGATACTCTCATGGCGTACCGAGGACGCCCCGCCCCCTGCTGCCCTGGCCCAGCACCGGCTCAAATGGACCTCATGTCTTATGTGTACACAACGAATACAGCGTTATAGCCTAACCACCATTAACACCCTATAATAGCAAGCTCCGTATTTTGTTACTTTCGATAATAAGCAAGGTGTAATCTTTCAAATTCTGTCTATTTGATCATGAAATTCAAACAATAAATGCCGTTTTGGCGCTCTTTGATGTGGCGTGACAGATCACTGCACTAGCTCCTCATTTAAAGCGGCAGAGCGGAGCGCGAGTAAACGCGATTCTCTTCCTCAGTTACTGAATAAACATGAATGGACACCTGAAGGTATGTTAAAATATACAGTATACTTACTGAAAGGCATCATAACTTGTGTAATCAATCGATCAGTGTTTCAGCAGCGGAAAGACGCCAATAAAACGTCTTAGTTTGTCACATAGCCTTATATTTACCTCAGGCAAGTAATTCAGTGCCCACAGCTTGTTGGTTCCTAAACGAACTCTTGCACTAAATAAATGCACTATATTAGCCTATATAATATATTTTACTTAACATGTTAATGATTGATATCTTCATTATTTAATGTAGCCTATGTTTTAAATATCTGTCATGAAAATGACAGCAACTGTATAAATATTTATATTTCAATAACAAATTAGAGTAGAAAACATAAGTTAATGAGAGAATGCCTTACATGTTTTCATACAATGTGTTGAGTGTTGATTATTATATCTAAAAATAAATAGTATCTGAAATTGTCTAGGCTCCGTTGTTAACCTTTAAGATTATAGTAATGTGTTACAAAAAGTTTAATTGTAATTTAATTAATTTAAAGACAAAGACAGAATTTGTTCATTAAACAACTGTAAAAAAAAAAAAAAGCACCAATTTTAGCTTTCTAAACCCCCCACCCCACTGAACCGAATCGAACCGAACCGAGATGTCAAAACCGTGGGGCGTACCGAACCGTCAGTTTTGTGTATCGTTACACCCCTAGCTACAATGCATACAATGCTGCAGACGTTAAAATTTAAACTTTTGCTTTTGTAAATGGAAACCAGAGTGCTCACACAAACGTGCACGACGGAAAGAACATCCCCCCTCCCCTCCCTACATTACAATTATATATTGATTAGATATGAATTAATTTATTAATGTTTTTAAAGAATTCATTCAAATTCATAATTGTATTTGTATATTTGTCTCCGATTACCTTTGGAGTGGCTGGTGAAGGCTGATTCTCCCATAGCTCTCCCATAGCGCTCACATCAGTGTGTTTCTTGCAGAACGGGATGCCTTTCTGTCTGTTGATCGTCGATGCAATCAGTTTTTATTTATCATCTTCTAGCCAGTTATAGATAAAATGACAGCAAGCAACATTTCTTAATGTAGATGTTTGTGCGCCAGGCGAATAGGCTACACGAGGCGCCAAATACATGGAATTACACGAGACGTGCTTCGTAACAGAGGGTGCCTCGCGAAATTAAACAAAAAATAATGATTGTCAGCCAGTTTTATTTATATTTTTAGTTACATCTGATGTCATGAAGAAATAAATTAAAATCAAGCATTTTCCAAACTTTCGCGACTTTGTAGGAACCCTGATTCGACCTTCAGATGTTTCCTTCACTGCTAAAAAAAAAAATCAGTCAATTATGGAAAATATTCGGTTAACACGACCTCTGATCTAAACTTCAATTATAAAGATAACGAAGAGAAGAATGCTATTAACATTAACTTACCCTGCCTGAGAAATGCTGGATATATGATGCTCCATTGAGTTTGATGTAACGTTAACGTTACTTCTTTCCTTGGTACTGCACTTTGAAAAGCATTGCTGTAGTTTTCCTCACATATTACTACAACATAAAAATGCAATTGGTTTATTGAACACGCACAATACCAAATGTAGTGCAAATAAAGTCAGACTCAATCCTTTCAGACGGGAATCTGTAACGTTAGCTTTCAAGGCTAGCTAACGTTAGTCAATTTTGCCTGCACAAGGCCCGAGATTGGGGATGAATGCTGCATTTTCATTTTGAAATTTCATTTAATGGTCGATCATTTGATTAACGTTAACGTAACCACAAAAAAAAAAAAAAAAAAGTTTTACCAGATTTAACACTCGCAATTACTTTAGCCTCACACCACTTCTACTTCTACATTAGCGTTTTTAGTGTTTTAGTTATGAGAATTAAAACAAGAAGACAAACAGGAATATTCGGCATGATTCACTTGGTGGTTTCTTACCTAGTCCTGTCCCTGTAGAATAAAAATGTCGACAACGTCTTCGGATGTCAGTTGGAAACTGGTATCGAGGCTGCATCTTGATTCAACCAATGACAACACGTAGTCGATCTGATGACGGTATCGAAACCTAAACTCATATGCGGACGGGACAGCAACAGATTGACTCTCAAAGAGTTCATCATCCCACCATTTACACTACAACAGCTCCACATCAACACTGAACCAATACACTAACACTTGAGAGAGTTTCTGGTGAAACCTGTCAAGTGTACTTTGAGCCCAGTTTACTCCAAAGTGTATAAATTATACTCTGGTCATCAAAACTCTGGGATTTTAACACTCTGACATTTGCTCACTGCTAGTAAGAAGTCAATATATGCAGAAGGTTCTGGAAAAGCAAAGAATGTGCAGGAACTGAGGGATTGAACAGATTTTTTTCTAGAAACCACTGGGCAGTTTAACTGTTCAGGACAGACAAGGGACTCATGAACAACCATTACAAAAAAACAAAAAAACAGTTGTGGATCATTCAAGTAATGACACACAATATTAAAAATCAAGCTTATGTAATTTGTCTTGTATTTTGTGTTTGTATTTTGTCTTGTGGACTAGGCTATTGAACATCTGTTATGTGAAAAAGCTTTTTCAGGGCAGTACTAAATAGAATCAATGTTTTTATGATCCTTCTTATTAAAAAAAATAATTAAAATAACAATTTCTATAACGTTCTGTTACATTCTGCAAGGTGTTTTGTAAACATATGACTAAAGTGTAAATGTAACAAAAATCATAACATTATTAGAAGCCATAATGTTGCATAGTGTCAATCATCGCAATTTCATGACTCACAGGACTAAAATTTAGCGGATTCACTCCCACATTTAAATGCAGTTATCACTTACAGTGTGAACGTAACCACTGGTCCTCTAGAAGCATGAAAAACAAAACTATTATTTAGATCGTCAATAGGGCTCCCTTTTAAGCCATCACTTACAGTACTTACCGCGTTCTGCACTCTCACTAAAACTCTCGTCAGAAACACTGAAGTTGTCTGCACAAACCACATTTTTTCACAAACCACGCATAAACTTCATTATTTCAAAACTACAAACTTTTACATACATGCTGCTGACATATTGTAGCAGAGTTTGTGCTGAATACAGTGTAATCAGACTTTAGCCATGAAAATCCTCAGACCCCAGAGGGTTAACCCATTTAGCAAAAGTGGTTAGTAAGATTTAGCCTTAATAAGCCACGTATCTCACGTAAATAGTGATCGACCGATGTATCGGTTTACCGATATTTTTCCCGATATTTAAGCATTTTCCCATAATCGGGTATCGGTTTTGTAATATCGGATTCGCCGATAAACGGCGCCATCTTGTGGCCGTTTTGAGAATTCCGCCATTGCAGCCCGCGTCTGAGGAGATCAGTCAACAACAACTCTGTGCACAGGTAAAACACATGTTCTGCTTGCTTTGCTTTAATTATTCAACTTTATTTAACATAACAGACATGCAGAAATGAGATTTGAGACATGAATGCCTGATATAGTTTATTTATGCAGCTTGGTTCTAAAAAATTGAGACGAACTCATGGAGTCACGTAGCGAAATCCGTCATGTCCTGCCCCAATAAAGACGTAAATTTACATGGATTAAATAAAACAGACATGAATGAGTGCATGTTGAAAATAAAAGCGCTGAATTTAATTCTCTATCTGTTGTATTTGCTCACCATAGTCTCGAGAAAAAAGTTCGTTCATATTGCTGAGCACTCAATGGGTTGATGACCAGGAATGCTCAAGCACGGCCACTGAATGAAACTTTTGACAAGATTATCTTGTTTAAACATCCTAGATTATATTATCATTTACTACATAGCAATTATTTCGCTAATACACATCTAAATATACCGCTTTGTGGAAATTAATTATTTATTATCTCCACGCGCGATCGCGGTTGAGTAGTTCTGTGTAAAATAAATGCATATATAAACAGCACTTTGTCAGTTGGCATTTCATGATCTAGATTCAATCTAACTGACAAAGTGCTGTTTATATAGTCTCGAAAAAAAAAAGTTTGTTCATATTGCCTCGCACTCACATGACCAGGAATGCTCAAGCACGGCTACTGCATGAAACTTTTGACAAGATTATCTCATTTAAACACCCTAAATTGTATTATCATTTACTACATAACCATTATTTGGCTAATAAAAATCTAAATAAATACCGCTCTGTGGAAATTAATTATTTATTATCTCCACGCGCGATCGCGGTTGAGTAGCCTATAAGTTATAGTTCTGTGTAAATGCATAGATAAACAGCACTTTGTCAGAAAGGATTTCATTAACCCTTTAGGCGCCAAGGTTTTTTTGGAAAAAATGCTGGATTTTGACATCAAAATTTCAAAAGCTTGTGGCTTGAAAGGGCTTAAAGATAGAGGTCTACTGTAAATTAGAAAAATGTTGGGGATGACTGAAAGTTTATGTGGGGTGTAAATATACTCATCTAATTTGCATATTATGACGTCATCAGGGGCGGCCCTCTTGAATTTCATAATATTCAGGAAATAGTAGATATTGAACTTATGTTTGAACTTATTTGCATGTTTTATTTTTATTTTTTTATCCTCATTCCAAATGTTGAGAAAAGAGGAAACCAACAATAACAGGTGAAAGTATTAAATTATTACTATACTATATAGTAGTAAAACGCATGTGAACAGTAGCCTACTTTTTGATCAGTTCATCAGTAGGGCTGTACCAGAATATTCGAGTATTCGAATATTCGTTCGGTGGGTTGGTATTCGATTTTCAAATTTGACATTCGAATATTCGTTGTAATTTTTTTTTTTTTTTTTTTTCACACCTGGCATCCCCCTAGAAACGGTTCCCATTCGCGCTTGAATGGGGCTGTCATGCGTTTTCTCAGATCGGATAGCTCTCTCTGATTTATCAATATGAACAATGAACACATAAATGTGTTTTTGCAAAACGGATATGAATCCGAACTTCAAATCCCGCGCTATAGGCAGATGTAATGGAGTGCACGTCACCAGCAACAGCTGCATTTTACTGATCGTCAGCTAAAATTTCTAAATCAAAGACCGCAATAAGAGAGCGCGCAACAGCCCTGGTAAGATCATTTCGGTTCTTTACTTTTAATGAAGTTGATTGTGTGTTAAAGCATCTGCGACCCACTTTCACTTTGATTTGCGATAGTTTGCACGTTGGCTTGATGAATAGATGCTGATCTGCGGTGACGCGTGCTGTAAGCGTCGTCATATCTGGCTATAACATGATATAGCCTAAAACGCTCTCACACGGTTATTTTTTTAGCATTTTTGGGCGAAATACAATACTCTTATTTTAGAGCGCAGAACAGCGGAGTTTGTATGGGCAGAAGTGCATGCCTGAGCTTGTAGGCTATAAGCTGTGTTGCTTTGACATTGTGGAAATAGAATAGAAACAATATATTAGCCTACCCTTTACTGTGTCAGTAATTACTGTGCTGCTGATTTCTGATTTGAGAGTTATTTGTTACTCAGAAAAATATTAGGCTGTGTTTTGTATCACTAGTGCAGTGTCCGTTCTCGGAGCCCTGCGCGTGAGGCGCGCGCGCTTCCCGCTCGCGCTGTTCTGTATTAAAAGTTTATTAATTCTGAACGTGTCACGTCTCGCGTGTCTATATTGCACCAAATGTGACACTGCACTCGTGAAGTCGATTGGATGAACGGTTCAAAATGCAAGATAAATAATCTAAATGCAAACAGACAGACACATAGAGAGTCCTGCCTTTATTAGAGAGAAGAATATGTTCAGCCCCCTCCCTCCGAAGCTTCGAATATTCGATGTTAATTCCTATCGAAGCTTCGAAGCTCAAAAAATGGTATTCGGACCAGCCCTATTCATCAGTAATATTCAGGAAATAGTAGATATTGAATTGATGTTGGAATTTATTTACATGCTTTTTTTTTATTTTATTTTTTTATCCTCATTCCAAATGATCGGAAAAGAGGAAACCAACAATAACAGGAGAAAGTACTAAATTATTACTATATTACAATACTTTGCCGGGAGTAGCGCACGCGGCACCATTGCACGGCAAAGATGTACCGGGAGAAGCGCGCGCGGCACCATTGCGCGGCAAAGATGTACCGGGAGAAGCGCGCGCGGCAAAGTTGTACCGGGAGAGGTGCGGGGGACACCATTGCGCGGCAAAGATGTACCGGGAGAAGCGCGCGCGGCAAAGATGTACCGGGAGAAGCACGCGCGGCACCATTGCGCGGCAAAGATGTACCGGGAGAAGCGCGCGCGGCACAATTGTGCAGCAAAGTTGTACCGGGAGAGGCGCGGGCGACACCATTGCGCGGCAAAGATGTACCGGGAGAAGCGCGATCATTAGACGGCCGATCGTCATTTCCAAAAGGCAAATATTCCCCTTCAGAGTCAGAATCAGCGAATAACATTTGCAACACATCCTCACGGTACAAGATTTATTAGCCATTTGACAATTTTCTCTCACTAATCTCACAATTTACTCAGACGCTCTGGACTGAACTGCTTCCGCATCAATGACACGATCGCTTACTTGCTCTGCTGTTTTCTCCAACACTTTGAATAGGAACATGACGTCATTTTGGTCTTGAATCAAAGTATTACATGTCTGCCATCTAGTGGTAGGGAATACAAATGAGATATTACACCATATTAGGATCTACAGCCTGTTTTATCAAGTATGATGTCTTGTCGCAATTTTGCGACTTTGGCGCTTAGAGGGTTAATAACTTACTAGTTGGAAAATGCAAATATGCTGTTTTGTTTGTTACTTTCCTGACAATGTTATATTCCAGCTAATATTATTCAGTGAATTAATATTACCTAGTGAATTCCTCACTCTTTAAACCTATTAAACGGCACATAAACCTTCTAAAACTGTTTAAAATAAATTACATTTCAATACAAAATACAATACAAAAAATACCTCCAACATGTGGAACCACTTAAAGATACATCACTCAACTATCTTAGAATATATGTTAGAATAATTTTTGTGCTTTATTTTTTACCTCATCAAAGCTTTTATTTTTAAACAAAGACACTTAGTAACAGTGCACTTTATTTTTTGGACTCAGACCCCTCTATTTATTTGTGTATAAATATAAAGTTTTTTTATGTATGCAAGGAGGGAGTGATTGTTATAAATAAAATTGTTTGTTCAGTTCATTTGTGTTGTAATAATTGTGTCAAAAACAGAAGTATAACAGTAAATAAATATCGGTTTTGCATATCGGTAATCGGCACATAAACATGCAAATAATCGGTATCGGTATCGGTTATAAAAAATCAATATCGGTCGATCACTACACGTAAATACAGTCAATTATGGCTCAAGTGAACATAAACAGCTGGGTTAAAACCAGATATGTGTCAGTATATTAGAAGCATTCAGTCTTAAAGTGACAGCAGCCTAGAATACCGCAGCCTGTGTAATTAATATCAATCAAACAACAGAAGATGTTAAATAACTGTGTACATGTTATATAAACCTACAGTAGTTTATTAAAATCTGTATCACTATCGTATTTGTCCTATTTTTTGTCATTTGCTTTGTTCTTTTTTTTGTAACAAAAATAAAATAACTGTAGGATATCATTATCATGAAATAAAATGTATCATATCATGAAATAAGTTTTTGGTCATATTGCCCACCCCTAGTGGATGCTTCTTAAGTGTGCTACACAAAGTTTCAGTGAAAGTTTGTTAAGTGAATTTGTGATAGTAGTAGTAGTAGCCTTTATAGCACAGTCGTTTTATAGATACTTTTATTTGTGTGTGTGTGTGTGTGTGTGTGTGGGTGGGTGGGGGGTGGGGTTGCCTGTCCATCCCATCTTGTATGCCGCCAAGATAAATCTGGTTACCGTACACACACAACATCTAATAGCTGGTGCATCAGACAGTTTGAGTAAAAATGGATGAAACGACTGTGCTTCAGCAACAACAACATCATACCTTGGTTATTTAAAACAGTAAAAAAAACAATGTTATTTGCCTATCGACCAGAAACAAAGTAACCTCGGCATCCGTTTTCAGGCCTTGGTAGCACTTTATTTTAGAATCCTTTTCCTCTTGTACATTACATAAACTAATTAATATGTTATAATAGTAAATACAATAACTGGGTACTAACTAGGTACTAACCATGAACCTAAACCGAACCTTAACCCATGCAGTTACCTTATATTAACCAGTACTTTCTAAAGTAAGTACACTGTAAGAACATGTAAGTGCATGTAATGTAAAATAAAAGTGCAACCCAGGCCTTCCCGCTCTCTAACGTCTCTCCAGTACGTAAAAGCTTCTCCATTATTAGCTCTTGACTGATCATAACCTTTTAACAAGACTCCTCTCTTTTTTTAGATTAACAGCCTGTAATCTCACTGATCAGCACTGTGAAGTTGTGGCTTCAGTTCTACAGTCATCAAACTCCCTGAGAGAGCTGGACCTGAGTAACAATGATCTGCAGGATTCAGGAGTGAAGCTGCTCAGTGCTGGACTGAAGAATCCAAACTGTCAACTCAACATTTTGAGGTACTTAGAAGTTTTATGTATATAGCGCCTTTCCGTAGCGCAAGGTTGCTTTACATTATTCATTACAATACATTTACACACCCATACACACATTGCAAACACATAAGGATACATATAGCCACATTATCCAAAGTACATGTTAAATAGATATGTTTTTAGCTTGAAGGTAGCCATAGATGAGATATAACGAAGTGTAAGGGGTAGTGAATTCCATAATTTAGGATCATTAACACTAAATGAACTTCCACCTACAGTGAAAAAAAAAAAAAAAAGGTTCAGCTGATCTAAGGGACCGGGGCAGGGTGGTAGGAGTAAAGTAGATCAGATGGATATGGAGGTGCAAGACCATTTAATGCCTTAAATGTTAGAAGTAATATTAGTCCATGAGCCAGGGCCCCAAATTTGGTCCATCGGTATCAACGGGGGGGGGGGGGGGGCAAATGCTATCATTGTTTTTTGGCAAGGTATACACCCCTAGTATTAGAAAAATCACGATAGCAGTGCAGCGGTGGTAGCGAAATCACTTTTTTGAGCTCATGAAGTTACTAACCCCCTAAAATAAATTCCGTTTTTGAAATCTGGTGTATATCTGGTTTAGGCTCATGCTAGGGATATTATCAATATTCTATAATATGGTGCTTGGTATCGTTGGAAAGGGGACCTTTTAGGCTTTCATTTAACCTGTTAAGCTTCACCAGTGCGTGGGCGCACTGAAGCGTTTTTTTATTTATATAGTTCAAAGTTACTATCAGATTTAATGTTATACCTTGACAAACTATACATCATTAAAAAGATATAATACTCAAGTTTCAGTATTTGACCACTATTGTATTCTGAGAAACTTATAGTGACAGTTATGTCTTAATTTGTGTCAGGAGTTATGAAATGAAAAAATGAGTCGATACCTTTAATATGAATTATGCACGTCAGCCGCTTTCATTCATAAAAAACTCCCGTGCTGTCGTCATGACAGCGATACACAAAACAACGTCCTTCAGGGCTTTTAGCTCAAAAATGTGCAAACTTGGAGAAATATTGATATATTCTCATAGATTCACGTCATATTTCTAAAGACAGGAATAATATTTATTGAATTTATACCCAAATGCGTCGATGTAATCATTATGATCGCTTCTTACTGAGATGTGCAGTGTTTTCAATTCATACCAATAGCCTGAGGGCGCTATATGCACAAAAAATAATCCATATATGGGACATGAAGAAGAGCCATAATCATGTGACATTCCAGGACGTCACTGCTACACACAAAGCTACAGAGATCCCGCTGTAATATGCATGTTTTGAAGACAATAAACATGTTTGCTATGATATTTGATTTGCCTGTGTTCTTCAAGCCATGCCAGGTATTTTCATAATAATAGGTTATATTTATAATGTAATGCTAATCGATATAGACTTTATCATCGTGCATAAAACTATAAATAATGTTTTCTGTCTGATTTTTTTTTTAATCTAAAGCCAAATTATATCACAGAAGATTATTTAAAACACTCGATTGCATTATGAAGTAAGTTTGGAGCACAAACATGGTTTTAATCTCATAAATGGTCGTGTATTGATGGTGTGCTAAGCTAACATGCTAGCTAGCCCAGGTGCACCTGCCACCAGGGGTTATTCTTTTATGAATTTTGTTCTAAATAAGAATGCTTACTGATATGTTTTAGTGCATTTGACCACTATTTAGTGCACTTCAAATGTGAAGTGAGAACTTTGATAAAAGAAATTAGGGATTGAAACCCTATGAATAGGCTGTGAATAGCCAGTCGTTAGTAACTATAATGCAGACAAAAGAAATGCATATTTCGAGCCATAACCAGTCTGGAGAGGTGTGAATGTGTGCAGGGGGAGACTGAGACTGAATGGGGCTCGTTTGCACCACAAAACAATAGAGACAAAAGTCTGAATGGATGCTTAGAAGACGACTAAACATCAGTAGCATTTTTAGAGTAGCCTAATCAAAATAAAGTCATGACATGATCTTGAAAAACATTTAACTAAATACAGAGTTTTAGACTTATTATCTTCATATTTTAAATATAAAATGTTTAGACATGTGGCTTTAGCTGTAGTGCATTTCTAGATTGCTCCAGTGCCAACTTCAATTTTATTTTCATTAATATGTTTCATAAAAAAAAAATTCTAATAACTTTACAAAACTTTGAAGCTATTTAAAAAAAAAAAAATCATTATGACAATAATTAATTCTACATTTACAATAAACTACCAGGTGTCAGCTTTCAAATGAGATCATACTTGTGCTTTTAGTGCAAAGGGTTCATGAACTGTATCTGTTTCAGTTTGGGTATGTCATTTCTGGGGATTTTTCAAAAGTGGGGTTGCAGCTTAACAGGTTAAGCCCAGTACTGAATCTGTCTGACAAACACAGAGGTCACAAGACTTCTTTAAACCAGAAATAACACACATTTTTTCACAATTTCCGCCTAAACTGTATGCTTTCTTTTATCCCTGTGGCATGAAAGAACACCATGGACACAAAACTCAACAACTTCAATACTCAAGGCTAGGGCTGCTCGATTATGGAAAAAATCATAATCACGATTATTTTGTTCAGTATTGAAATCACGATTATGTAACACGATTATTTCACATGACTTTGGGAATGTGTTGCATTTATTAAAAAGACACGGTAACACTTTACAATAATGTTAATTACCATGAACTAACAATGGGCAATACATTTGTTACAGTATTTATTAATCTTTGTTAATGTTAGTTAATAGAAATCCAGCTGTTCATTGTTTGTTCATGTTAGTTCACAGTGCATTAATTAATGTTAACAAATACAACCTTTCATTTTAATAACGTATTAGTAAATGGTGAAATGAATATTAACTAAGATTAATAAATGCTGTAGAAGTATTGTTCATTATTAGTTAATGTTAACTAAGGTAGTTAACTAATGCTAATTAATGAACCTTATTGTAAAGTGCTAAAAAAAATTCGAAATTTGAACATTTATTGTAGCCTACTTTTTGAACTATTAAAATAAATAATATAACAGATAATACTTCAATGAGTATTTTAATAATTCCCGCAGGTCTACCACTTATAATGCGGGAAATTCCCCCGCAAAGTAACATTGACTCACTTTAGCATGTAGATTGTATGAGTAGCCTAAATTAATCCACACAGATTATAAAATCAAATCAATCATTTTAAAACTTTCTCCAAGACGCAATTTCACAAACCGCGCGAGTGTTCAGCGCTGCTGCGTCTTCTCTCTCTCTCTCTCTCTCTCTCTCTCTCTCTGAATGTGTTGGACAAGGCAAGCGTCGAAACTACATTCTCGCGTTCAGGAGTCGGGACATGACGGAATTGTCAGTTGCACAATCGGGCCAGCATTGCATCGTAACTAAAGTTTATCATTTTCACTTCTTTTAAGTCTTATCAGTTTAAACATTCGAGCTGAGAGAGTTTATGGCATCGGGAGGGGCGGATGTGCGCGTGCGCGCGTCATTCAGAACATAAGATAAAATTAGAGCGTTCTTTCAAAACAGAATATGGCAAAATAATCGTTTTACTCGATTGTACTATTTTGGTAATCGTTGGGAGCCAAAATCGAAATCGAAATCGAAATTCAATTAATTGCACAGCCCTACTCAAGGCACTCTGATGACTCAGAAAATGTATAATATACCCATACTATTTATTTGTGAGAGCCTTAAATTAGACTTGTGCAGCCAGCACAAGTCTTCAAAATAGAATAGAGCCAATAGAATGGACAAATAGAATACCCTATTAGTCCAGGGCCAAATGGCCTACTTATTCATGTACAGTTGTAATAAAAAGTAATTGTTTCAATAGTGTAGTCAATGGTGTTGCAAACATAACACTTGTAAGTGGTTTAACTAAATGTTTCTATCATGTATTTTGATATTCAGATATGATGTCAGAAAGTAGCTCATGCACGGAATGTTGATGGATTTTGATAGTTTGACGAGGTTTTGTCAGTTTTGTGAAAAGATTGTTGGTTCAGTTGACTGGTTATAACAACTCTACCAACTATGTCATCTTCAAACAACTTCCATTGAGTTCCAGGGGTATTAAATGCAAGTACAAAATACTTTTTCTCTTGTGCTTGTGAATTGGTGGGGAATAGTAGCAGTAGCTAATGTAAGCTTGGTGTTTTTCACACTTAGTATACTTCTTTTAAACTTAAAATAAGAAAGTATACTTTCAGTCTACATTTTATGTACTTCTCAGAAATATACTTAAAATTACACTTCAGTGTATGCCTACTTGATTTATACTGAGAGAAAAGTCCAGGGCCCGTATTCATAAAGATTCTAAGAATCCTCTCCGAAAACTCTTAAAGGACAAGTTCGGTATTTTACACTTAAAGCCCTGTTTACAGATCGTTTCTGATGAAATAGAATGGTTAAGATTGAAATTTGGACACATGCTGCTGTCCCAAGAATTTTCGGTTTCTATGGTAGCACCCCCCCCACCTCCACAATGGCTGCATAGGTGCACTGGAACAATCCTTCCTAAAACGCATTAAACTTTCGTTTACAAAGACGTGAAACTCACCGAGGGGTCAGGGGTGTTCACTGATATGCTCACACAAAAATCGCTGCAAAAGATGCTTTCCAACAGGTGTTTTACCATTCGTTGTAAAACTGTGGACCTATTTTTCCAAACGCCTCACACCCGTACATTCTTCCGTTGAGAGCTTGAATAATAGACGGCGGCGGAGTAACACCGTACCTCACAACACATCCAATACAAGTCAATGGAGTTGGACAAAAACTACGATAAAACCTGTTGGAAAGCATCTTTTGCTGCAATTTTTGTGTGAGCATATCAGTGAACACCCCTGACCACTCGGTGAGTTTCACGTCTTTGTAAACGAAAGTTTAATGCGTTTTAGGAAGGATTGTTCCAGTGAACCTATGCAGCCATTGTGGAGGTGGGGGGGTGCTACCCCAGAAACCGAAAATTTTAAAATTTTAAACCGAAATCTTAACTGTTCTATTTCATCAGATACGATCTGAAAACAGTGCTTTAAGTGTAAAATACCGAACTTGTCCTTTAATTTATCTTAAAAACTTTTACATAGGAGTCTTAGCTTAAGAGCGATTCGGGGCCAATCTGAGAGCAACTCTGAGCAAGGAAAAGACAAAAACTTTCATCTTAGTGAGGAGGCGGGGCTGACCCCGTTGCTATGTATGATACAATCTTTTGAAGACTGTGATTGGCTGGTTCTCCAAGAAGGAAAAAAAGAGTGAAAAGTATAGGGTCTATTCTAAGCCTTCACTTTGAAATTACATGTGACTGTGTACATTACACACATGCTGCATTGTTGCATTTTCCCAGTTGCCAAATATCGTAATGTAGTGATTACTTTCATTTCTGGAAATGAAACTCACTGTCATCCATTGTCTGCAACACATTTTTTCTCCCTCTTTGTCTTTCTGCCATGTTCTCCTCTGCTAAAGAAACTTTTCAGCCTCTGAAAAGTCCTCGTCCATACTCCTTACAGTTTTGACCTTAAGACCTCTTTTAAGGGTTAAGATGCTTTCTGAATTACTTTTTTCTTTACTGGGATTTTTTCTTTAATTTTAAGAGTAAACGCCCACATTTCTAAGAATTTTCTTAGAATTTTGTCACTAGGAGCTACTCTTTGCATTAAGATTCTTTATGAATACGGGCCCAGGTATATTTGGCCTGTACTTGAACTCAATCTTTTGATCCAGATATACTTAAAAGAATAATTAAGAATTCAAAGTATACTTGTCTTGTAGTTGTGTTAACTCTTTTGATTGAGTAGTCAATTAAATATACTTTTTTTACATAGTTTTTCATATACAGTCTTATGAAACTTACATTGTTTGAAAATATTGATTAGAATATTGATATAAAACAGATATGTTTCTAATTCTGCATATCTGAAATTTTGTGTAGGCTAGTCCACTGGTAGTGTATAGCAATTTACTCTAATTCTACTTTTTTGTTTAAAATGTTGCCTTTCTTTATAAAACTTACTGACATTCAAGTGTTGATTAAAAAAGGATGCATGAAGCTAATAAAATGTTTTTAAAATTAAAGAACAGTTAAAGGTATTTTTCAAGTGCAAAAATAATATATAAATAGTAAACTATAAGTATAATGTTATGTTCACTTAAAGAAAACTTACAAGTATACTTGTAGTATAAACTACGAAACTAGTAGTTTACTGAGAGCACACATCAGTTTGTACTTTCATAAACTAAAAAATGTACTACTTGTAATAAAATAGTAAACTACTAGTATACTTATAAGTTCACTTGTAGTACAGATGCATTACAAATGAGAAACCTAGTTGTGTACTTAGTTTACTACTCTTACAAATACAAAAAATACTAAAAGTGGGCCAATTTAGTCCCAAGCAGTATTGAAATAGTACACAAGTTTACTACAAGTACACATTGATATTAGTATACTTACAACATAAAGTATACTTAAAAAATAGGTCCCACTTTATATTAAGTGGCGTTAAGTACTATGTACTTACACAAAAAAAATAAGTACAATGTACTTATTGTGTTCATGTTGTATTGTAAAGCACTTTTGCTGCTATTGAGGTGTGATACGGGTAAGGTTAGGGACAGGTGTGGTGGATTGGGTAGGTTTAAGGTGTAAGGGAAGGGTCAACTGTGTAATTACAAATGTAATTACATAAATTAATTACAGCTGTAATTACATGCAGGAATTTTTCAAATGTAAGTACAATGTAAAAACATGTAGTTACACAATAAGTACATTGTATCAAATGATTAATTTCAATGTAAGTACATGTAAGTACATAGTACTTAAAGCCACTTAATATAAAGTGGGACCAAAAAATATACTTGAAAATTACTTAAGTATACTTCATAAAATGAACATGAAGACATGCACTTTTATGATGGATAGATGTACTTTTATGATGGACAGATGCACTTTTATAATGGATAGATGCACTTTTATAATGGATAGATGGACTTTTATAATGGATAGATGGACTTTTTTGATGGATAGATGCTCTTTTATAATGGATAGATGCACTTTTATGATGGACAGATGCACTTTTATAATGGATAGATGTACTTTTATGATGGACAGATGCACTTTTATAATGGATAGATGCACTTTTATAATGGATACATGCACTTTTTTGATGGATAGATGCTCTTTTATAATGGATAGATGCACTTTTTTGATGGATAGATGCTCTTTTATGATGGACAGATGCACTTTTATAATGGATAGATGCACTTTTATGATGGATAGATGCCCTTTTTTGATGGATAGATGCTCTTTTATAATGGATACATGCACTTTTATAATGGATAGATGCACTTTTATGATGGACAGATGCACTTTTATGATGGATAGATGCACTTTTATGATGGATAGATGCACTTTTATAATGGATAGATGCACTTTTATAATGGATACATGCACTTTTTTGATGGATAGATGCTCTTTTATAATGGATAGATGCACTTTTATGATGGACAGATGCTCTTTTATAATGGATAGATGCACTTTTATGATGGATAGATGCACTTTTATAATGGATAGATGCACTTTTATAATGGATACATGCACTTTTATAATGGATAGATGGACTTTTATAATGGATAGATGCACTTTTATGATGGACAGATGTACTTTTATGATGGACAGATGCACTTTTATAATGGATAGATGCACTTTTATGATGGACAGATGCACTTTTATAATGGATAGATGGACTTTTATAATGGATAGATGCACTTTTATGATGGACAGATGCACTTTTATAATGGATAGATGCACTTTTATGATGGACAGATGCTCTTTTATAATGGATAGATGCACTTTTATGATGGACAGATGCACTTTTTTGATGGATAGATGCTCTTTTATAATGGATAGATGCACTTTTATAATGGATAGATGCACTTTTATGATGGATAGATGCTCTTTTATAATGGATAGATGCACTTTTATAATGGATACATGCACTTTTTTGATGGATAGATGCTCTTTTATAATGGATAGATGCACTTTTATGATGGACAGATGCTCTTTTATAATGGATAAATGCACTTTTATGATGGATAGATGCACTTTTTTGATGGATAGATGCTCTTTTATAATGGATAGATGCACTTTTATAATGGATAGATGCACTTTTATGATGGACAGATGCACTTTTATAATGGATAGATGTACTTTTATGATGGACAGATGCACTTTTATAATGGATAGATGCACTTTTATAATGGATACATGCACTTTTTTGATGGATAGATGCTCTTTTATAATGGATAGATGCACTTTTTTGATGGATAGATGCTCTTTTATGATGGACAGATGCACTTTTATAATGGATAGATGCACTTTTATGATGGATAGATGCCCTTTTTTGATGGATAGATGCTCTTTTATAATGGATAGATGCACTTTTATAATGGATAGATGCACTTTTATGATGGACAGATGCACTTTTATGATGGATAGATGCACTTTTATGATGGATAGATGCACTTTTATAATGGATAGATGCACTTTTATAATGGATACATGCACTTTTTTGATGGATAGATGCTCTTTTATAATGGATAGATGCACTTTTATGATGGACAGATGCTCTTTTATAATGGATAGATGCACTTTTATGATGGATAGATGCACTTTTATAATGGATAGATGCACTTTTATAATGGATACATGCACTTTTATAATGGATAGATGGACTTTTATAATGGATAGATGCACTTTTATGATGGACAGATGTACTTTTATGATGGACAGATGCACTTTTATAATGGATAGATGCACTTTTATGATGGACAGATGCACTTTTATAATGGATAGATGGACTTTTATAATGGATAGATGCACTTTTATGATGGACAGATGCACTTTTATAATGGATAGATGCACTTTTATAATGGATAGATGCCCTTTTATAATGGATAGATGGACTTTTATAATGGATAGATGCACTTTTATGATGGATAGATGCCCTTTTTTGATGGATAGATGCTCTTTTATAATGGATAGATGCACTTTTATGATGGATAGATACACTTTTATAATGGATAGATGCACTATTATAATGGATAGATGGACTTTTATAATGGATAGATGCACTTTTATGATGGACAGATGCACTTTTATGATGGATAGATGTACTTTTATGATGGACAGATGCACTTTTATGATGGACAGATGCATTTTTATAATGGATAGATGGACTTTTATAATGGACAGATTCACTTTTATAATGGAGAGATGCACTTTTATGATAGATGGATGCCCTTTTTTGATGGATAGATGCTCTTTTATGATGGATAGATGCACTTTTATGATGGACAGATGCTCTTTTATAATGGATAGATGCTCTTTTATAATGGATAGATGCACTTTTATAATGGATAGATGCACTTTTATAGTGGATAGATGCACTTTTATAATGGATAATGGATAGATGCACTTTTATAATGGATAGACAATAGACCGAAATGAGTGACTGTCACGTGACACTTGAGAGCCCTGACTGCACTGTAGCAGTTACTGTTACACTGTTTAACCTGCAAGCTAGCTAGCCTGCTAGATAGCTAGCCTGCTAAAAACACCAAGCTTACATTAGCTACTGCTACTATTCCCCACCAATTCACAAGCACAAGAGAAAAAGTATTTTGTACTTACATTTAATACCCCTGGAACTCAATGGAAGTTGTTTGAAGATGACATAGTTGGTAGTGTTGTTATAACCAGTCAACTGAACCAACAATCTTTTCACAAAACTGACAAAACCTCGTCAAACTGTCAAAATCCATCAACATTCCGTGCATGAGCTACTTTCTGACATCATATCTGAATATCAAAATACATGATAGAAACATTTAGTTAAACCACTTACAAGTGTTATGTTTGCAACACCATTGACTACACTATTGAAACAATTACTTTTTATTACAACTGTACATGAATAAGTAGGCCATTTGGCCCTGGACTAATAGGGTATTCTATTTGTCCATTCTATTGGCTCTATTCTATTTTGAAGACTTGTGCTGGCTGCACAAGTCTAATTTAAGGCTCTCACAAATAAATAGTATGGGTATATTATACATTTTCTGAGTCATCAGAGTGCCTTGAGTATTGAAGTTGTTGAGTTTTGTGTCCATGGTGTTCTTTCATGCCACAGGGATAAAAGAAAGCATACAGTTTAGGCGGAAATTGTGAAAAAATGTGTTATTTCTGGTTTAAAGAAGTCTTGTGACCTCTGTGTCTGTCAGACAGATTCAGTACTGGGCTTAAATGAAAGCCTAAAAGGTCCCCTTTCCAACGATACCAAGCACCATATTATAGAATATTGATAATATCCCTAGCATGAGCCTAAACCAGATATACACCAGATTTCAAAAACGGAATTTATTTTAGGGGGTTAGTAACTTCATGAGCTCAAAAAAGTGATTTCGCTACCACCGCTGCACTGCTATCGTGATTTTTCTAATACTAGGGGTGTATACTAGAGTTCTCAACGGGCCTGAAAATTACAACCCGACCCGACCCGGCCCGTGGCTTTTAAAGCCCGGACCCGATGTAACCCGACACATAAACATGAATTATCTGCCCGAACCCGACCCGCGGCCCGACGCCGCGTCAGTTTTTTTTTCTCTCATACACGTATTATCATGACCAGCAGACGGGAATTCAAATCAACCTTTAATGTTCACGCCTTTTAACAATACAAACAACTGAAACAATACACTTTAAATATATAAATAGGCTGTAGTAGCGACGGTGAATTCACCTGCGGCAAGTTTACTTCTCACCAACTCCATCTTCTTCTCCAGGCTAAAGGCGCGCACGCAGCGGCGTCAGGTCTGCCCCCGCCCCTCTCCATGATGCACGTTACACGCAGCAGCCAGACTTTCTTTACGGTGACCAGCAGCGATGATTAATAAATGTTTTTTTTTTTTTTTACTGAGCGGAAAAGATTAAGCCCGAGGTCCGACCCGACCCGAGTCATTTGATTATATTTTCGACCCGAACCCGGCCCGAACCCGCGGGTCCCGTCGGGTTTGTCGGGCCGACCCGACCCGTTGAGAACTCTAGTGTATACCTTGCCAAAAAACAATGATAGCATTTGCCCCCCCGTTGATACCGATGGACCCCCCTGGCTCATGGACTATATATTAAAGTGAATACGTGATGCCACAGGTAACCAGTGATGAGCAGAGGGGTAATGTTAGCAGAATGCCTGGTCGATGTGAGAACACATTGTAATCGATTGATCGATTTACTAATGAATTAAGGTGTCAGCATCAGCTAGAGAAGATCGAAGATGTGCAATATTACGAAAATGGAAAAAAAGAGTTTTTAACAACAGAAGAAATATGAGCGCAAAAAGAGTTGAGTCAAATACAACACCAAGGTTACGGATGGATGAGGAAGGCTTAACATGAACCCCATCAATATCAAAGGACCGGTCCATTCTTTTTACTGAGGCAGCAGAGCCAATCATCAATATTTCAGTTGTGTTATTATTTAACTTGAGGAAATTCGGGGACATCCAATGCTTGATATCCCTCATACATGCAGTAAGTGAGTCGGGCAGGGATGCTCTATTAGAGCTGGTGGTGAGGAAAATTTGAATGTCATCAGCATAGCAATGAAATTGAAGTCCATGTATGTATATGAGGTCACCAAGTGGATATATATAAATGATGAACAGTAGTGGGCCAAGAACTGAACCTTAAAGAACACCCAGTGTAAGCGGAGCAGTGACCTATAGTGATAGAATACTTTGTCGCTGATGTAGGAAATGATCCAGGAAAGAGCTGAACCAGTGATACCGATATCCAGGGACTGGTTTATAGAGCAGCAAAGGAAACCTATGGAGCGAAATATGTGCCATAATTTAACAAACAAATCCAGCATTTTGCAAACAAACTCAATCTACTTTGCAAAGGAAAACTCGACTCGCAAACAAACTCAATCTACTTCGCAAAGGAAAACTCGACTCGCAAACAAACTCGATCCGCTTTGCAAAGGAAATCATCGCAAACAAACAGAAAGCAATGTGCAAGCACAAAGGTCACAAATGCGTGCAGGCAGATTTTCTCACAAATGCGTCCAGGCAGATTTTCTCACAAATACGTGCAGGCAGATTTTCTCACAAATGCGTCCTGGCAGATTTTCTCACAAATGCGTCCTGGCAGATTTTCTCACAAATGCGTCCAGGCAGATTTTCTCACAAATGCAGTTGAGCAACTTCCTCCTCTAAAACAGTAGATGGCGCTAAACTATAGGCTAATTTAGCGCTAGTCTCCCAGGAGAAGCACTGATTTGAAACTTGCCTTTGCCTACAGCTGAGGAAAATGACCGGTGAACGGGTGTGTTTCTGTCTTATTTGATCTATAATTAACCTTTTTGAGGTTTTCTCTTGCCAAACGTTTATTGCATATCTAGAGAGAAATCCACATTAGCACCATAAATTAGTGATTATGTCTACACTTGAACGAATCTAT
The DNA here is from genome assembly GCF_964197995.2 of Scardinius erythrophthalmus. Lineage (NCBI taxonomy): Eukaryota > Metazoa > Chordata > Actinopteri > Cypriniformes > Leuciscidae > Scardinius > Scardinius erythrophthalmus. The sequence goes on along the minus strand of NC_138221.1, from coordinate 69,342,496 downwards.
TTCTTTCGTTCTCCATAAATGAATGAGAACATTTCATTTAATTGAGCGGCGGGTTTCATTTGTGTGTCCAAAATAATAATTTGGGCACTGCATAGGCTACGTCACAGGCAAGATAAGAAACAATTGTATATTGTTTTTTTTTTTTGTTTGTTTTTTTTTTTTTCATTAATTATTTTATTACATTAATTGTTAAGCTGACTGAATTCCAACTAGGCTAAATAAATAAATAAGTGTGAGCCTCCTTTCAATTAAATTAAATGTTCTCATTAATTTATGGAGAACGAAAGAAATAGATTCATTCAAGTGTAGACATAATCACTAATTTAGTAATTTCGCATGAGTCCGATGCAGAAAAAAATGACAAAAAGCAACAAGATGGCAGAGCTTTCAGCTTATAGATTCCCCGATCCTAGAGTGAAGTGCTACTAAGTGCTAATGTGGATTTCTGTCTAGATATGCAATAAACGTTTGGCAAGAGAAAACCTCAAAAAGGTTCATTATAGATCAAATAAGACAGAAACACACCCGTTCACCGGTCATTTTCCTCATCTGTAGGCAAAGGCAAGTTTCAAATCAGTGCTTCTCCCGGGAGACTAGCACTAAATTAGCCTATAGTTTAGCGCCATCTACTGTTTTAGAAGAGGAAGTTGCTCAACTGCATTTGTGAGAAAATCTGCCTGGACGCATTTGTGAGAAAATCTGCCAGGACGCATTTGTGAGAAAATCTGCCTGCACGCATTTGTGAGAAAATCTGCCTGCACGCATTTGTGAGAAAATCTGCCTGGACGTATTTGTGAGAAAATCTGCCTGGACGCATTTGTGACCTTTGTGCTTGCACATTGGTTTCTTTTTGTTTGCGAGTCGAGATTTCCTTTGCAAAGCGGATCGAGTTTGTTTGCGAGTCGAGTTTTCCTTTGCGAAGTAGATTGAGTTTGTTTGCGAGTCGAGTTTTCCTTTGCGAAGTAGATTGAGTTTGTTTGCAAAATGCTGGATTTGTTTGTTAAATTATGGCACATAATTCGCTCCATAGAAACCGTTCCACAATGTGCATGTTTTGAAAACATTTTCTATGCTACTAGTTTCAAGTATATATTTAGAATAACCTAAATAACTGCATCAAGCAGAGGGGCGTGTTTTACTAATAATTTGTTTATTTTTGCACAAGGCACTACATCGTTTTAATTATTTTGGTGTTATTAGAATACATAACACTTTAAAATTAAACTTACCAAAATAATTGAGTAAAAATTCAATAAAAGCCAATGTCATGTATGTATTTGTGGTTGTATGGAATACTATTTTATAAAGGTTTAGAGGAAATAAAAAAAGTTAAATTACTCATAAATAAAAAGTTAGGGGGAAAGACTCTTGATGTAAGTCATTAACTGGGCACGTTCTGTATGCAAATTAGGCGTCATCAACTTGTTAAAATGCGCACATTTGCATCTAATTGACAGGGCAATGCAGTTAAATAGGATAAACAAAATAACTAAAGCATATCACCTGGTGGTGATATACAGTATGCTTATTTTATTACTAACTTATTTTATTACATGGTTTGGTTGAATTCCAATGTAGAATGCGGTCTGTTATTTCTTGATAACAGACCGCTGTGCAGAGTATAACAGACCGTTGCCATGAAAAACAGAGCGTTGCTATGGACTCACAGGATTCTAACCATAGAGACGGAGCGTACTATTTTCTTTAGCGGAAGCAATACAATCGTTTTAACAATTGGGGGAGCGAGAGCGCTTCAGAACTCCTGACCTGATATTTATATATACTGTTCTTCAATAAATATATTTGTTTGACAGGGAAGCTGTGCGCAAACAGAAATATATATTATTTTTCAAAAAAAAAAAAAAAGCACCCCAGAAAAAAGGGCACTTTCTCTCCAGGAATAAAAAGGGCAGGTGCTCAAGCCCCCTTTGATGTCTGTGTGCACGTGCCTGCCGATATCAAAAAAGGGGAGAGATGAGTATTTAATGGGAGACTGTGTCAACTGCAGCACTTATTTATTAACCCTGAATCCATGGACAGACGAATGTCTTTAACCACCCCAAGAAGAGCAGTTTCAGTGCTATGAGATGGGTGAAATCCTGACTGAAAAGGTTCAAAAAGACCATTAGGATCTAAGTATGATCTCAGTAGTGAAGCCACAACTTTTTCAAGCATTTTGCTTAAGAACGGTAAATTAGATATTAGATATAAGCTGGCAGGACGTGGAATTAGACTTCATAATTAGATCACTTATGGCAGCAGAGGTAGTCAGAGTGAAAGCAGAGAGAGTTTGTTGAATGAGCTGAATCAGCTTACATCAAATGAACATTTGAGTCACTTTGGTGTCTTTGGTAGTGGATTCAATTGACTTCAATTTGTCTGAAAAGAATTGAGAAAAGCTATTCACAAGCACTGCAGAGCCAGAAATAACATGTTGTGGTGGATTAGTGAGATTGATAACTATAGCAAAGAGTGATTTGGGTGTGCACATGGAATTCCTAAAAGTACAGTTGTTACTCAACCAGAATAATACGCCATTCCCACTGCGGTAAAATTGGGGATGTGTATTTGCTGCCTTTTACCGCTAAGTGGCGCTATAATCACGGACTTTGAAAAGTGTCAGTTATTTTCTCTATTGTGTAATCTGACGCTGCACTGCGGCTCATTGAGAGCGATTGAGAGCTGGTAGCTGATAAATTCAAGTAAAACATTATAGTTAAACAAATTCATAATCACAATGCTGAAATTACATTGAAACTTTAGAACTGAAACAAATGTAGGCTTCTATTATTGCATCAGATTTTAGCAAAGTAGGCTAAACTTTAACATTGTGTGCCCAATTTTTCTATAATTTAGAAAGGCAATGCATGTCAATAGTAGGGATGCTCCGATCCGATATTTGTTTCGGGTATCGGCTCAGATATGGAATAAAATTTTAGATCGGGTATCGGTAACAATGGGCCCGATCCGTAGGGGCATCAAATTATAGCGCGAGCGATTCGAAAGCTTACAAGCAGTCGACTCTCTAAACGCTCTCGCGGTAATTCTATGCTGTGCGCAAATGTGTGACATCACGCGCTAGCAACATGCGCAGAACGCAGGCGGCAGGTAAACAGCTTCCAATTCAAACAAGCTAACGTGCATACCTATCAACACTCCTGTTTTCCCCTGAGTCTCCTGTATTTCACACCCATCTCCCACCCCCCTCCCATTTTATTTCTCCCATCAAACTCCCATAATTTGTATGGTCCAAACCTCGTTATATGAATAACCTCATCAATTTATTATTCCAAGGTTGTCTGATTGCCAGATCTTGTATTAAACGTATCCTACTCACACAATCTACACTTCATACAAATTTCAACCCATTTGTGAGCTCAACCTGGCAACCTACAACCCAGTTGCGCTGTTGACGTCTGCGCAGGTAGTAGTTGGGAAGTTGGATAAGCGTCACTGGTAGAACTGGGAGGAGAAGACTCAGTGATAAATATTTAACGCAGTTAACGCAGCATCCGTTTTTTTTCGGTCATCCTTTGGCTGGCGTCACATTATATGATGCGCTCTTATTCATGCAAATGCTTTTAAACCATTCAAGACACACACACGACGCACAGAAAGACCAGAATCAAGTTCTCTTTCGGCTTGAAGTTGAACGAACACTAACACATGCAATTATGCCAAAATGTCCGTTTTATCGAGTATCCTCATAAGAGCAGACTGAGCAGTCTTAAATGAGTTAAATAAAGTCTTAAATGAACGTAAAAAGTTGTGAGAGAATGAGGCGCGTGTGAGATCCGTGTCTCTGTCAGCAGCGGCAGATCTTAAAGGGACAGTAGCCAATGAAGCTTTCTGTCAGTAGAGTTCATCAAAGAACAAAGGGAACAGAGGAAATTACTCACTGCTCTTGACTAAAGACCTTTTGTAACTTTAATAAGAATTAATCTATATATAATTAAAAAAAAATTGCAGTGCAAACTGTTTTTTATTTTTTATCCATGCTTTTTATTTTTATTGAATATCACATATTTATTTGTTAATATCTGCGCAATTAATGTGTATTTTAGCCATCCAGCACCCCCCATAAAAACATTTCAACATAAAACATTGCAATAAAAAAAATTACATCAATGAGGCTTTGCATGAGCATAAGCAGGGCTGTACAGTGCGACATATGTCACACGACATAGTGAGATATGTCACACGACATAGTCACACGACATTCATAATGTCTCCACGATCTGCTTTTGAAGAAATATGATAGTATCGTGCTACAGCGCACATTCTATCAGCTGCAGTTCTGGCACCTCAGTCCCAATACTGTAAAACTCGACATACATTCACATCACATGTTAATGCAGCGGTAGAGTTACACTCACAGGACACTGCACTTATTCGCAATCACAAAAGTTCTCACAAATTATTTGCTTGTGCTTTAAAGCTTTGCCGGGTAAACATTTCTACATTCATTTCATCCCTTTAATGTTAATAAAACAACGAAAGAGAAAATCACTCACTACTCTTGACTGAATTAAGATTTTTATCTTCGCCCACTTTGGCCTAAATGTCCTAAATTTGGCCTAAATAAAGATAAGCATACATCAAACAATGAGAATATTTTATATAAAAACGAAACCATCATTTACACAGTCCAGCATCAGACAACAACAGCACAGCATTAATGTTTCATTTCTGCTCCAAACATGTATTTGTATGCTCTCCACAATATCTAGCTTGTCCAATGGACGTTTTTCTTTAAAACATAAACCTCTTTCACAGCACCACTCGGCTCTTCTGACGATGATCATTCATTCCACCTCAGGGTCTCCTCTCTGCACTAACGTCTGCGCGCTCCCACGCGAACATTTGCCTATGTTTACCTGTTGCCGAGCCCCACCTTGATGCAGTGACTGACAGGGAGGGACAAGGTGGGGACGTGATTGGCTCGTAATTTTGCTACATTCATTGACATTCAATGAAAATGCAATCGCAAGTGTCTTACCTACGAGTGTAAATGCAATTAAGAGAAATAAAATTTAAATGATCATGTTGCTACAAATTTTACCTGAACATGTTAAACAAATCTTATCATTTCTGTAATACATTTTAATTTTGCAACTTATAAAGCGTTAAAATATGCATTCAATTTACATATTAAACCTAGTGTATTAAATGTCAAATGTAAATTATATAATTTAATTTTAATTTTGCACCAAATGTTGCACAAATGTAATAGAAAATGTAAATTTATATACAGAAACGTTTCAAATTGAATATTGCTACCGATATGCTTCCATACAATACAGGAGCAGAAACTCTGGTTCTGATTTTATAAGATCTGAGGGGGGGTTACGATAATGTTTTTGTCAAAGACCACATCCAGATGGAATTCAGAACAATGATCAAAACACAGATGGAGTAGATCGAGTCCTTCAACACCCCTAATGCTTGCACGGGCCTATAGCTCATCGTGAATAGACATTTAATTCAGTAACATTAGGCAGTTTTGATTTATATGCTGTTTAATGTTGGTGATCGCGTTATTTCACATATGCATATGATTACATATGAGATCCCTTGTTTCTGAATCTTCTTTGTGTTTTGTTCAGGAGATTCAGAACTCTTTCAGAAGATGCATAATGGTGTGGAAAGAGTTAATAATAAAAGTCATAATGTAATCACCCTGGTGTTCTTCTAATGCAGTATGTCCTTTTTTTTCGGACCACAGAAGGAGACTTAAAATAAAATATCCCGCTCATGCTCATTCACATAATGGGAGTGAATAGTGACCAGAATCAAGCTTAAAAAAAGATGCAAAAGTATCACAGAAAGGTCCCATGTGACGTGTCATAAATTCCAAGTGTTCTAGGGATATATGATAGTGTTTGGTGAAAAACAAATCGAAATTTAATTTACTTAATGAAAATCCTGACATTTGCTTTTGGTATTTTGTGCAGACTGTGCATTCATGAGACACGATTAGAATCGCAGTTCACTCCGCCTTAACCAGAAGTTGGATGTGTGCTTGGTTTCATAGTGTCTCGCTCCGTCAGAGCCAGTCATCAACGGACGGTAACTCAGAGGGTTCCCCTGACCACTGGAATAAAGGGTGTAGATTTTGTTCAGAGAAACGTGATCAACGAAAAACGAAGCCTCACTTTTTTTTCTAGTCAAGTGAATGCTTCACTTTGCATTTAAGAATGTTTAAACTCAAACCACTACTCTACAGGTTTTTGGAGGTTCAAGTCCATTTAATCTTTTTTTATTTTTTTATAAATATAAGCCTATAGTCTATATTACATGATCATATATTCTGCCATATAAACACTATAAAAACTATAAAATAGATAGAGCACCATTTACTTGCATTAAACAACTCTATTGGAATGATTATATTTAGTATTATTACATTTAATTTACTGCCACACTTTAATATGTCAATTATATTATCAGAAAACGTCTCGGTTACATATGGTAACCCTGGTTCCCTGAGTAGGGAACGGAGACGTCTCGTCGGAAGAGTTTCCAACGAATTGGGATCACGCTAGGGAGACCAATTGCCTTTGAGTGAAATAAAACGAGCCAATAAACATTGGCATGCAAGATTTGCATTCCGCGGCCCGCCTACCAACGCGGGTATAAAGGCGGAAGCAAGCGCATACACAAACGCTTTTCGCTGAGGAGCCGAACGGTGTCCAGTCTTCCGCGAAGGTACAGCAGCATGGCGATGGGACGAGACGTCTCCGTTCCCTACTCAGGGAACAAGGGTTACCATACGTAACCGAGACTTTCCCTTTCGTTCGGGAACTCCTACGTCTCGTCGTAGGAGTTTCCAACGAATTGGGATCCCTAATAAAACGCCATGATGCTGGCCCCTTCCAGCGCCCTGCCTAAGCTTCAGCAGCAGTTTCTTGAAACTTACTCTTATGTGCGGAAGCTTAGCTGGGAAGAGTCACACTGCTCACACACTCACATTGGATAACACTGGGAAAGCGTGCCCAAGATGTAGAAGGGAACGCTGCAGAGCCCAGCCTGCCCGAAGGGAGGCACTAGGAAAACACATGTGCACTAGCCCGTAGGGTAGTGAACACATGGCAGTCTCTGAGGTAGTCCCAGCCCGGAGGGTGGGAGCGTACTCAGCAGAGACGACAGATAGAATCTGTCAAGGGGAAGACACTGGCTAACCCGGAGGGTAACCTAATGTGGAAAAACACCTATGGGGTCGCCTTAGGGACCACTACATAGGACCCAGCCTAACTCAGCTCAACAGAGAGGAAAGGCCTGGCGACCGGCGATCCACCTCGCCTGTCGCCGGAGGGGGTGATGGAGGAACTCCCGAGGTTAGCCGTTTGTTGGGTAACCAACGGAGCAGAATAACGCACGTATCTGGCCCATGGGGCGAGAATGGCGTGGCAAGCCGACACTAACCTAATTCCTCGCGCTACTGGCCGAAGCAAGTACACGGGAGGAAACAGGTTCCACACGAAGGCTATAAAACCTAGCGAACGTGTTAAGTTTCGCCCAGCCCGCAGCTCTACAAATATCTGTTAGCGAGGCGCCTTGAGCCAAAGCCCAGGAGGAGGCAACACTCCTAGTAGAGTGTGCCCTCAACCTAGGTGGACAAGGCACGTCCTGGGACTCATAAGCCCGGACGATAGCATCCACTAGCCAGTGGGCTAACCTCTGCTTGGAGACAGCCTTCCCCTTCTGCTGGCCTCCGTAACAGACAAAGAGCTGGTCTGAGGTCCTAAAGCTTTGCGTCCTGTCAATGTAACAGCGCAGAGCGCGAACAGGGCAGAGCAAAGCCAGGGCTGGGTCTGCCTCTTCCGGGGGCAGCGCTTGCAGGTTCACTACCTAATCTCTAAACGGGGTGGTAGGAACCTTGGGCACATATCCGGGCTGGGGTCTCAGAACAACGTGAGAGAAATCTCTAGGCACGATTCGTCGACCGAAAAAGCCTGCAGGTCCCCTACCCTCTTGATGGACGCCAAAGCGAGCAGGAGAGCTGTCTTCATTGACAGGATATTTAAATCGACTGCATGCAAGGTCTCAAAAGGTGGATTCTGGAGTGCTCTGAGCACTAAAGTCAGATCCCAAGAGGGTACGGGGTGCTGATTACGAGGAGGATTCAATCTCCTAGCACCCCTGAGGAACCTGAGGACCAGGTCATGCTTCCCCAAGGACTTACCTTCTACTGCATCGTGATGTGCGGCTATTGCGGCAACATACACTTTGAGGGTGGAGGGAGACAGCCTTCGCTCCAACCCATCTTGCAGGAAGGAAAGCACGACACTGATCGGGCAATTTCAGGGGTCTTCCCGGCGGGAAGAGCACCAATTGACGAATAGGTTCCACTTCAACGCATAGAGGTGCCTCGTAGAGGGGGCTCTAGCGGAAGTGATGGTGTCTACCACAGCCTGTGGTAGGCCACCTATAACCTCCGCGTCCCGTCCAGGGACCAGAAATGAAGTTTCCAGATGTCTGGGCGCGGGTGCCATAGAGTGCCCCGTCTCTGAGAGAGAAGGTCTTTCCTCAGAGTAATGGGCCAAGGAGGGGCTGTCGTGAGGAGCATAAGTTCTGCAAACCAAGTCCGGTTGGGCCAATACGGCACAACTAGCAGGACCTGTTCCTCGTCCTCCCTGACTTTGCACAGAGTCTGTGCGAGAAGGCTCACTGGGGGAAACGCATATTTGCGCAGACCCTGGGGCCAGCTGTGCGCCAGTGCATCTGTGCCGAGTGTACCTTCGGTCAGGGAATAAAACAACTGGCAATGGGTTGTGTCCGGAGAGGCAAACAGATCTATCTGAGTGGCTCCGAAGATCCCCCATATCAGCTGGACCACCTGGGGATGGAGTCGCCATTCTCCCGGAAGTGGCGGTTGTCGTGAGAGCTCGTCGGCCACATGATTGAGTGCACCAGGGATATGAATGGCCCGAAGCAACCTCAGATGCTTCTGACTCCAAAGGAGGAGATGGCGGGCGAGTCACGACATACGACGGGAGCGTAGACCACCTTGATGGTTGATGTACACAATGTTCGCAGTGCTGTCCGTACGGACCAGTACCTGCTTGTGCTTGAGAAACCCCTTGAGGCGACACAAAACTAGGCGTACTGCTTGCAACTCTAGGCAGTTGATGTGCCAATGCAGTTGGGGCCCCGTCCATAGACACGAAACTGCATGCCCGTTGTACGTGGCACCCCAGCCGCGTGAAGGGCCCGATTCAAAACTCGCAGGTCCAGGATTGGCCGTAACCCACCGCCTTTCTTGGGTACAATGAAGTAAGGGCTGTAGAACCCAGACCTCATCTCGTTTGGAGGGACCGGCTCGATTGCGTCCTTTGCCAGCAGGACGTCGATCTCTTTCCGCAAGACAGGGGCATCCTCTGACCGCACACGGGTAAAGTGGACGCCCCTGAACCTGGGAGGCCGGCGAGCAAACTGAATTGCATAGCCGAGCCGGATGGTACGGGCGAGCCACCGGGACAGGGAACAGGGAACGTGTTTGTGCAATCAGTCCAGGTATGCGAGTTCTGGGATTTGTAGTCAATACTCAGTTAATACTGTTAAAACTCAGATGAGGGAGACCTCCTGTGGCACACGGGAGGATTTTCGAAGGTAGTGTTTGTAACAATCTAGAAGTACAGTGATCAGTTCAGGTGCAGAGATGCACAGATACAGAGATGATCAGTTCAGGTGCATAGATGCACAGATGCAGAGATGATCAGTTCAGGTGCAGAGATGCACAGATGCAGAGATGATCAGTTCAGATGCAGAGATGCACAGATGCAAAGATGATCAGTTCAGGTGCAGAGATGAACAGATACAGAGATGATCAATTCAGGGGCAGAGATGCACAGATGCAGAGATGATCAGTTCAGGTGCAGAGATGCACAGATATAGAGATCATCAGTTCAGGGACAGAGATGCACAGATACAGAGATGATCAGTTCAGGGGCAGAGATGCACAGATGCAGAGAGGATCAGTTCAGGGGCAGAGATGCACAGATGCAGAGATGATCAGTTCAGGGGCAGAGATGCACAGATGCAGAGATGATCAGTTCAGGTGGAGAGATGATCAGTTCAGATGCAGAGATGATCAGTTCAGGTGCAGAGATGATCAGTTCAGGGGCAGAGATGCACAGATGCAGAGATGATCAGTTCAGGTGCAGAGATGCACAGATGCAGAGATGATCAGTTCAGGTGCAGAGATGCACAGATACTGAGAATATCAGTTCAGGGGCAGAGATGCACAGATGCAGATATGATCAGTTCAGGGGCAGAGATGCACAGATGCAGAGATGATCAGTTCAGGTGCAGAGATGCACAGATACTGAGATGATTAATAATCAAGATTTCTGTGCCACCCCAGACTGGTTGCTGGCCCTTGCACCCCTATGAAAAAATCCTGGCTCCGCCACTGCAGAGTCACGCCACACACAAGTCTGAAAGACTAATTTATTTATTTATTTATTTTTAAACATAGCTTCCAAATTCTTACTGTTTAATAACGTGACCATTGTAATAACAGCCAATTTTGAAATTGGGTAATCTCAGCATCACAAATTTTTATCAATCAGAAGTCCTTGTAAAGATAATTGATGGGTTGAAGAGCCGGGTTGTTTATTGTAGGGTATATTCTCTAAAAATGAAGCACACTGACATGGACACTTACTGTTGTTGTAGATTATCTCAGTGTTTGGTGACAGAGGAAGGTTGTGCTGCTCTGGCTTCAGCTCTGAGTTCAAACCCTTCACACCTGAGAGAGCTGGATCTGAGCTACAATCACCCAGGAGAATCAGGAGTGAAGCTGCTCACTGATGCAATGAACCATCCAGACTGCACACTGGACAAACTCAAGTAAGTGGACCAGTAAAAATCATCCTGGTTGGTGTGTATGTGAGAGAGACTGAGAGTTTATAATAGTTTTTGAACTCTGAAGGGGTCCCAGTGTGTTAAAAAATGACACCAAACAGTCCTGACAAAGCATCCAGACGAGTTGTTTGTGAGAATGTGCTGAGAAAATAATGTATAGACTCTGATACTATAGAAGCTGTAGAAACCTCACAAAGACATAGTACTGGAACTTCCTCCTTCATTTCCCAACATACTCTTTAAGAGACCCCCATCTTACACGATCACCCAAACAGATAAACTTCTCGAACATGTCTGTGAACCCATTTATGACACGGCGCGTGTGTGAGAGAGGTTGTTTTATATATATGTTTAAAACTTTATTTCACAGTCAATTTTCAAATAAATAAAATACAAAAATTAAATCCCCCATAAAAGTGCAGAGAAAATGTTATTATAACAGCACTGCATTTCAAAAGATGTCATATTGTTCTTTGCCATAATGTTAAAGATCAACAACAATCCTAGACATAAACACATGAACAGCCACAATTGTTGTTTTGGAAAGCAATTTTCAGACTTTTTTTTTTTTTCACCCATCCAAGCATTTGCCCTTCAAACAGTATCACTTATCACATTTATTAAAAACTGTGACAACGCATTTTTAATAATGTATAACCAATCACACACGTTTCTGTTGAGTTTGAGTGTGATGGCCAATCAGTGGCGTTCAGATTAGTCATCGCTGAACCAAAGTGCGCGTTTTCTCTGGCTGAATTCTGACTGAAACTCGAGAATTATCCCATCATAAACAACAAAGTGTCAGGGTTCTGTCACTTCTGTCTAGTTCAATTATTGGTTTTGTGACAGAGCTCTGACACTCTCGGTTTTGTCTCGTCTTTTTCCGAGTGCACGGTTTCGAGCGTGCTCGAGCCGTAGACTATGGCAAGCCAAAGTATTCATAAACGCATGGTCAGGCATCTGATTGCACACTGACACGTCAAAAGCGTGCGTTTCGACAGCCAAAGATTTGCCATAAAAGCATGCGTTCTTAACGTGCGCTTTGGGGTTACCGAAAACATACACCGACCTTACTTTATATTTTATCCGCCGTTTAATCCAGAGCGCGAGTCTTGACACCTACGCGTCGCGTCTGCCTCAAGATCTCTCACTGTTTAAATCTACCAGACACTCCGAATGATGCACATGTGCAAACAGACAGTGCAATCCTGCTCTTATTTGCCATCTTATCTTACAATTTATTCTCTCTTTTTGTTCATAATGGAGCGTTTGTGTCAGCTCCAAGCGTCTTGCCAGCCTCAAGACCTCTCACTGTTTACATGTACCAGGCAGAGACACTCCGATTTATGCACATGTGCAAACAGACAGTGCAGTCCTGTTCTTATTTATCTATTTGTAATCTTATATTTTATTTGCTCTTTTTGTCCATAATGGAGCGTGCGTCACGTCACCTATCAGCGTCGTGCCAGCCACAACTTAGCGTCGCACCTGCCTCAAAATCTCTCACTTATTCCGCCTGATAATTTACTGAAGGGAAAAGCATACGAAGATTCCTCACTACATCAGTTTTTTTGTTTTACAGCCTAGGCCAGGGTGGGCAAAATACGGCCCGCGGGCCACATACGGCCCGTTAGGCTGTTTAATCTGGCCCGTCTAGTATTAAAAAAATTGTCTTAAGATTGCATTAATTTAGCCTTTTTCTTGCAATACTTTGCGTTATACATATATTGTGTTGCATATATTTGACAATCGGAATATCGGATATGTCATGCCATAGCTAACAAATGTAAAAAAGGAAAAATGACATAAAAGCAGATCATCATTCATTCAGCGCTGTTGTGGCTGCGGTGTGTGAGTGTGTCACGTAACAAGCAATGACGCGTCACCATGGAAACCAAACAGACAGCGACTTAAGCGCATAGACTTGTTGCACGTTAATGTTTTTTCCTTTTTTGGAAACTCACAGAAAAAAATGTTTGGTAACCGCTTGCACACCTGTTTAGTTTTTCCTTTGATTTGTCTGCTATTTAGTTTCTTTGCTCCTCTGGAATTGTGGATGTATCCTGACTGATTCCGTTTACCGACCGTTTGTCTGCCATGTACAGAACCCGGTTTTGTTCATTAAATGTTCTGATCTGCCTTTGCTTTTTATGTTTTATTTTATTATACTTAAATAAATTTGTATATTCATTTATTTCGTTTTTTCCCCACAAATGTATGACTTTTGGAAGTGCAAATTGATTGTCAATAAAGTTGAAGTAACCTTCTGTCATTTTTACTGTTCTAAGTGTAGCCTACACTTGCAGGTGTTTTGTTTCTAATTTACTGTTAGGCCAATTAAATAATAATAAGGATAAACAATATTTAAAAAGTATAGGATATAATTATCTAACATCTGACTAATTCAAAATTAACCTCAAAACATAAAATGCGAAATGGGGGATATCTAGCATAAAAAAAAATATTGTCAGAATGTCGTCTCTCAGTTGTTGAATTTCGCACAGACGTTGCCACAACGTAAATGTGTTTGCTCAGCCCGATCTCATGAAAGTGCGAATACCACGAATTGTATTTGTAGTGCTTATGATACGCAGTTTTCGCGTGCATATGATACGCACTTTATGGCGTGTAATAGGCAAGCACTCCGCACCCCTAATCCTAACCAAGGGGTTTGCAGTGGGTAGCATATGCAGGCAAAAACATTTTTGGCGTATAAATTGCACAATAAATAAAATTTGTGGTATAGATAACGTTACGCACTTTCATAAGATCGTGTTTCATAATCTGCTACTGGGCCGGCCCTCTGTCAAATTTTAAAACCCAGTGTGGCCCTTGAGCCAAAAAGTTTGCCCATCCCTGGCCTAGGCCTATCTATTTGAATTTATTTTATTTACTTTTTTTTTTTTTTGCAAATTGTTGTTATGGTAGATCATAATTATTAGGCTACTTGTGATCGATATTCTGATAAAGGTCTATGTAGAAATTACGGTTGTGTCTACCAAGTAATTAATGTCCTATAGCTCCCATCTTTCGCATTAGATGTTTGTGTGAAAAACTGGCAAAATAACAACTAAGTGCAAAATATTGCTGTGTCCTCTCTTTTATTTTAATATTTTAGATTAATCATTAAAATGCTATCAATTTCACACTCTAAATTCAGTATATGAGTCCATTTGTGTTGGATTTGCCATACCGTGTTGATTTTTTTTAACGGCCTCTGGTAGAGTCACCGATTGGTAAAACCCCATGCACTAATTTCTATTTATTTTAATTATTAAAATAAAATTTTGTTCTTTGCCTGAACAAGTTTTTTTGTTTGTTTTGCAGTTCTCACTGATGCAAATTCAAAGACCTCATCCTTAAATGTTGATATTCTGCAATATTCTAAATAAAATGAAATAAAATAGCCTATAAAACAAACAAATCAATGTAGTGAAGACTCTTCGTCTGCTTTTCGCTTCAGCGTTTCAATCGGAGTATCAGGCAGTAAAACAGTGGGAGATCTTGAGGCTGGTGCGACGCTTTAGGAGTCAACAAGCGTGCTCAATTATGAACAAAAAGAGCGAATAAAATGTAAGATAAGATGGCAAATAAGAGCAGTCTGTTTGCACATGTGCATCAATCGGAGTGTCTGGTAGATTTAAACAGAGAGAGATCTTGTGGCTGATGCGACGCTTAGTAAGAACCACGAGATGCGCTCAATTATGGGCAAAAAGAGCGAATAAAAGATAAGATGAGAAATAGGTAAATAAGAGCAGGATTGCATTGTCTGTTTGCTTTCGTCTATCAATCGGAGTGTCTGGTAGATGAAAACAGTGAGAGATCTTGTGGCTGGCGCAACTCTTAGGTGTCGAAACTGGTTATATCTGTGACCGGTCGAGTGGCGGGCGCATATAACGGTGACTGGTCGAGTGGCAAGCGCATATAACAGTGACGGGTTGACTGACAGGTCGAGCGGTACCGATACCATTCAAATTTTACGGTTCTCGGGACCAATTTTTGTACAACAGCAAAATCTGTTGGAACTATTTTTTTATTTAACTATTTGAACAAAATATTAAATTCAATTAAATTACTTTATTTATGATGGTAATCATAAGTAAATAATACATAAGCATTAAAGGCTACATGCTGTTTAAACGTAAATATTGCTTATAAAAAAAAATCCCATGGACACGGAGCTAAATCTACTGTACAGAAGCCTAATATAATTACTTCAAGTTAAACCGAACTTTTATTTTGACGGGTTGCCGCTTTGAGTTTCTGTGTGTGTGTATGATATCATATGACGATAGTTTTTTCTCAAATTAAACGGTAAAATGCTCATGAAGTGGCTCTGGAGATGAATTTCATCATGTCATCAAATCGTGAGGCAGCAGAGACTTAAAACAGCGCGAGCGTCACTCGTGCTTCAGTGTGTGTGTGAGGTAAATGAAACCGCGCGTCTCCGCCATTCATTCACACAGAGACAAGCAGAACATGCAGGGTTAATATTTAAATAGTCTTTTGCAGTTTAATATACACAGGCACTATATATATCGTTGTAGATATCGGCTACAGACGGTGCGCCAAGTAAAAAAGTTAGTCTGGAGCCGCGCACTAAGATAAAAACACGGAAGCGACTTAAAGCAGCTCCTATTAGTGGGTACTGAATATACCCGGTACTACTGAAATGCTGGTATCGACACATTTTCAGCACCGACTTGGTACAGAAGTGCCGGTACTTTGACAACACTAGCGATAACACTGTAGAAGTTCTGAATGGCCGGTAACTTAAACATTTTGTAGCCAAATTGTCTGGTGAGTGTAAAAGATAATTTTCAAACCCTGGTGACAAGACATTACGAAACTGTTCCCAGTGTTCAAACCACTGCACCACATGGCAGTCAGATAAGAGACTATGCAAATATGAAAGATTTGTCTAGTTTTTACCATTACACATTTTTGAGTTGTGATCTTCTGGGCAAGATTAAATCGAATGACTGACAATACAATTACAAAACAGGCTTTAAAGGGCACCTATTATGCAAAATTCACTTTTACATGGTGTTTGAACATAAATGTGTGTTGGCAGTGTGTGAGCAAAACCACCCTAGAATGATAAAAATCCACCCAGTAGTTTTTTTACTATCTCAATAAATAACAAGCACTGTCTCAGAACGCCCTGTTCTAGATTTTCCTCACTGTGACGTAGAAATGCGCTAAGCCCCACCGACGTGTTTGATTGACAGTCTGGTTTTGGCATAGACCCCGCCCTCGGTGATCTGTTCTGTACACCATCGCCATTGTTTGTTTCAACGACAGCCGGTAATGTCTCCTAAGAAGTTTAGGTGTTCTGTTGTGGGATGTAAGAATGGACATACTATCTTCACTGACATCAGAGCCACTGAAAACGCAGCGGATGGATTTTATTTATGAAGAAAAGGCACCACTTAAACTTCCTAAATACAAGAATAATTTTCTGACTGACTGTTTAGTGAACGAGGGTCAAAGTTAATCCTCAAGTGTGGATCGTTGCCTACTGTTCGCGATCCAACGTCATCTCCAGAAGAAGTAAGTGTATTTTATTATTTTTGAGCAAATAGTCATTTCAATCGATGTCAGCCAGTTCAACAACAAATGCGTCTAAAGCTATTTATTGTCGTCGTCATAGGATGTCTCAACAAACAACGTCAGACAGTTTTATGTCACGTACATTATTTTTTGCAGCAATAACAAATGTAAAATGAATACCTCTATCTCCACAGACAGTATATAAACGTCTATCTCCCTGCAGCATTTGTTTTCTGGTTCTGTAACGTTAGCCATCTTCTCATATTTGCCACATAAGCGTGTGTGTAAGTTAGTTTCAAAAAATTGCGCGAAAGTTATCACAATTTGTTTGTGTGTGTGTGTGTTGCACATCCATAATTGCAAAGGGGACGCAATTAAAACTCTATAAGTACATAAATGTATCAAATAACCATTCCGAGACGTTTAGTCCATTCTCATTCGTGTTTATTCTGTGCCGGAGTCTCTTCATCATCTAGGTCCAGCAGCAGGGCGGGGATTATGCAGCTCATTTACATTTAAGGTGGTACACACCAAAACAGCTCTTTTTAAAACAGGCCCCAAAAATGACATTTTCAAATGGTTATAATAAATTAACTGTGGGGAATTTTGTGCTGAAACTTAACAAATACATTCTGGGGACACCCAAGACCAATATTGCATCTTGTAAAAAGGGGCATAATAGGTGCCCTTTAAAAGTTGTATTTAAAAAATGAACTAATGGAACAACACATAGTTTTGTTACAGCATTAAAAAAAAAATAACTAGGTAAATAGTTTTAAATCAGGACCATTAAAGGGTTAGTTCACCCAAAAATGAAAATTCTGTCAGTAATTACTAGGGTTGGGTACCGAAACCCGGTGACAATAGGGAACCGGTTCCGACGTAAACGGTAGTAACTAGGGGTGTAAATCGGAGCCTACATGACGATTCGATACGATACCGATTTCTTAAGCCAACGATTCGATTATTTTCGATACTTCAGAATTCCCTGCGATACGATTCGATTCGATTCAATACGATTCAATACTAGATTTTTACATGATATCTATTAAGTTTCAAATAAATCAACAAAAATAATAAATAATTTGCCTTTTATTGAGAATACAGAATACATTTGCATGTAACAAAGAAATTGTTTTTCCACCTCCACGAATGAGTGTTGTTCATTATGTCACCTTGTTGAGGTAAATTGTAGTTTTCCTTGCTTTACCCCGGTCTTACAGTAAAAAAGATGACTGTGAAAAATAGTAGAATTAAATTAAATACATTTATGGTGAGATTACTACAATTTATTTAATTAAACGCATTTATGGTGAAATTACTACATTTTCATGTCAATCTGTGTTCATTTTGACCACGAAACATGTGCTGTCACTTTAATTCAGCGCGTGCAGCACAGCAGAAATAGACTCGGTGCGGAAACGATCTCTGCACTGCTGTGCACCGCAACTGGAACGGATAAACGGACCGCAACCGCGTGCTCTGACCTGTTAACATGGGTACTGAAAAAAATATGCACCGCATACGCACTGCAAACGGAGTATGTGTGAAACGGGCGCAATCAGACAAACGCTCCATCTGTTTTCCTGAAGCCAAAATACATCCTCACCCATGACTTGACGCCGACTGGAGTGTGTAACATTTCACTGTCATTTCCAGCTCGCTCTGACGGATCCATGTCAGACTCAACAATGTGTGTGAACATAGATAGACTGTGAAACGTAAGTAACGCGTGTGAAGCGGTGTGAAGAAGACAATAATGAGGTTAGCGCCACCCGCAGCTTTAGTAGGTTGTACGCATATGTCGGAGCAAATGCTGAAAATAGACGGGCGGCAAAATAAACACATTAATCGATACTCTCGCGGACGCATCGATGCATCGAATCGTCGGCTGTATAATCGATGCATCGATACAAATCGATTAATATTTACACCCCTAGTAGTAACGAGACCGAATAAGAACGAAACTTTCGGTGCCTGATTTCGGTGCCTGACGTTTTTTACCGCCCCCTATAAAACATCTCGCGGCACGAATGATCCAATAATAAAACGTTTCCAGTAAACCAGCAGAGCATTCATTTAGTTCGTTTGTTAAATAAGAGACGATCTAGCGCTGAAATGTGTTTTTTAAATCAAGTGATCAAAGTGCTCTGCGCGGATACAGTGTTTTCTCTTGTGGCTCGCGCACACACTGTCTTCACTCGGACACGCGCTTCAATACGTTGCGGAGATCGATCTATTTATGAGGCGCCGTCTATATGATTATGTGCGCGGAGAGTTTGTGTGTGTGTGTGTGTGCTCGCGTCTCAGATGAGTATGTTCGCGGAGAGTTCCGCGCGTCTCGTGTGTGTAGAGTTTGCGTGTTTGTGCGTGAGCGACTTTAGTTTTGACGTTGTGCATTTCATATGTATTAGTTTGAGCATTCAGCAGTATACATGTATGTGTGACTACTTAGTAGGCCTATATGTGTATGCAAGGGTTTCATATGTGCGTGAATGAAGTTTGATTTAAAGGCATACTCCACTTTAAAATGAAAATTCTGTCATCATATACTCAACCTCATGTTGTTTCAAACCTGTATGAATAATAATTCTTAAGTATATCAAGCGACTAGAATACTTTTTGTGCGCAAAAACAAACAAAAATAACGACTTTTTTCCACTATTCATTTCCTTCTCTCTGGGCCTCTAGTTGGTTCACGTAGTGTTTTTGCGTAGCGCGTCTGTGTTACACGTCACCACGTAGGCTCACAATTGGCCGAAGCTGGTCATGTGTGTGATGCGTGTTGACGTGCAACACAGACGCGCAGCGCAAAAACACTACGAGGCCCAGAGAGAAGGAAATAAATAGTGGAATAAAGTCGTTATTTTTGTTTGTTTTTGCGCACAAAAAGTATTCTCGTCGCTTGATATACTTAAGATTAAGCCACTGTAGTCACTTGGACTATATTAACGATCTCTTTAATAACTTTTCTGGGCCTGCAAGTTTCGGTCACCTAGCAGCCTATGGAGAAGTGATCCAGCTCTCAGATTTAATAAAAAATATCTTAATTTGTGTTCCGAAGATGAACGAAGGTCTTACGCGGTTGGAACAACATGAGGGTGAGTAATTACTGACAGAATTTTCATTTTTGGGTGAACTAACCCTTTAAGAGGGGAAATCTGCAGAGGTGATGAGAGGAGATCTGCATTTTAGAGCCGGAGTGTGAAGATGAATAGTTCCAGGTTCATACACAGAAGAGTGAGGGAAAAAAAGAGACATCATGATTTACAAAAAGAAAAGCACAAAGATAACACCAGAGGTTGTTTGATCACACAACAGAGACTTAAAACAGACCTTCCTCTTCTTAAAGACCTCTGAGCAACAGGGCTGAAATCTCTTAAAATCCACAGAGATTCAGAATTGAATGAAGGCCTGGTATACTAGAGCACTAATGCAGTGTGGAATGAACACACACACACACACACACACACACACACTCTCTTCACTTCACTCTTCACTCATGTTCCTATCCGCATATTGCTGTTATTTTTTTTTTTTTATTGGTTTTATTTACTAAAAATGTGTTTCTTATTCTAAAGTTAATAATTTTATACATTATTGCAATAAGAAGACACTTCAAAAGACCTCAAACAAAACAAAAAAAAATCTAAACTTTGCCAAAAATACTGATTTAATGTATTTTAAAATGATTAAATATATATATTCATAACAAAAGCTGTTAGAAGAGCAGTAAGTCACATCCAGAAAAATGAATGGATCTCTATGGGGCAATTACACTTTCTGGCTAAAACTATATTATCTGCAAAAAAAATTCTGACCAAATGGCAGAATTATGCATCTAACAAAAATGATCAATATTCAGAAACAACTCATATTTAATTTTGATCATTATTAATGAATGTGTTTTTTTCTTTCTTAAAAATGTAATATTTCATATGCATGCTAATGGTGTAGCTGAGGAGTTTTGCAGTAAATAAGTAGGCTACAAAAGTACTTCAAATCTCCCAAAACACAGCATTAATGTATAGAGAAGTAAACAAAGCAATTATATATTTGTATTATTAAAAATGTTTTTTTTTTTGTTGTTCTTAAACAAGTGCAGTACGACAACTGTTTCTCCACAGCAATGTGCATTCTGGTCCAACCAAGTCTAACAAGGAAACACTGGCAACATGCGAGAGATCTCTTGAGATTCTTTGTGCTACAGTGCAGAGAACTGTGGAGAAGCTTTCCTTGTGTACAATGTCCAGCAGATGCTCCATATTGCAGATGTTGGGGGGATGGTGGTGTGTGTGTGTGTGTGTGTGTGTGTGTGTGTGTGTGTGTGTGTGTGTGTGTGTGTGTGTGTGTGTGTGTGTGTGTGTGTGTGTGTGTGTGTGTGCATTTAACATTGTGCTTGTAGAATAGTTTTGCTTCATCATTTCTGTGATTTTTCATTTCAAGTTATCGGTTTTATGGTTTAGTGGGGCATTATGGATCCTATATGGGGTCAAAAAAGACCCCGAACATCCGGAGTGTGACTTTAACAACATACAGCCAGATATTGCATTTATTTATTTATTTATTCAAACCTTGTTTGGGGCTGTCCAATAGCACATAACTGGGACAAGCCTTTTTACATTTCCTTGACTGGAATAATATAATAGCAGGGTAAACTCGGTGGCATGGGAGGACAGAGCAAATTAATTTACCATTTTATCTAATAGTGAAAGAACAAATCCACTACTGAATTCTCACGATTTTTCAATATAAAATAAAAATAGAGAAATGCATTAAGGCAGCCAGAATAGACAAACGTCAAATTTACTGTCACTCCCTCGGCAGCGCTATTAGAAACACCAGTTACTGTTACTTTATTTATTTATTTAGTCATTTTATGTCAGGGCTGAATAACGCAAGGGATATTAAATGTATACATTAAATTTTTCAAAAAATAAGAAAATATATGAACTGTATAAAGTTATATAGTTTTTTAAACTCTCACTGAAAGAGGAGGCAGAGTGTGTATAAGCTGTGGTCAGAGCCAGAGCGCATAGCGGACGTCTCCTGGATCGCCACAGTAAAGCTACAGTAGCCTACCTAGTCTACTCACTTATCAGCTTATTATGACCGCCGCTAGCATAGCTAGCGAAAGCGGTCATATAGGGATTGTCAAAGGTTTTTTTTTTTTTTTTTTTTTTTTTTTTTTTCGTCATCTACTGAATTTTTCATCAACGATACCAGGGACACCGAAACACCGGGGAACATGAAATTTGGTGGGCATGTAGCCCCACTAGACTTTTACGGAAAAATTCCGTTTGGTCCCCGGGGGCCACTCCCCCCACGCGCTGGGCCCCCCCAAACCCAAAAAATGCAGTTTTTCCTAAATAACTACCTGAACCGTGGCACCGAGGATGAAGAAATTTTGTGTATTTTGGGCCTAATTTATTTGTCCCTTGCGTGACCTCCCGTGTCCCGTTTTTTGACAAGCTGATAAACCACTGACTGATACAACAGCAACAGCAGCAGTGCTGACCACGACACTTGAGAATGATCACCGACACCTGTCATCATCCAATCACAGCTTTTTTTAATCACTGTTTTGAGACAAATCATTGTTTGATTTGCGAACATCCTCTGCCGTCTGGTCGCTTCCGCTTCAAGCCGGACTCGTCTCGCGCTAACGGTAATTTCCTTTCACTGTCCACGTTTTGATTTCGGCTAATCAATTTTGGCTAATGCAAACAACGTGATTATTGTTCATGAGTCTAACATCCAGCCACACAAGTTAACATGTAATCTACCTGAGGGAATAATATGCTCAAAAAACATTTCTGATTATTATTAATGTTTTAAAGCTTTTAGAAAGTACATAGAAAGCTTTTGTAACATTATCTTAACTGTCACTTTTGATTAATGTAATGCATCCTTGCTGAATAAAAGTAGGCAATTACTTTCTTTATTTTTTTTTCCCAAAAAATAATCTTACTAACCCCAAACTTTTGAACTGTAAGCCTAGTGTATAATGTTAAAAAAGCTTTCTATTTTAGATAAATGCTGTATTTTGAACTATGGTTTGTTTGTAATGTGACTTTTTTCAAGTATGACATTAAAATTATTTTTAGAATTAAATACATAAATAGGTTAAGCAATACAAATGTGTTTATGTCTGATAACCTTTTAAACACAAACTTAACTGCAGACACTGAAATGACGTACACTGTGTGATACAGTACAAATATTTTGAGTGTCCCTCATTTTCCTATAAATAACCACGATTAACCACCTATAAGAGAGTGTGTGTGTGTTTGTGAGAGAGTGTGTGTGTGTTTGTGAGAGAGAGTGTGTGTGAGAAAGAGAGAGTGTGTGTGTGTTTGTGAGAAAGAGAGTGTGTGTGTGTTTGTGAGAGAGAGAGTGTTTGTGTGTGTTTGTGAGAGAGAGTGTGTGTGAGAAAGAGAGTGTGTCTGTGAGAGAGAGAGTGTGTGTGAGAGTGAGTGAAAGAGTGTGTGTGTGAGAGAGAGAGAGTGTGTGTCTGTGAGAGAGTGAGTGAGTGTGTCTGAGAGTGAGTGAAAGAGTGTGTGTGTGTGAGAGAGAGAGAGAGTGAGTGTGTATCTGTGAGAGTGTGTGTGAGAGAGAGTGTGTCTGTGAGTGAGTGTGTTTGTGAGAGAGAGAGTGTGTCTGTGAGAGAGAGAGAGTGTGTGTTTGTGAGAGAGAGAGTGTGTCTGTGATAGAGAGAGAGTGTGTTTGTGAGAGAGTGTGTCTGTGAGAGAGAGAGAGTGTGTCTGTCTGAGAGAGAGAGTGTATGTGTTTGTGAGAGTGTGTGTGTGTGTGTGTGTGTGTGTGTGTGTGTGTGTGTGTGTGTGTGTGTGTGTGTGTGTGTGTTTGTGAGAGATCGGTGCGTGTGTCTGTGAGAGAGAAAGTGTGTGTGTGTTTGTGAGAGAGAGAGTGTGTTTGTGAGAGATCGGTGCGTGTGTGTTTGAGAGAGAGAGAGTGTCTGTCAGAGAGAGTGTGTGTTTGTGAGAGAGTGAGAGTGCGTGTGTTTGTGAGAGAGTGTGTCTGTGAGATAGTGAGAGAGAGTGTGTCTGTGAGAGAGAGAGAGTGTGTGTGTGTTTGTGAGAGAGAGTGTGAGAGTTACCATGGTTACCGAACTGTTTGGCAACAAAATGACAAGCTCTTGAGATACATTATACATTTAATGTGCTTTCACGGTGAAATGTCCAATTTACAATTTCAACTCCTGACACGAAGAACATAAAACGGAGAGGATTTTTTTTTTTGAGACCAAGACCGATAAAATCCGTTCATTATTTCCTCAAATATGAACACAAAGAACACAACTGACAGCATCCAATAGCATCCAGCTGCAGCCCCGCAGACTCACCTCCGGCTAGACACCAGTGGCTGGACACCAGTAGATGGACAGCCTACGTCATTTCCGTTTTCTCCGTCATTTCCGTTTCGCCGCTAATTTCCGGTTTCACCGCTGGATGGACAGCAATTTTATTTCCTATTTTCACCTCTGGATTGACAGCATATTTAGTTCTCACCTCTGGATGGACAGTATATTTATTTTATATTTTCACCTCTGGATTGACATATTTATTTTATATTTTCACCTATGGATAGACAGCATATTTATTTTCTGTTTTCACCAGTGACAGCATTCTTTGCAGGCTTAATTGCACACGTCTTTTCCGTATTGTCATTTTACTTTTATGACTTAAAATATATAATATGAAAGCTGTGTGCAAATTGAAATATGATCTTTATCATATCTCTTTACATAAAACAATTCTCAATAATATACTTAATATTATAACATCAATAATTCATGCAAACTGCATTCACAAGAACCACCTTGAAAATATATATTGTTCAGATCATATCACTATTTTTTGTGACTTAAATTCAGCCTCAACGGACTATAACGTTTTGTCAATACAACAGACTTGTACATGTTAATTGACCACAGTTTTTTGCCTTGCCCATTTGGATATTCAATTCTTATTTTTTTGTGTAAATGTAACCACTTCTGTTTTTAAAATATACGTAGATTCACATGATCAGACAATTTACCAAACAATCCAGATCAAATTAACACTTCATGTTTTTGCAATATTTATTGGAAATTACACATGGTACAAATGGTACAATCTTCACACATTCAAGTTAAAAAAAAAAAAAAAAAAAAACGTATTTACAATATTAAATCATACCACTCAAAGAACGATTTAATTGGAAAATCTATTGTAGCAACCTAAGTTAGCTCTAGAATTGAGGCACAACAGAGTTCACTAATACCTTTAAACAAGTAATAAAAACTCAGTGAGTGTTTTAGCGCAATTTTCTCACGTCATGGGATCACAACACTAAGAGATAGTAAATCTTTTCCTGGATTTTTTTTGTGCGTTCCCGAGATTAGACCTTCCTTAACATAATGCCGAAAACCCGAAGTCTCTAGGTGGTCTGGTTGAGGAGTAGATAGAAGTGCAAGATTGGTGTGCACAGACAGAACAGAAATCATGAGTTAACAATCGCAATTTTGTCCGGTGGAAAATTGCGTTAAAAAACACGACACAGTACCTTGAAAACAAGACGATTTTTTAAACTAGCTAGTTTGTGCATTTGAATTCTGACATGACCTATAAATTATCGACAGTTTATTATTTTTTCTTACCGCTGACATCTGCGTGGCGCGTCAAATTTGAAAAGTGAATGACGATACGGAAATGACGTCAATTTGAAAAGTGAATGACGATACGGAAATGACGTCTGCTGTCCATCCACTGGTGTCCAGCCACTGGTGTCTAGCAAGAAGTGAGTCTGCGGGGCTGCAGCTGGATGCCTCTCACAGCATCAACGGAACGCTAATGTTTGCTAGCTTGTAACGTTCGCTAGCTTGTAACGGTAACATTACGACCGAAAACAAACAAGAAGACACGAAGCACCAAACACTAATCAACGTTACAAGGATCAACCGGCACCGTCAAACGATAATCCTAACTACAGGAAATAAAACCTACCGTAACGTTAGGTTCGAGAGAATGGATGCCGCGATGGAGGACGGCTCCGCTATCAGCTTGCCGGTAAAAGATTCAGATCTGCCGCTTTTGCCACCGGACACTGACAGATATGAGATCCAGTATCCGGACCATGTGACTTCCCTAAAAGATAGGAAGTCCTTCAAAATAAAAGCCCTCCGGGACTCACCTGAGAGGATCATTGCAGATTTTACAATGAAAGGAAACTGTAGGGTCAAAAGTAACCTTCTTTTCTTCACCCATCATCCTCCTGCCTGGCATGCAGCCTTTTGTGAAATCTTCACCCATGTTAAAAAGAATGGAATCAGCAAAGGAAGACAAATTACAGTATGTGAGGAAGACCCTACCTCTCCCACCCTGATCATCAAAATATATCACAATGGCACAATCATGATCCAGGGATTAGATCAGAAAATAGCCTGGATAATTTTTACAAACACTTCCAGTCAATGAAAATCGTAGCAGAAAAGAAGAAGATAGGAAACAGACAACAGCCAGAGACCCCAGAGAGACCAGCCGTCCCCAGCAGCAGTCATGTGACCGCCTCTCCTCACTGCAGTCCCAAACTCCTCACCAGTGTGAAGGTACTGAGAGAGGGACTCTCCATCCTGGAGAGGGAGTTTGTGGACTTCAAAGAAAAGACCTTGACCTGCCTTCACAACAACAGTGAACATCAACACCCAGCAGTGAGTGAGCTAAGCAGTATGGTCCTTCAGCAGAAAGCTGAAATTCACGAGCTGTACCAGGCCATGAAGGAGCTGGAGGAAGATAACCAGGCCCTGAGGTTAGCCCTACACAGAGTATTGGAGGATCTCACCCAACACTCCACCACCCAGAGCAACCAGCGGCAAACTCTACAGGCTCTACAGGCGGAGGTCCACACCCTGAGAGAAGAGCTGAGAGATCATCGCCCCCCCCCCTCCCATCAACCCCACACCCACCACTTCCCTGCCCCCGAACCCTCCTATCCTATCGGAACCCACTACACTCCACCCAGACCCCACCACTTACTCGCCTCCAGAACCCCCTCAAACACACATACTGACTACAGTACTGATAAACCCAATCACACACACACAGCACACACTTCTCAGATCATATTATTGTGTGACTCAAACGGGAAACACATTGACTTAAAACGCCTCTTCCCAGGCCGAGAAGCAGTGAAACTCTGGAGCCCCACCACGAAGAAGGCTAGTGAGCAGCTATCCAAACAGAGGTACCAAGATGTGGAGCACATTCTGATCCACACAGGGACCAACGACCTGACTGCAAGGATCAGCGACCTACCATCAGCACTGTTGCAGGTGGCAAGGAAAGCGAGAAAGAAATACCCCAGAGCAAGAGTAACTATATCATCTTTACTTCCAAGGACTGACACACCCCAACACACAATTAATACAATCAACGCGGAGATTAGAGAGAAATGCGCAGAACTGCAAAACGTCCATGTAGCCCTCCACAGAGACATACTTCAGCAGCACTTATGTGACCACATCCACCTCAGTAAGAGAGCTGTGGGACTATTTGCGAAGAGCCTCAAAGACACTGCCCTAGGCCGATGCACTTCCACACCTGACCGCAGAAGAAACTCCACTCAATCAGGAAACTCTCTTCACCCACGCAGACATCACCCTACCCAGCAGATGTACCCTCAGCAGCCCCCCTACACAAAACAACCACAACAACAGTACAACCAAACAAACCAAGAAATCTACCTGTCACAACCCACTATCCAAAGAGAGAGGGCTACCTGCCACAGCCCTGCCTTCCCAGAGAGATTTATCTACCTAACGAAGTCACAGCCCACCATCCACCGAGGGAGCTACCTACCTACATGCCTCAGCCCCCCAGCCAGAGAGAGAGCTACGCCATAGCTACCAGAGCACCAATACCACCATCTGCACCACCCAGCCAGAGAGAGAGCTACGCCTTAGCTGCCATAGCACCAATACCACCATCTGCCCACTGTGATCCAAACCAGATAAGAGACCTAGTCACCTTGCTGTGCTCAAAACTGTTAAATTAACATGGGCTTTCAACATTATTAGACACCAAACCTATGTATCATCTATAACATATATAACAGGTACATAGCATTTATAATACTTAATATCGTTGGAGTTGGATTATTATTATTATTATTATTTTATTTATTTATTTATTTTATTTTTTTTCACATTTCTACGTGAAACACAGATCCTATATCTGGACAAATGTCATTCTCAATTAGTAGTTGGAATATCCAGGGTTTGTACTCCACAACTTTTGGGGATAAAACTTCAGATCCTGAATTTGTAAAAAGTGTAAATAATTTAGATATCATCATTATACATGAAACATGGAACTATTCAGATTTACTATCTTATTGTCCTAATAATTACATTGAATTTTCGGTACCTTCTGTAAAAAAGAAAAATGTTAAAAATGGAAGAGATTCAGGGGGAACATTAATTTGGCATAAAGCACAATATAAAAATGATATCTCACCAGTGAAAACAGGAAAAACTCACCTTTGGATAAAAATCAACAGAGGTATAGTTAATAGCACCAGAGATATATATTTATGTGCAATCTATATCCCACCTTCAAACTCCCCCTATTACACTGAGGAGATTTTTCAAGACCTTCAAAAGGAGATAATTCATTTCCAGTCATTGGGTCACATCTTAATATGTGGAGATCTCAATGCAAGAACTGGAAAAGAGAAAGACTACATCGAAGTAGATGGAAACAAACACATTTTCGGTCAAATCTCCCCAGTCCCAGCTCACGCAATACCACAAAGACAAAGTTTTGACAATATTATAAACAAAAACGGAAGACAAGTTCTCCAGATATGCAAAAGCCTAGGCTTATACATAGTTAATGGAAGGACCCGAGGTGACTCTCTGGGTAGAATGACCTATTCCTCTGTGTTAGGTAACAGTGTGGTGGACTATACGATAACCGATATCGACCCAGAGGATATCAATACATTTGTAGTTTCACCACAACTTCCCTTTTCAGATCACTGCCAAACAACTCTTTATTTAAATAAGTCTTCAAAGTATAGCTTTGTACAAGAATCAGAAACCAGCAAAATGTATGACCTCCACCAAAAATATATATGGAAAAAATGCAGCAACATAGAGAATTATTTAACTGCACTTGAGAGTACAGAAATCAAATCAAAACTTAATCTCTTCAGACTTATTAAATTCCCATGCACAAAAGATGGAGTAAATTTGGCTATACAGCACTTAAACAATATATTTGTTGAATTAGCTACAAAATCAAATCTCAAAATAATTAACTATAGTAACAAAATAACAAAACACAAACCCTCAAAAGAAAAATGGTATGATAATGAATGCGTTTATGCTAGAAAACAACTAAGACTATTATCAAACCAAAAACACAGAGAACCCCATGAGAGTCAGATACGGGTCCAATACCATCAGGCACTAAAACACTACAAAATACTAATCAATAAGAAATAGAGCTTTACAGATCTGAAGAACTTAACAAAATAGAAGAAGCCATTGACCAAAACGTCTTTTGGAATTTGTGGAATAAATTCAGTCCAAGACAAACTAAAGATAAATTAACAATACAAAATGGTTTGATCTGGAAAAATCACTTTGAATTTTTGTATAAGAATATTGATTATAGTGCAATCACCCCCCAACAACACTGAGTAGTTGAAAAACTTCACCACTTAGAGGAAAAGGTGAAAGACTACCAAACCCCCCTAGATACAGTAATAACACTAACAGAAATACAGATCCAACTGAAGGCTCTGAAGGCTGGAAAGACTTGTGGAGTGGACAGCATCTGCCCTGAGATGCTAAAGCACAGTAGCCCTACACTGCAGGCAGCTCTCCACAAGCTGTTCAACCTCGTTCTGGAGTCTGGTTATTTCCCTGAGATCTGGAACCATGGACTCATCACCCCTATTTTCAAAAATGGCGACAGATTGGACCCTAACAACTACAGAGGCATTAGTGTGAACAGTAGTCTGGGGAAGGTTTTCTGCAGTATTATCAACGCCAGAATACTGTCCTTTCTCACCAAGCACAATGTCTTAAGTAAAAATCAAATTGGCTTTTTACCAAAATATCGTACATCAGACCACATTTATACTCTCCACACCCTTATTAAAAACTACACCAAAATTAAAAATGGGAAAATATTTGCATGTTTTATAGACTTCAAAAAAGCTTTTGACACAATATGGCATGATGGGCTTTTTTATAAACTTATCGAAAGCGGGATAGGGGGTAAAGTCTATGACACTATTAAATCACTGTACACAGAAAATAAATGTGCAGTAAAAATTGGCTCCAAAAGAACAGAATTCTTCAAGCAAGGGCGTGGCGTGAGACAGGGATGCAGTTTGAGTCCAACACTGTTTAACATTTACATCAATGAACTAGCAACCATGTTGGAGCAATCTGCAGCCCCAGGTCTCACTCTTCATGATACCAACATCAAGTTCCTGCTCTATGCCGATGATCTGGTTCTGTTGTCCCCAACAGAAGAAGGTTTACAACAGGGCCTGTCCGTCCTAGAGCAGTACTGTCAGAAATGGGCACTGACAGTCAATCTGAAAAAGACCAGTGTTATGGTATTTCAGAGGAGAGCCAGATCTCTGGGAAATAGACAGAGTTACAACTTCACTCTGGGCAACACCAGACTAGAACAAAAGGGTTGATATAATTACTTAGGGGTTGAAATTAGTGCATCAGGGAGTTTCAACCTGGCCATAAACACACTATGTAATAAAGCTTGGAGAGCTTTGTATGCAATCAAATGCAAATTTGGAAAAACAAATATCCCCGCAAGAATTTGGCTAAAAATCTACAATTCTCTGATAACACCAATAATGCTTTACGGAAGCGAAGTTTGGGGCCCGATTTCGAAACCAGAATTTAAAAACTGGGATAAAACTCCCACTGAAAAACTGCAACTGGAATTCTGTAAAATTATTCTAAAAGTTCGCCCAAACACCCCAAACAATGCATGCAGAGCAGAACTCGGTATATTCCCTCTGAAAATTCAAATTAAAAAAAGGTCAATTAAATTTTGGCAGCATTTAAATCAAGCTGATAAAAATTCCATTGCATACAAAGCTCTCCTGAGCAACCAGCGGGGTTCAGATGTCCACCCCCTGGACCAGCTGGCTCAGAGGTACACGGAGATAAACACAGTCAGTAGTGGACAGACAGGCAGAGAGAGAGACAGGTACACCGAGCATCAGAGTCGCCACAGACACAATCCTCAGTCTTCAATCAAAAGATTTGAAACTAAATTAAAAGACGAGTATACAGAACAATGGCAAAATGAAAATAAAATACAACACAAACTCCTCTGTTATCAAACCCTGAACAGAGATATCCAATTGGCCGAATATCTCAAAACAAAAAATCCAAAAGAAATACGAATTTTAACAAAATACAGAGTCAGTGACCACGAGCTGGAAATTGAAAGAGGTAGACATTTAAAAGTGTGGAGACCAAGAGAGAAACGAGTCTGTACACACTGCCACCAGGGTATCAAAACAGAATTACATTTTCTATGTACATGTCCCAAATATGAAGACTTAAGAAACAAATATTTCCAAAAATTTGAAAAACATATACCAGGCTTCACTACCTACACTGAGGACAAAAAGCTTCCTTTTTTATTAGGGGAAGATAAAAGCACAGCATGGCTAGCAGCTAAATATGTCTTCTCCTGCCACAATACAAGGCTAAATAAATAGAAACTTGTATAAGAGGTATATATATATATTTGATTTTTTTTTTTTTTTTTTTTTTTGTCTGTATTCTCTTTTATTTTTATGTTTTATATATATATATATATATATATATATATATATATATATATATATATATATATATATATATATATATATATATATATATATATATATAATTGTTTCAATGTACCCTTTGAGGGACATGCACAGAATGTGTTTAGTATCTGCATCTATATCATAATTATCCTGTTTACTTGTATTACTATATCAGATGTATTAACTCCTTGTTGTTGTTTAAATATGTTTGCTCTTATGCTTTGGCAACACGGGTGCATTTTTTTTTTGTCATGCCAATAAAGCAACATGAAATTGAAATTGAAAAATTGAAATTGAAATTGTGTGTCTGTGAGAGAGAGTGTGTGTGTCTGTGAGAGAGGGAGAGTGTGTGTTTGTGAGAGAGAGTGTGTGTGTCTGTGAGTGTGTGTGTTTGTGAGAGAGAGTGTGTCTGTGAGAGAGAGAGAGAGAGAGAGAGTGTGTGTGTGAGAGAGAGAGAGAGAGAGTGTGTGTGAGAGAGAGAGAGTGAGTGTGTGTGTCTTAATTATTCATTATTTAAGGTTATTTTATATTTTGTGTGTGTGTGTGTGTGTGTGTGTGTGTGTGTGTGTGTGTGTGTGTGTGTGTGTGTGTGTGTGTGTGTGTGTGTGTGTTTTCTAGTGTGGATCAATGTGGAGAGTTCATGATGACATCAAGACTACACAGATGTAAGTCCTCAAACACAGTTTTAGTGTGTGTTGTTGTAAATGTTGCTGTTGTAATGTGTGTGTTCTTGTGTTCAGATGCCGTTGATCTCACACTGGATCCAAACACAGCACACACTCGTCTCGCTCTGTCTGAGGAGAACAGAAAGGTGACGCTTGTGGAAGAGAGTCAGTCGTATCCTCGTCATCTAGAGAGATTTGAGTGTCTTCAGGTTCTGTGTGGAGAGAGTCTGACTGGACGCTGTTACTGGGAGGCTGAATGGAGTGGAGATGGTGCTGATATATCAGTGTCATATAAAGGAATCAAGAGGAAAGGAGAGAGTTTAGACTGTTGGTTTGGATGTAATGTGAAGTCCTGGAGTCTGAACTGCTCTGATCACAGATTCTCTGTCTGGCACAATAATAACTCCACTGATGTTTCTGCTGGTTCAGGATCCTGTAAGAGAGTAGGAGTGTTTGTGGACGTGTTGGCCGGCACTCTGTCCTTCTACAGCGTCTCTGACACACACACACTCACACGCTTACACACATTCACACACACATTCACTGAACCCCTCTGTGCTGGATTTAGAGTTCCTTATTCAGACTCTTCAGTGTCTCTGTGTCACATTAAACAACAAACACACTGACTGACACACACACACACACACACACATAAACACACACACTCACTAAATTTTTCCAGCTGTGTAACTGATTGTGTGTGTTACTGCATTATCACCGTTATTGATATTCACACACTTTATTTGTGCACAATGTGTTATTAAAATCCTTCAGATGATCTGATTAAAACTGCTGGATCTCACAGGATTATTATAATCAATAATGTGAGATGAATAACACATCATCTATATAATCATAGAGATAACTGTAAAATGAACATTAATCTACTGTCACCTCCAGTATTTCACTGTTAATTCACATGTTTTATTACAGTTTAATCATGTTATTGTAGTTTATGGTCAATAAACGCTTGTTCCTGTTTCAGTCTGAACATGTTTCTTCAGTTGTTGATCTTTGACTGTTATTTTCATTCATGATAAACGTTTGTCACCCTGAGTTCTCTTACGAGAGGTTCTCTCGTATTGCGTCGAAACCAGCAACGAGCCAGCCTAGGACAGCCTGAGGAAGCCGGTGGAATCTTCGCCGCCTTCAGCCTGCCGTGCCAGCTCAGCTATCCGGCGATATATCCTTTCTCGCTTGCTTTGTGTGTGTTTTTCTTGCAGCACTCACTAAAAGAGCAAGGCGTTTGTTTCAAAA
Source organism: Scardinius erythrophthalmus (assembly GCF_964197995.2). NCBI lineage: Eukaryota > Metazoa > Chordata > Actinopteri > Cypriniformes > Leuciscidae > Scardinius > Scardinius erythrophthalmus. The sequence goes on along the minus strand of NC_138221.1, from coordinate 69,309,290 downwards.
TGCCTCGAGTTTCATGCGGTTCATGCCGCTCTCCGCTCAGCGACAGAGACCGCCACGTGATCTGCGCTCTCTGCCTGGGACGTGACCATGCAGCCGTTGCCTTGTCTTCGGGCGGCTGCGAATTCTGCGAGGAACTGCCGATGTCGACCCTGCGGGCTCGACTCGCCTTGTTCAATGCAGAACCCGCTCCAACTGTCTCCGGGCCGCGTAAGAAGAAACGCCGCTCGCAGAGACCACCGGAGCCGGAGATTCGAGTCAGGCCCTCGCCGGAGCACCTCCCGCGAGCCTCGCTCTCTCCCTCGCCTCCCCCGCTTCCCGACGCGCAGCCGCCGGCTACGGCCCGCGATGCCGTCGCCTCTGAGGATGAAGCGGAAGTGGACGCGCTTCTGGACAGCTGCTCTCTTCTGGCGTCAGACAGCGAAGAGTGGTCCGGTTCACTCCGCTCCGCCTCGTCTTCAAAAGAGTCTGGCAGGACCCATACCGGTGTGGACACCGAGCTTCTCCGCCTCCTCACGACGGCAGTCGAGCGCTTAGGCCTCGAGTGGTCCCCGCCTGCGGTGCCTCCACCGAACAGGCTCGATGGATGCTTCCTGCCCAACCGCCGCCAGTCTACAGCGTCCAGACCAGCGCCTTTTCTGCCCGAGCTCCACGAGGAACTCTCCAAAGCGTGGAACGCTCCGGTTTCGGCCAGGCTCCGCTCTCCAGCTTCAGCTACTCTCTCACGAGTGGACAAAGCCGCGGAGAAGGGATACAACGACATCCCTCCGGTCGAACAGGCGGTCGCAGCGCACCTTTGCCCCCCATCCGCGAGATGGCGCTCAAAGTCTGCCCTCCCGTCCAAGGCCTGCAGGACTACTTCGGCGTTCGTCCACCGCGCCTTCTCGGCTAACGGACAGGCCGCTTCAGCCCTGCACACGATGGCGGTCCTTCAGGTCCTTCAGGCCGACCTCCTCCGCCAGCTGGACGAGAAGGGCCCCGACCAGACCACCTTGACCGACCTGCGCAGCGCGACAGATCTCTCTCTCCGCGCTACCAAGGTAGCTGCACAAGCTATCGGTCGCTCAATGGCCTCGCTCACCGTCACAGAGCGCCACCTGTGGCTGACGCTAGCCGATATGGGAGAATCAGAGCGGTCCGTCTTCCTTAACGCCCCGCTCTCCCCCACCGGCCTCTTCGGACCAGCAGTGAGTGGCCTCGTGGACCGGTTTACGGAGGTGCAGAAGGCATCACAGGCTATGAGCCTCTTCCTGCCTCGCCGCTCGAGCTCCGCTGCAGGCCGCTCTAGCACAGAGCCTCCTGCACGCAGCTCTGCCCAGCGCTCTTCCCGCCCTCCGACCACACAGTAGCGCCAGCGCGGCCGCCCTAGGTCCCGCTCAACCAGCCAGCGCAGGCCGCCGCCCCCGCGAGGGCCTCGGCCTCGAGTCTCGCTGAAGTCCGAGCCTGCGAAGTCCTCCTAGCACTCGTCGGGAGGAAAAGACGGCCGGGTCCCGCCGGACCGCCGTCAAAATTCATCTGTCTTCCTCTGCCAGTCCCCTTAAAAAAGGCTACTGCAGTAGTGTTTTCAGCAGCCAACGAGCCAGTGTGTCGACTCACTCGCCTGCACTCAAACGCCGTTTTTACGGCGACCCAGATAAATCACAATATGAGCATAATATCTGGCCATTCGGCTCATGCCGACAGTGTTATGAGTGTAGTAAATATGCCCACAACCCAGTGTTCATTTCTACACACAAGCACAAATCCCCCTGTGTACCCTACAGAGCACACTCGCATAAAGTGCGCTCTTGCCGCTCGAGCGATAAGTGTAAGAAATGTGCCCGCTCACGAGTGCTCACAACCACACACTGCTCGCTCTGTCTCACACATTCAGGGTTCAGATATCGCCACCGCCACCGGCCGTGTTTTAATAAAGAGTCCTGTGCCTGCTCCCCCGCGTTCACACTCTGCTGTAAACACTCACGCGCGCTCTCCCAGCGCAATTCGGCCGGTCACTGCTATCAGCGAGTCCCCGTCTCGCAGCACTGTCTCAGCGCGCAGCGCGCGCCCGCCACTGCAGATTCCTCGTCCCGCGCTATGCGACGGACGGGACTCAGAGGCCATTCGACCCCTAGCTATTACATTTACATTTAGTCATCTAGCAGACGCTTTTATCCAAAGCGACTTACAAAGTAGGACTAGAGTAAGCGAGTCATCATGAAGAGGCAAAAAGCAGCGCAAGAAGTGCTCAAGATACAAAGTTCAGGCATTATTCAGAGTAGCATAAGCCCGATAAGTGAGGTTTAGAGGGAAAGGGGAGGTTTTTTTTTTTTTTTTTTTTTTTTTTTTTTTTTTTTTTTTTTTTTTTTTTTTTTTTATGAGGTTAAGTGCTCCCGGAAGAGATGGGTTTTCAGATGTTTTTTGAAGGTTGTCAGGGATTCTGCATTCCGGATGAGGGTGGGGAGAGCGTTCCACCAGCATGGAACTGTGAATGAGAATGTTCTGGAAAGTGATTTTGTGGCTTTCTGGGATGGAACCACGAGACGTCGCTCGTTGGCCGATCGTAGGCTTCTGGCAGGGATGTAGACTCGTAGGAGTGAGTGAAAGTAGGAGGGAGCTGAGCCTGTGATAGATCTGTAAGCAAGCGTCAATGCCTTGAACTTGATGCGAGCAGCGAGAGGTAGCCAGTGCAGTGAGCTGAACAGAGGAGTGACGTGGGCCCTCTTTGGCTCGTTGAAGACAAGACGGGCTGCAGCATTTTGGATCATCTGTAGGGGTTTAGTTGCACATGATGGAAGTCCGGCCAGAAGAGCATTACAGTAGTCAAGCCTAGAAATGAGGTCAGCTGGTCATCAAACGTTACTCCAAGATTTCTCACCGACTTTGATGGGGTGATTGATGATGACCCTAGCTGGATAGTGAAGTTGTGCTGTAGAGACGGATTGGCAGGGAGGACGAGAAGCTCAGTCTTTGCCAGGTTGAGCTGCAGGTGATGTTCCTTCATCCACGTCGAGATGTCTGCCAGGCAGCTTGAGATCCGTGCAGCTACTGTGGGATCATCTGGTTGAAACGAGAGGAAGAGCTGTGTGTCATCAGCATAGCAGTGGTAGGAGAAGCCGTGTGCTTGTATGATGTGTCCCAGTGATGTGGTGTAGATGGAGAAGAGGACGGGACCAAGAACTGAACCCTGGGGAACCCCTGTGGTCAGTTGATGTGCTCTGGATACCTCGCCTCTCCATGCGACCTTGAAGGACCTACCTGAGAGATAGGACTCAAACCAGTGGAGTGAAGTTCCTGTGATGCCCAGTGCTGAGAGGCTGGACAGAAGGATTTGATGATTCACAGTGTTGAAGGCAGCAGACAGATCCAGGAGGATGAGGACTGAGGATTTGGAAGCAGCTTTTGCGATCCGTAGGGCTTCTGTGACCGACAGTAATGCAGTCTCAGTAGAATGCCCTTTCTTGAAGCCGGATTGGTTGACATCCAGCTGGTTGTTGAGAGACAGAAAGGATGTTACTTGGTTGAAAACAGCTCTTTCAAGTGTCTTCGCAATGAATGGTAGGAGAGAGATAGGTCTGTAATGTTCTACAAATGATGTGTTTAGCGTTGGTTTTTTAAGCAGTGGAGTAACCCGAGCCTGCTTGAATGCTGTAGGGAAAATGCCAGTATGAAGGGATGAGTTGATGATGTGTGTGAGTGCTGGTAGAAGTGTGGGAGAGATGGCTTGTAGAAGGTGTGAGGGGATGGGGTCTAGAGGGCAGGTGGTAGGGTGACTGGAGAGGAGAAGTGTAGATACTTCTTCCTCGGTTAGTGGAGAAAAGGAGGGCAGAGGGATGTTGGCTGTGGAAGGGGTCGGTCTGGGTTCCTGTGTGTGTGGAGCTGAGAACTGACTGCTGATAGATGTTGTTTTGTTGGTGAAGAAGATCGCAAAATCGTCAGCAGTTAAGGAGGCGGCGGGTGGTGGTGGAGGTGGACAGAGGAGAGAGTTGAATGTCTTGAAGAGTAATCGTGTGTTGGAGGAGTTGTTGATCTTGTTGTGGAAGTATGAAGATTTTGCAGCATGAACATCAACAGAAAAGGAAGAGAGGAGAGATTGATACGTACTCAGGTCAGATGCGTCTTTTGATTTGTGCCATTTCCTCTCCGCTGCCCTGAGTTCGGTCCGGTGTTCCCTAAGAACCTCAGATAACCAGGGGTTAGAGGGAGTGGCGCGTGCTGGCCTGGAGGAGAGAGGGCAGATAATGTCTAGAGAAGAGGTTAGAGTGGAGCATAGGGTATCCGTTGCGGTATTCACATCCAGAGATGAGAATTGTGAGGGTGAGGGAAGAGAAGATGAGACGGCAGAGGAAAGATGGGAGGGGGAAAGTGAGCGCAGGTTTCGCCTGAAAGTGACTGGTGGTGGGGTTGGTGGTGCAGGGGTAGAGAGTTGTAGACTGGAGGTAATGAGGAAATGATCTGAGACATGGAGAGGTCTCACTAAGATGTTGTCTGTGGTGCAGTTGCGTGTGTAAACCAGGTCCAGTTGGTTGCCTGATTTGTGAGTACCTGTGGTGATGAGTTGTGTGAGATCGAAAGAGGCTAGGAGAGAGATGAAGTTTGCTGCATACGGCTTGTCGAGATGGATGTTGAAGTCACCAAAGACTAGAAGTGGGGTGCCGTCCTCAGGGAAGGAGGACAGCAGCACATCCAGCTCATCCACAAAATTACCCAGCTGACCTGGGGGACGATAAATGACTACAATATGGATCTTAATGGGAGTTGTGAGTGTAATAGCATGATATTCAAATGAGTTGTTGTTGCATATAGAAGAGAGCGCAGAGTATTTGTAATTGTTAGAAACGAGGAGCCCTGTACCCCCACCTCTCCCAGACTGGCGAGGGGAGTGGGAGAAGGAGAAATTGCTAGAGAGAGCAGCGGGGGTTGCTGAGTCTTCTGGACGAATCCAGGTCTCAGTCAGGCCCAAGATATTTAGAGTAGAATGAGATGCAAAGGCTGGAATGAAGGCAGCTTTATTGACTGCTGACTGGCAATTCCATAGACCCACGGAAAGAGAGAGAGGAGTGTGTGCGGATGAGAGAATGGGACGCAGATTGGCAGTATTGCGCTGCCTTTTGAGCGTGATGAAAGGGCGTTGCCGAGTGATAACAGTAATGTGTTGAAAGCACATGTTGTTCAAGGTGAACAATAAGATAAAAAGAGTGAAGGAAAAGGGAAAAGGAGATACTTAAGTGCCTTTCTGGTGTCCTTGCTCGGTGGAGTCGCGCAGGTAGAGTCGATGGTCTTTACCCGAGTCGGTCTTCACACGATGAGGCTGAACACGAGAGCTGAACGCTTCCGCTGACGCTTCCGCGACAGCGCGCAAATTACACAGATATACAGATAATGCTTTCACCGCTTGAGTGAGTACAGCTGTTTCGGTCGGGCAATTAAGTCTGAATAACGCGAAAATGTGCCAAGACGAAACTGCAATAAGAGCAACGGCTTAAGTGCAAATTAGACTGCAATAATAATTAATATCACTCGCGGCTTTATGTTAAATAAAGCAGCGCGTCTAACTAAAATACAGAATTATGTGAAGTTAAAAATACAAAGTAAGCAGAGAATCGAAGATGGCCTTACCTCGATTAAAATACAGCACTGAAATAACAGGAGAACAGAGTATTCTAGAAAAAACCACTTGCGCGCTCTTGTTGTGTCTCTTGCGTGCTGCTCGCTGGTCCTTATGGAGTTATCTGAGACTTCACTATTTAAATCTATTCTTACATAAGCTGTTTCGGTCGGGCAATTAAGTCTGAATAACGCGAAAATGTGCCAAGACGAAACTGCAATAAGAGCAACGGCTTAAGTGCAAATTAGACTGCAATAATAATTAATATCACTCGCGGCTTTATGTTAAATAAAGCAGCGCGTCTAACTAAAATACAGAATTATGTGAAGTTAAAAATACAAAGTAAGCAGAGAATCGAAGATGGCCTTACCTCGATTAAAATACAGCACTGAAATAACAGGAGAACAGAGTATTCTAGAAAAAACCACTTGCGCGCTCTTGCTCGAGCTATGAGTGCGAATGCATGGAAGGCTATTCCGGGTGTGTCGACATGGGTGCTGGACACGGTAATACAGGGCTATTCGCTACAGTTCAGTCGTCGGCCTCCACGCTTTCTAGCCCGGACCGAAACGAAAGTGAACGCAGAAGCAGCCCATCTGCTGCATGCAGAGATAGCGAAGCTGCTGCGAAAAAAGGCGATAGAGAGAGTTCCTCCTTCTCTGACCGAGGAGGGCTTTTACAGCCGTTATTTCCTCGTGCCCAAGAAGGACGGCGGGCTCTGACCCATATTAGATCTGAGACATTTGAACAGAGCCCTCATGAGACGGCCGTTCAAAATGCTTACGACCAGGCAGATCCTCGCGCTAATTCGCCCGAGGGACTGGTTTATATCTCTCGATCTGAAAGACGCGTATTTTCAAATCCAGATTATACCCCGTCACAGGCCATTCTTGAGATTCGCCTTCGACGGCCAGGTGTATCAATATACCGTCCTGCCTTTCGGCCTGTCCCTAGCACCCCGCACATTCACGAAGTGCATGGATTCAGCTCTCGCTCCCCTGAGAAAACAGGGCATGCGAATCCTGAACTATCTGGACGATTGGCTCATTCTAGCGCAGTCAAAAGAGGAACTCATCTCTCACAAGATAGCGCTTCTCAGTCATCTGGAAAGCCTGGGTCTTTCGGTGAACTGGGACAAAAGCTCACTTATCCCCAGTCAGTCTATTTCCTTCCTAGGAATAGAACTGGACTCGGTGGCGATGACTGCCAGGCTGTCAGAACAGCGCGCGCGCTGTGTTCGACACCTCGCCGCATCCGTCCAAAAGGGCAGATACCTCCCTCTGAAACGTTTCCAAAGGCTGTTAGGCCATATGGCATCAGCCGCAGCGGTCCTACGGCTGGGTTTACTTCGTATGCGCCCGCTACAATGCTGGCTGAAATCGAAAGTACCCCGCGGAGCGTGGGTTTCGGGCAGCGCTCGAGTCAGCGTGACTCAGGTCTGTTTCTCAGCCCTGCAGCCCTGGCTAGCGCCCGAATGGTACCGTCAGGGAGTGACAATGGGAGCCATCTCACACCGCAAAGTGGTCTCGACAGACGCGTCCAACATGGGTTGGGGAGCGCTTTACGAGGGCAGACCAATCTGCGGCCCCTGGTCGGGCCCAGAGCGGAACCTCCATATAAACTGTCTGGAGATGTTAGCGGTCAAGAAAGCTTTGAAGCATTTTCTCCCATACTTGCGGGGACACCACGTGCTAGTTCGCTCAGACAACATGTCAGTGGTGTCCTACGTGAACCGCCAGGGCGGACTCAGATCCAGAGCCCTGCGCGCTCTAACAGAACGCCTTTTGGTCTGGGCTCAGGGCTCGCTGCGCTCGCTGAGAGCCACGCACGTGCCCGGGCACCTGAACGACGGCCCGGACAAACTGTCCAGGGACAATGTTCCCCCAGGGGAATGGGCGTTACACAGCCAGACGATACAGACGTTGTGGCTCCGCTTCGGCGAAGCGAAATTGGACCTTTTTGCCACAAGCGAGAACGCTCAGTGCAAAAGGTTCTTTTCGAAGAGCGAGGACGCACTGGCCCAGGCTTGGCCCAGTGTCCCGTTGTACGCTTTCCCCCCGATCTCAATGCTGCCTCAGGTATTAGCGAAGATCAGGGAAACGCGCTGCGCAGTGCTCCTCATAGCCCCGCACTGGGAGAACCAACCCTGGTTCCCGGAGCTGGTGAACATGTCAGACACAGCCCCGTGGCCGATTCCGGTGAGGAGAGACCTTCTCTCTCAAGCCCGAGGGTCAATTCTGCATCCCCATCCAGAGCACTGGTCTCTGCATGCGTGGGTAATCAACGAATATTCGTTGATCTGCCAGAAGGGGTAGTTAACACGATCTCGCAGTCCAGAGCCCCCTCGACGAGGCGGCTCTATGCGTCTAAATGGTCAGTGTTTAATAAATGGTGTACAGGGAAGAGTTTGAACTCTCAGTCCTGTGAGGTTCCACAGGTTCTGAACTTCCTCCAAGAGCTCTTGGACGCGGGCAGGTCCCCCTCCACGCTCAAGGTATATGTTGCGGCGATTGCTGCGTTCGCCGACTCGGCGCGCGACCGCGCACTTGGAAGAAACGAACTCGTTACCCGTTTCCTGCGAGGCGCCAGGAGGCTGAACCCTCCGCGGCCACCTTCGGTTCCGATATGGGATCTGTCTTTGGTCCTGGAGGCCCTTAAAGCTTTTCCCTTCGAGCCGCTAGACTCTGTGGGTCTCAAATACCTCACTTTCAAAACCATTTTTCTGCTGGCCCTCGCCTCAGTAAAACGCGTGGGTGACTTACATGCGCTATCAGTTAGCGCGTCGTGTCTCGAGTTTGGACCTAACGACTCGTTAGTCATTCTCAAACCCAGACATGGCTATGTCCCTAAAGTGTTGGGTACTCCTTTCAGAGCACAGGTTATCTCCCTCTCAGCCCTGCCGCCGGCAGCCAGCGAGGTCGATAATAACCTCCTTTGCCCTGTCAGGGCGTTAAGGCTTTATATTACGCGCTCTGCAGCCTTCAGGCGCTCAGAGCAGCTCTTTGTTTCGTTTGGTGGGCGCACCAAGGGTCTCGCCGCCTCGAAACAGACGTTATCCAGGTGGATAGTGGATGCTATTGCGACAGCATACGCGTCCAAAGACCTGCAGTGCCCTCTGGGCATACGGGCTCATTCCACCAGAGGCGTTGCCTCATCGTGGGCATGGTCCAGTGGGATTTCCATTTATGACATTTGTACGGCAGCAGGCTGGGCCTCCCCGTCTACATTTGTTAGGTTTTATAACCTGGAAGTTCCCGCCCTGCAGGCTAAACTTCTTGCAGTCTAAAATCATGTTCATGCCCTGCTCTTCGCAGGCTGGATATTAGATTTGACTCTTCTGGTCGAGCCGCACTTTCAGGGAAAGCTTTTATATACAGACCGGCTGCGCTGCTCTGTTTCTCCCTACGGGTGCTTATGTACATGTGTTGGCCCGCATGGCTGGCCACCTCTCTCCCCACTCTTCACTCCCCGGGTCCCCTCCCCCTGGAGTTGTGTGTGGATGCATGGCGCGCACGGCGTTGACAAAGGGTTCCCGTAGCGTAAGTTCCTTACGCAATACGAGAGAACCTCTCGTAAGAGAACGATACTTGGTTACTCACGTAACCTCGGTTCTCTCTAGAGAGGGAACGAGTATTGCGTTCCCTGCCGTGCTTGCGCCTCGAGCTCATGTCGCTTCATTCGACAGAAACCAGAGAATTAAGCCTCCGAGCCCTGTTTTTATACGCTCTGACGCCGCCCCTTCTGGCGGGCTGTGACGCGCGAGGGCGCGCGCACCCTGATTGGGCGTGACGTCACGCGGGGCTCACTGGTAGGCTTAAGCAGTTGCCGCGCGGCAGCCAATGAGCACGCAGTATTGCCCGCTCTAGCTCTGCTGTGCTGCCTGCTGCACTGCGTTGACAAATTATGAAAAATTAAGGATAATTTTTTGGCTTCAGTATCTCGAGAAAAGATGACTTTTCCCGTAGCGTAAGTTCCTTACGCAATACTCGTTCCCTCTCTAGAGAGAACCGAGGTTACGTGAGTAACCAAGTATCGTTTCACTGTTTTTACACGTTTGCTTTTTAATGTCCAGTTTTGACTGAATCACTTTATGAATCTTCATCAAAAGAGAGTTTGGATTGAATCTAATACAGAAGAACTGTTGAACAGGAAAGTAAATGAGTCTGGGACAAATAATCAAAGTCAAAAAACACTTTATTTTAATGTGTAATTATATATTTAAGTGCTGAGTAATATTAAGTACATGTGCGTACTATAGGGTTAGGGTTCATTTATAGTTATTACTATAGTAAATACATGTAACGTGTAACAATGACACTGTAAAATAGTGTGACCAACAAAAACATGTAAAAAACAAAACATGTATCAAGTGTTTATAAATGTACGCAGTATTCGTGTTTGATTCATATAGTTTTAGAAAACTTTTATATTATTTTCTACAAGTTTAAAAACTGTAATGTGGTTTATGTAAAAAGAATATAGTACATATTGTCCTTAAACACCTTTATATGTGAGACTACATCTGAATTATGTTAAAAATATTGCAATTATAATTTTAAATAAGAAAAAAATAAAAATAAATGCTCGTTTATTTTTTTTCAACAGTCATTATTACATCAGGATTGAAACAACATGAATATATGATGAATCTCTCTCTCTAAATATATATATTATATCTATATTAATAAAGGTTAGTTTCTAGTCGTTGATTCTGATTTCAGAGTAACACTGACAGACACTGACTGGTTCATCACTACGATTCATAATGTCCATTATTATGACCGCCGCTAGCGTAGCTAGCGAAAGCGGTCATATAGGGATTGTCAAAGTTTTTTTTTTCTTTTTTTTCGTCATCTACTGAATTTTTTCGTCAACGATACCAGGGACACCGAAACACCGGGGAACATGAAATTTGGTGGGCATGTAGCCCCACTAGACTTTTAAGGAAAAATTTCGTTTGGTCCCCGGGAGCCACTCCCCCCCCGCGCTGGGCCCCCCCAAACCCAAAAAATGCAGTTTTTCCTAAATAATTACCTGAACCGTGGCACCGAGGATGAAGAAATTTTTATGGTATGTTGGTCTACTAGACTTTTACGGAAAAATTACGTTTGGTCTCTGGGGTCCACTCCCCCCCCCGCGCTGGGGCCCCCGTGAATTTTTCGTCAACGATACCAGGGACACCGAAACACCGGGGAACATGAAATTTGGTGGGCATGTAGCCCCACTAGACTTTTACGGAAAAATTTCATTTGGTCCCCGGGGGCCACTCCCCCCCCGCGCTGGGCCCCCCGTGAATTTTTCGTCAACGATACCAGGGACACCGAAACACCGGGGAACATGAAATTTGGTGGGCATGTAGCCCCACTAGACTTTTACGGAAAAATTTCATTTGGTCCCCGGGGGCCACTCCCCCCCCCCCCCCCCCCCCCCCCCGCGCTGGGCCCCCCCAAACCCCAAAAATGCAGTTTTTCCTAAATAACTACCTGAACCGTGGCACCGAGGATGAAGAAATTTTTATGGTATGTTGGTCTTAAGGGCCCACATCAACCTAGCCCATAATCGATTGTCAAAGTTTTTTTTTTTTTTTTTTTCGTCATCTACTGTAATTTTTCGTCAACGATACCAGGGACACCGAAACACCGGGGAACATGAAATTTGGTGGGCATGTAGCCCCACTAGACTTTTACGGAAAAATTTCGTTTGGTCCCCGGGGGCCACTCCCCTCCCGCGCTGGGCCCCCCCAAACCCAAAAAATGCAGTTTTTCCTAAATAACTACCTGAACCGTGGCACCGAGGATGAAGACATTTTTATGGTATGTTGCTCTTAAGGGCCCACATCAACCTAGCCCATAATCACTCATTTGTGATTTGCGCCCCTCCCATAAAAAATGAAAATGCAATATTATTCTGCTTTAATTGCCTCTATCTTCAGTTGAGATGTTCATAACTGCACCATATTTCATGTGTATGATTAACTTGACATCCTCTGGGGGTATGCTAAGTTTCGTAGAATTTCATCCATGGGGGGGTATAAAATAAATTCATTTATGTGCACATTTAGTGACTGTACACTCATCGGCCTGTAGATGGTGGTGTTGAGCGAAGGGTTGCTGGTTTAGGATGATACTGTCACTAAGGTTGCCAACTGTCCCGAATTAGGCGGGACGTCCCGTATTTTGGGCCTAATTTATTTGTCCCGTGCGTGACCTCCCGTGTCCCGTTTTTTGACAAGCTGATAAACCACTGACTGATACAACAGCAACAGCAGCAGTGCTGACCACGACACTTGAGAATGATCACCGACACCTGTCATCATCCAATCACAGCTTTTTTTAATCACTGTTTTGAGACAAATCATTGTTTGATTTGCGAACATCCTCTGCCGTCTGGTCGCTTCCGCTTCAAGCCGGACTCGTCTCGCGCTAACGGTAATTTCCTTTCACTGTCCACGTTTTGATTTCGGCTAATCAATTTTGGCGAATGCAAACAACGTGATTATTGTTCATGAGTCTAACATCCAGCCACGCAAGTTAACATGTAATTACCTGAGGGGATAATATGCTCAAAAAACATTTCTGATTATTATTAATGTTTTAAAGCTTTTAGAAAGTACATAGAAAGCTTTTGTAACATTATCTTAACTGTCACTTTTGATTAATGTAATGCATCCTTGCTGAATAAAAGTAGGCAATTACTTTCTTTATTTTTTTTCCCAAAAAATAATCTTACTAACCCCAAACTTTTGAACTGTAAGCCTAGTGTATAATGTAATAATCTTTCTATTTTAGATAAATGCTGTTATTTTGAACTATGGTTTGTTTGTAATGTGACTTGTTTCATGTATGACATTAAAATTATTTTTAGAATTAAATACATAAATAGGTTAAGCAATACAAATGTGTTTATGTCTGATAACCTTTTAAACACAAACTTAACTGCAGACACTGAAATGACGTACACTGTGTAATACAGTACAAATATTTTGAGTGTCCCTCATTTTCCTATAAATAACCACGATTGTCCCGCATTTTCCTTTTCTGAAGTTGGCAACCCTAACTGTCACACACACTCACACACACATGCAGGAATACAAACAAACGCAAGCATGCACACACACTGACATCCACACGCACAGACACACACCCATACACACACATACAAATCCACATGCACAGACACACACACACAAACACACACGCGCACACACATGTACGCACGCATACATACACGCACAGACATACACACACAGAGACACACACACACAGACAGACATGCACATACTACTACTTTGTTTAGGTATATACATAAACACGCAATACAGCCAAATTGCTCCATGTCATTTATTTTTGTGGAAAGCCAGTGCAGGCCTGAGCGGCGGTCATATTTTGTACCGCCATGCGGTACATCTAGTTAGCTTTATTTCACATGTAAGTTGCATCAAATGAACGGTTGTTGTTGTTTTCAATGTAAAGAGTTTCTCATTTCCCCAGATTAGTGTGTCAACATGCCCCATTACAAGATCAGTGTGTGTTGTTAATAATGCGTGTTTTCCCCTGTGCAATAACAGTGAAGATGAGAGTGATTTGTGTGGAGAAATGAAGCAGATGTTAATAACTCATGACTGCTCAAAACAGCCTAAACTTATGAAACCTACATATTGTTTTCCCAACAAAACAACATCAATATTACTCAGTAAAATTAACATTTTGTTTGTAAACATTTCATTAATAAACTTTTACTTGAAAAAATGAGATGATAAACAGCTTGAATCTTTTCATGCTGCAATGGTTCATCAATAGTGGCAGCAAAGTGAAATGTGGACTTTTGTGGGAAATGTGGGTAAGTTGAAATAACTAAATTGCAAAAATATTTTTTTACAGTGTAGGAAAGAGGATACATGTATTTTAGTGAAATTAATTTTGAGACAAATCTAACCAATAGATGAAAAACATCAGCATAATTTCATGTGTATAGCTACAGTTCACTTTCAGGTCAATACAGACCCGAACGCAAAAGGCCACAGTTTAAAAGGTTAATATTGCTTACATTTGTTTAAAAAAAAAAATCTGATTTTGACAGTCTTAACAAACCTACAAAATTCCATCTTCGTAATAAAAACTATAGATATATATATATAGGTGAGTTATTTATTTTTCTAAATTATCTATCAACCGTATGCACACAGAGAGAGCTTGGCCACCGATTTAACATCCATCGGACAACAGCCGGCAGGATCATCACAACCTGGGCCAACTTTCTTTACTTTGTACTGGGAGCTGTGTGTATCTGGATGACACCTGAAGAAATCACAGCCAACCTACCTCCTGAGTTCAAGGAATATGCAGACACTCAGGTCATTGTTGACTGCACAGAACTGCGGTGTCAAACTCCATCCTCACTTGTGCTACAGAGTGAGGTGTACTCGCACTACAAATCACACTGTACCTTCAAGGCCATGATTGGCATGGCACCACATGGTCCTCTGACATTTGTTTCTGCACTCTATGGGGGCTCTATCAGTGACCATGAGCTCTTCAGATTGTCAGGCATCATACCTCTCCTGTCCCCTGACATGGCTGTGATGGTGGACAAGGGCTTTAGGGTGGACAACCTTGTGCCAGGAAAACTTCACAGGCCTGCCTTCCGCTCCAACAAGGAACAAATGGCAGCACAGGACGTCCTGGAGACCCAGTCAATCACCCAGCTGCGAGTTCATGTTGAAAAGCTAATCAGGCGGGTTAAGGAGAACAAACTTTTTGACACTGTAATCCCTTTGTCTATTTCAGGGAGCATTAGCCAACTTTTCACTGTAGCTTGTATCTTGTGCAACTACCAAAATGGACCTCTGGTCAAAGACTGGAGAGAACATAAGAGCCAGGTAGAAATCTGACTGTTTGCTTCATGGCTGGCTGCTCCTCTTCCTCATTTTCCTTTTTTTTTTTTTTTTTTTTTACAAACAATATACTGATTCACTCCACAATTTCATTTTGGCTTACATTTACTGACTTTTTTATTTAATAAATGATTTATTTGAAATCTATATTAACTTGGTCTCCCTTTGTGTTGTTTAATTTCCCCTCAAGTGTGCCTGAATCATTGACTATTAGTTTAACATCTAGCAATACACTGGTATGGGTTCACCTTTGCTGTGTACACTTTAATTCAAGTGATCAATCCTAAAAGTGTTACAACTCTATTTAGCACATATCTTCTGATTAGTAACTTGACAAATTTAAATTAACTTAAATTTAAAACAACCCACTTGAAGGCCTCACACTATAATGAGATATCAACAAGAACAAGACAGTTCATAGAAGTTGTTTACTGATAATTCAATTTATTACAGCAGATATTTATGTAGGTATGTGTAGAAAAAAAAGAAGTCTGCTCTCTCTTATTTTTTGCATCACACCACTGTCCCGGTATATTCTTTGAATCAGGGTGTCTTCCTCTGCAAACACCACAAAATCGCACCACTCCATCCCTGTTAGGAGCAGCTGACCCTGCACCTGCCAGTAGTAGCCATGACCCTGCTTCAATTCCAGGTTGCCGTCTTTCATTTTCAGATGTGGATAATCCACATAGTCCACATTATGTCTCCAGTCTGCAGCCAGCCAATGGCAAATCTGGGCGTGGTGGAGCGTCATGGTGAGGAAAAGGGCGACTTCTTGCCTTGAGTTGTTGGTATGACAGGGGACTGCCTGCTTGTACCAAACCGAGTGCAGAGTCCACTAGTGGCACCTCACAGGTGATACCCATTGTACAAATGGTTGGTGCAGAAACAGGGGTGAACTCTTTGTAGATCTCTGACACTCTGAGAATGGACAGGTCCAGCAACTGTCCACTGATGGCTTTGTACAGTGTGGACCTATTTGAAACAAATTGAGAAACACCAGTAAGATACCTCACTTCATAACTACAAGTAACAAAACTACAATTTTCTTGATTTGATTGAGAAAAGTAGGCCTAACAAATTAATTAATAGATTACTAACTACTAGTCAAATTCTCACCTTACTCCCTCGGCCATGGTCCTCTGCTTTGGTTTGGCAGACATCACAGACATCTTCTCGACAGGACCTGGTTTAACACCCTGTGAATATAGGCCATAAGCAGCGATGAGCGTATGTGATGTGTAGATGTAGTATTGGAATTATTGTAACATTATTCCAAGACTTGCCAGGGTTCTTGGCTTGTGCCACTGTTGTTCACTCTCCGTACAGCTCAGCACTGGTGGAACAACTGGAGTGTCTAGCTGAGAATAATGTGCAGACTGGAAAAGTAGAGCTACACAATGGTTACAGAGCACTGATCCAGCTACACATGTACAGCTGTGATGGGCCAGCTCAACAGGGATTGAGTCCTTCAGCCCCACCTGTAACAAGATGTTAAAAATATATATATATATATAAAAAAAAGAGTAGCATAACTGATTTGTCATATATGTATATGGACTAGTAAGCTACTATTTATTTTGTACACTGTTAGTTAAAATAGCTAGTAAAAACGTAACTTTTTTTCTTGTAAACACTGTTAGCAAAGGGATTAATAATCTATTTATTTGTATGTGGTCAGTGGAGCACGTCTATTTGATTTGCAGGTACACAGAATCCCCACTTAAAAAGTACCAAGATTGCAGTATACCTACTTAGACTTAGCAGATTTACATACACTTATATACCTATCTTATGTGTTTCACCTTTCACATGGGATGTTCAGCATACCTGGAAAAACAAACTATACTACACCACTGATTGCAGTTAGTGAAAACATAGTAGTAACATAGCACTAAGCTTACACTGGTCGTTTTTAACGTGAATGGGGGACATGGTCAACCAAATGAATATGGTTAACCTAGAGCAAAGAACCAAAAGAACACGATTAACCCAGGAACATGGGTAACCTTCTTAACGCTACACTCATCCTACACTTAAACTGTGAGGTGGTTTAGATCTGTCCACTGACGGATGACATAACGCCCTCACACACACTACTCCTGTCACTGGATCTTTCTGAGACACTGAGAGGAAATACAAAACCCAAATTAAAAATACACTCAACCAGTTGATAATCATAACAAGGTAACACTAATAAAGTATGTCGTAATATTGAAATATGAAATATGCCATCTTTCGCAATCAACACTATCCTGCCGTCTCGCTGCTATAGCAATGCTGTGAACCGGAAATGGTCGACCGCACACTCAAGGCGGCGGAAGTAGAACTTTTTAGTTACGTGCACGTTAGTCTCAGCCTCAGACGTCACGCCCACGGAACGTTGGCTAAACGTCTGATGCATATGGTACACTTAACTGGAAACACTTCATGAATGTCGAAGTCGTCATCTGATTGGTTGAATTTTATCGGATTTCCGGGGGGCACGAGTGTCGCGTTTATTTTCGGTCTGCCGGGAAACAAAGCGCAGACGTGTGATTGCGGAAGAAAAACTGTTGTGTTTACATGAGTGACAATGAGCATTTATTAAGATCAGCTAAACGTAGGATTCTCAAAAGTATGCGAGGTTCACGGCATAGACTCTTTAAGAGATGTCCAGGAGTTTTGTTTGAGGCACTTAGTGGAGACAAAAAGAAATATTTTAGCCTGTTTGCCGACGGGATTTGGGAAGAGTATTATTTTCCAAGCCTGGCCGACCCTTTGTCAGCATTTAGAAGGATTCCCAGCAGATCCAATTTTACTAGTTGTGTGTCCCCTCCTATCTATCTTGTTTTATTCTCCTTCTTTGATTTTCTATGCTGACTGACTTGTTGCACGCCGGTCTGTTGTTGTAGGGACATTTCCACGCCCCGAAACGTGACGCTGAACGAAACGAACTGTAATTGGTTGTTTGACATGTCGGTCAAACGGCCTTATGGGCGGGCCTTGGCCAAAGAAAGCTGCTATGAATTCCAGACCTTTAGCCGTCAGTCTGAAGGTCTGGCTACGCGAGACTACGTGCACGTAGTCTATTGTGTGATCAGGCTGGTCCCTGGAGCGCACGATACGATTACACCGGTGTGAGTAGAACCATAGATATCATATAATAAAGGCTAGATGTCTTACGGCGGAGTCACTTCCCAGATAGCAAACAGTCATTGAAGCTACATTCCGTTTTCAACATTAAGTCATTGAATCAACATCGAACTCTGATGTTGATTCTACATCATTTTGCACCCTGTTTTAATATTGAAACAACGTTGAAATCCTGTCCATAGATCAACGGAATTTCAATGGTATTTCAATTATCAGGAATATTGAAACAATGTTGAAATTTCAACTGCAGGATCAACGTGATTTCAATGGAATTTAAATCGTTTTTAAATATTAATTTTAAATGTAATGCCATAAATTAAATAGCCTGCTTTATCTACAGCCAGGATGTTAAAAAGTAATGGAACATTTGAAATCTTGTATAAAACACTGAACACACCACACTAAAAACAAATTCATTTTTATTAGCCTTTTTATTTAATTATTTGTATTCTTAATTTACACTTCAGTGTCCTATGACGCCTGAATATTTTTTGTCGTCCAGTCCCTCCTGCCCGGTCTGGTGCATATAGCGCAGCCACTTTTGAACAGCCTGTGTAAAAATCACTACAAACTTCTTTATCACCTTTCTGTCGTTCCCTGTAATTAAAGGTTTTGAGTAAGTTTACAAGACAAATGAAATATGTAATTTTATTCAAGTGCTGTAGATTCAATGTTGTAGATGCAAAAATTTCTACCCAAGCTTTTATTGCAGTTTTTATTTATTTATCACAGAGCAGAGGCTAGAGGGCAAAATGTCTGATGCTCAGATAAAAAAACAAACAAAGTTTTCTTTTTAAATAGTAGTTCACCCTAAAATGAGAATTCTGTCATGATTTAATCATGCTCATGTTTGTCACTGTAATCATTTAACGAATCCAATGTTTTGCAAAATCATTGACTGTCTTGATATTCTGTTATCAAATATTTGTAGGATCTGAAATGTCCACAGACTGGGGTGAGCACTGAGGACGCGGAGGAAGCTGAAAGAGAAAGAGCCCACTAAGCAAAATGATGTCCAAAAGACGTCTTTTCAACGTCTTTGTCACAAAAATCGGACGTTGAAAAGACGTCCACTGAGGGTCTAGAATGAAAGTTTTTATGACGTCTTTTTTTGACGTGTTCTGCACGTCCGATATAGACGTTCATCGAACCTTCGTACAAGGTTAAAACTAGTTCAGATGTGGGCATTGTGGACATATTTCAACATCATTTATTGTCTTATTTAGACATAATTACTTTGACTATTGCTGTCAGATGATCTCAGTGAGAATTAATAGAGGTTTAGATGTTGATATTTGTTTAATTTGAAGTGTCACCATTGTGGTGGTCAATGTTTGCTTTAGTTGGGCTCTTGGTCCCCGTTCCTTTTACTTTAACTTTTATTTGACTGCTGTAACAGTGTGTTTGTAAAACACAAATGTTGTGGCAGAGAAAGCTAATAATAAGTAAGATCAGCTGTTTTCAGCTTATGGTTGATGATGAAATCATCACAAAAAAAGCATCAAATGTTGTCAGATGTTTTGGCATTCATAACCACCAACCTTGTGGAACTGCAACATTTGTGCCTAAAGCATTAAAATGATCACTTATTTGAAGGTATATAAAGCATGTGCACATGATGTTTTGAGCAAATGTATCATATAGTCACACACAGACATCAAGATTTTGCACATGAATCACAACAATGGTGACAATTAAAAAAAAAGCTTCATGCTGCAATGCATGATGGGTAGCTTTCATAGTACAAAACTCATCCTTGATTCTCAAGCTTTTTTGTTTTGATTGTCACCGTTGTTGTGAATCATATCCAAAATCTTGATGTCTGTGTGTGACTATATGATACATTTGCTCAAAACATCATGTGCACATGCTTTATATACCTTCAAATAAGTGATCATTTTAATGCTTTTCGCACCAATGTTGCATTTCCACGACGTTGGTGGTTATGAATGCCAAAACATCTGACAACACTATATGCTTGTTTTGTGGTGATTTCATTATCAACCATAAGCTGAAACCAGCTGATCTTACTTATTATTAGCTTTCTCTGCCATAACATTTGTGTTTTACAAACACACAATTAAAGCAGTCAAATAAAAGTTAAAGTAAAAGGAACGGGGACCAAGAGCCCAACTAAAGCAAACATTGATCACCACAATGGTGACACTTCAAATTAAACAAATATCAACATCTAAACCTCTGTTTATTCTCACTGAGATCATCTGATAGCAATAGTCAAAGTAATTATATCTAAATAAGACAATAAATGATGTTGAAATATGTCCACAATGGCCACATCTTAACTAGTTTTAACCTTGTACGAAGGTTCGATGAACGTCTATATCGGACGTGCAGAACACGTCAAAAAAAGACGTCATAAAAACTTTCATTCTAGACCCTCAGTGGACGTCTTTTCAACGTCCGATTTTTGTGACAAAGACGTTGAAAAGACGTCTTTTGGACATCATTTTGCTTAGTGGGAGATGCCATTGAAAGGGAGGAGAGGCGATGGAGAGAGATGCAGGAAAGGGAGGAAAGAAAATAAGGAGAGCAACGAGAGCATGAGGAGAGACAAGAACAGGAGGCCAGAGAAAAAGAAGAAAGAAGAGACCAAGAAGTGAGAGAGAGATTAAGGGAGACAAAAGAGAGAGAAGAAAGATTCCTTCATCTTTTAAAAATAATTGCTAAAAAATAATATTAATAAAGAAAACAAATGTTACACATTCTCTTTCCATTTATTTCTTAGTAAGTTCATTGTGTCATGCTGTTTTAGCAAGTTTTATTACAAAACACTTAATTCCCAGGGATTTAAGAATGTGTTAAAATCCCTTAATTAATTAATTAATTAATTAATAATTAATAACTTAATTTATTTACAATAGCTAGATTGTCAGTTGTAAAGTGCTTAATATGTGGCATTGAGTAATTAATATTTAGTATCAATACACAAGTGTGTTGTGTGCACACTTATTTTGTAGCAGATTCCAGATGGTTTTTGAAACAAGCAAATTGCAGGTATATCTGAAAAATATGTTGTCTGAATATGAGTATGAGAAATACCAACACACTTCAACCACCTTTAAAATTTTGCTTTATTTTTGTGTATTTTTTTACTTTTTAAACAGATACAGATCTTAAAGAGGTCATATCATGAAAATCAGACTTTTCCTGTTTTTAAGTGCTATAATCAAGTCCCTGTGCATCTACCGACTCAGAAAACTTTATTTTAATAAGCCTTTCTCTGCAAGCATGCTGAGATTCGCGCCGTTCTGATTTCACTCCCCTTCTGACGTATAAAGGGGATTGTATTATAACATTACCGCCCCTTAATCTGCACGTTTCGGCCTAAAAAGTGATGTCATACCTGCACCACCCCATTAGACGTCCTGTAAGGAGGAGCTGGACGTCATTTGACCAAGTTCAAGTACCACTTGATTTATTTTGGACACTTTTATCACCATGGACACTTTATTCCCCTTCTTTGGACATTTTATTTTAAATGTCCAAATGTCTTAAATGTGTTAAATTTTATGTTATGTCTCCAAGGCCCTGACGCTGCACCCACTGTGGAGATCTTTGCTTCTCCAGCCACAATAGTGCACAGTGGGGTTGTGGGTAATATTAGCCTTCAGAATGTGCACGGATCCACACTTCGAAAATCCACCAGAAATAGAAGACCATCCGGGGAATTCTGGCATACTCTTTTCAACATACTATGCTTTGGGACACATTTATTTTAATCTCACATAGGCCTACTGTTTAGGATGGATAGTATGGACATTGAGAGGCAGGGTATTACATCCATACATGAAGGTTTACAATTTTAACATGAACCATTTCAAATGCATGTTTACTAATACCAAACTTTATTGTTTTGTTGACAGAAGACGCTAGATAATAAGAGACTTTTTTTACTCTTTTTATTTATTCCCTTTTATTTTTACATATATTCAGTAGAATGTCTGTTGGAGGACCATCACAATAAAGTGTTAGAAGATATTAAAGGGATAGTTCGCCCAAAAATGATATTTAAGCCATGATTTACTCACCCTCAAGCCGTTCGAGATGCATATGTCAATCTTTTTTCAGACGAACACATTTTCAGTTATTTTAGAAAATGTCTTAGATCTTTCCCAGATAGCAACATTGTTTCGGCCCGGATCCGGCCCACATCTGGCACTTGTGGAATGCAGATCTGGCCCACATGCAGCGTGGAATGACGGCCCTTGGGTGGCCCACTCCTGTTTGCCAGATCTGGGCCACAAGCAGGCCATAGCAATGCCACATGTCAGCCAAGAGCAAAGAAATAAACCAGACCTGGACCTTATCTGAGCCACAAAGTCTGTGTATATTAAATATGGAGTCATTTCAGCCTTAATAAGCCTGTTAACAAGCAGAATCACTGACGGAAAGAAGAGAACATAAAAAGAGACGAGCAGAAACACAAGAACTACAACTGACTTCAGACACAGCCTTAGATGAAATCAACTGAAGAGAAAAGAAGACATTAAATCTGTGAAGATCTCAGCAGAGGAGGATTAAACACCTCCACAAACAGCATTACCAGCTTCACTTATTACTAACCAGACTGACTTTATTTCTGTCAGACGTCTACAGACGTTTTATTGAGAATTAACAGGTTTAACTCTGTTTCATTTAAAGTCACCGTAAGAGTGAATAGTATTTCCATTAGTTGGGATCTTAACTCTTATTATATCTTCTGTCTTTTTTGTCGTTGTGACAGTGTGTTTGTTAAACACATTTGCAGCAGCAAAGAAAGCTAAAGTGAAATGAGATCAGGTGATGATGGTTCCCTTTTGATGATTTTTTAATCATCATGAAATAACCTCATTCACTGATGTTATTGGATTCTAACAATTGTGTTGAACCGTTAATATTGGCACATCATAAATCCTGTGTTATTGCAGCATGAGATCCAGCAATAGTATAACAATCAGTTAAAAGACTTTAACAAACATGAGCACAAAAAGCTAGTTATATATGACACACACAGACATCAACAATCAGCATATGAATCTCAACAATGTTGACAATCACAAGTACTTTGCTGCAATGCATGCTGGGTAACCACATAGTACAAAACTCCCAGCATGCATTGCAACATGAATAAATTATGCAGCTGAATTGTCCTATTATTTTGTTTAATTCTAAATATTTGCTTTTATTTTTTGCTGTTGTTTTTGTTGTGAATTAGTAGCTTTTCAGTGATGTTCTGAATTAATCTGTTTATCTAAATATTTATGATTGTCACCATTGTTGAGATTCATACGCTGATTGTTGATATCTGTGTGTGTCAGCATAAGCTAATATTTTGATCGCATGTTTGTTAAAAGCTTTAAACTGATTGTTATAATATTGCTAGATCTCATGCTGCAGTAACACAGGGTTTGTGATGTGAAAGTATTAATGGATCAACACAATTGTTAAATTACAAATACATCAGTGAATGAGGTTATTTCATGATAATTATAAACCCATCAACAGGTAACCATCATCACCTGATCTCGTTTCACTTTAGCTTTCTTTGCTGCTGCAAATGTGTTTGACAAACACACTGTCACAGTGGCCAAAAAAGACAAAAGATATAATAAGTGTTAAGAGCCCATCTAATGGAAACACTAATCACTCTTACGGTGACTTTAAAAAATGAAACACATTAGAGTTAAACCTCTGTTAATTCTCAATAAAAACTTCTGTAGACGTCTGACAGAAATAAAGTCAGTCTGGTTAGTAATAAGTGAAGCTGGTAATGCTGTTTGTGGAGTTGTTTAATCCTCCTCTGCTGAGATCTTCACAGATTTAATGTCTTCTTTTCTCTTCAGTTGATTTCATCTAAGGCTGTGTCTGAAGTCAGTTGACGTTCTTGTGTTTCTGCTCGTCTCTTTTTCTGTTCTCTTCTTTCCTTCAGTGATTCTGCTTGTTAACAGGCTTATTAAGGCTGAGATGACTCCATATTTAATATACACAGACTTTGTGGCTCAGATAAGGTCCAGTTCTGGTTTATTTCTTTGCTCTTGGCTGACATGTGGCATTGCTATGGCCTGCTTGTGGCCCAGATCTGGCAAACAGGAGTGGGCCACCCAAGGGCCGTCATTCCACGCTGCATGTGGGCCAGATCCGCATTCCACAAGTGCCAGATGTGGGCCGGATCCGGGCCGAAACAATGTTGCTATCTGGGTTAGGTTCACACCCCCTTAGACAACAGTCATAATAAGAGCACACTCAAGGTAACCAATGTTCAACACCCCCACTTGCTCTTAGGCAGAATAACATACAGCTATCATGTACATTTACATCACACCAAAAATAAAACACACAAACTTATCAAGCATGACTTTGGTTACAGGTTTGGTCAAAATATCTGCAACCATGGATGCTGTAGGACAATACTCAATAGTTATCTTTCCATCTTCAAGTGCAGATCGAACAAAATGATACTTAATATCAACATGTTTACACCTTTGACGGCATATAGGGTTTTTAGACAAAGCAATTGCCCCTTGATTGTCCTCATAAATTGTCACTGGTGTGTACATACATTCATTGTCCATTCTATTTAGTAACTGGACAAGATATAGGCTTTCCTGTACAGTAGCTGCCAAAGCCATATACTCAGCTTCACATGTGGAAAGAGCAACTGTGGATTGTTTCTTAGATCTCCAAGAAATAACAGGACCGGTGACAGACAAACTAAAACAGTAACCAGTGGTACTTCTTCTGTCATTTTGGTCTGCTGCCCAATCAGCATCACTAAATGCAAAGAGATTAAGATTTACATCATTTCTCCTATAACACAATTCCTTATTCACAGTTCCCTTTAAATATCGCAATACATGCTTAGCAGCTACCCAGTGTTGGTTCTTTGGTTCAGAAAAGTGTTGTGACAGCTTACTGACAATGAAACCTAGATCTGGTCTAGTACAGGTCATTAGATAGATCAAGCTACCAACCACTTCTCGATACAATTTTGGATCAACACATTCACCTTCATTATCAAATTGCATTTTGTTTTCACATGGAGTTGACCTTGGTTTACAATTAAACATATCAAACTTCTCCAAGATCTTAATAATGAACCTTTTCTGGTTCATTTTTATTTAACCATCTCCTTGTGCAAAATCAATACCCAGAAAATGTGTAAGTTTACCAAGATCTTTCATTTTAAATCTTTCCTCCAACATTCTTTTCACATTTTTGAGTATCTGACTATCGCTTGCTGCAATAAGAAGATCATCAACCCAAACTATCAATATGATTTTCTCACTACCAGTTTGTTTACTGTAAACACAATGGTCAGCAGGATTTTGAACAAAATCATTTTGAATCAGAAAATCATCCAGCATTTTATTCCAATTCCGCCCTGATTGTTTCAAACCATATAATGATTTGTTAAGTCTACAGACAAGCCTCTCACTTGTTTCTGACTTAACCTCAAATCCTTCCGGCTGTTCCATATATAATTCAGTATCAATAGGGGCATGCAAATATGCGGTCTTTACATCCATTTGATGCAGTTCTAAACCATATTGAGCTGCAATTTGCATTAAGCTACGTATTGATGTCATGTCAGCAGTTGGAGAAAAAGTTTCCTTATAATCAATACCTGCAATTTGACTATACCCTTTCGCCACATACCGAGCTTTGTATGTTGTTCCAACTGGGTTTTCCTTCACTGTGTAGACCCACCTGCCTCCCACTATATTTTTACCTTCAGGTAGTGTTGTAAGGGTAAACGTATCATTCTCTTTAAGAGAGTTCATCTCCTCCTGCATAGCTTTACTCCACAATTCTGACTCTGGTGAGCTTATAGCCTCCTTTAGAGTATGGGGTACACCACATGCAACTCTATAACAATAATCAATACTGGTTAGTGCATGGTCATCATCACATTTCACTCTACACTCATAATCTCTCAAATATTGTGGGGGTCTCTTCTCTCTCTGTGGATAACGTCTGCTCTCAACACTTTCTCTTTCACCTGAATTGGGGCTTGGGTCACACGTTCCAGACTTTATGTCCTGGGAATTTATTATTTCTATTATCTCAGGTTTTGGCAGGTGAGTTTCAGCGCTCTCCCTACGCACTTCATCTTCACACATTAACTGATCTGTCTGAGTGTGGCATTCTGTCCCACTCTTTGTGATAAACTCCACCAACCTACTTTTATTCACTTTTCCTGAGTCTGGATAGAAAACTAAATATGCAGGGCTTTTCTTGTCATAACCAACGAAAATCCCTTTTTCACATCGAGAGTCTAACTTTTTCTTGTTCTGTTTGTATGCATAACACTTTGACCCAAATATTTTCATTCTTGAAAGATCAGGCTTCTTTCCAGTCAACATATAGTATGGGGTCTGTCCTACACGTCTGTTAAAACATCTGTTGCGAATAACAGCTGCAGTCTGGATTGCATACGTCCATAACATTTTTGGTAGGTTACTCTCGATTAACATACACCTTGCCATATCAAGTAAAGTTCTCCAGCTCCTCTCAGCTGTCCCATTCTGATGGGGTGAATATGGAGCTGAGGTTTCGTGTTTAATTGCATTTTTACTGAGCAGGAACTGAAATTCCCTGGATGTAAACTCAGTGCCATTATCAGATCTCATACATTTAATTTTACCATAAGGTGAAACATCAGCAATGAACTTCTCTGTTCCTTTGACTGTATCACTCTTTGCTCTCAAAAAATATGTAAATATTGCACCTGAATAGTCATCAGTAAATGCCAAAATATATCTGAAACCATCTTTTGCTATTGGCTCCATAGGTCCAGCTAAATCTGTGTGCACAAGTCCAAGAGGAACTTTTGCTTTTTCATCCGCCTCTCTGTTCCTACTCTGAACAAATTTACCCTGTGTACACACTTCACATTTCAAATTAGACAGTTCAGTTCTACCTTTGATTTTCATCCCCTTTGTAACATTTTCCAGTTTCAATACATCCTCATAATTACAGTGACCGAGAATTTCATGCCATGTGTGTATATCATAACATCCATGACATTGATCAACATCGTCTGTAACAGTGCTTAAATAGAACAGTCTATCATACACCTGGATGTCAAATGTTACACCGTTCTTATGAACAAGTCTGTTCTGACCTTCTTTGAAAATGACCGTCGCTCCCTATGACGTCGCTGCCTTGACTGAGAAGATGTCCTGTGGAAAAGATGGGACGTACAGCGCCCCCATCAGCATCGTTTCCACCACTCGACCTTTGTTGTCTCTCAGGCGAACTTTGGCTGTACCTTTCCTCAAGGCGACACCGCTGGTCCTCTCTCCATCAGCCAGCTCTAGGATGTGCTTGTGTGGCTCAAAACTTTCGTCAAAGTCTTTGAACTGTGTGATGTCCCGAATGATATGCGACGTGGCTCCTGTATCAACCATGAGGCCTTTTTCCTTCACTCCGCTGACCAGGACGGCATCCACTTGGCCCACTTTAAAAGCAAAGGTGTGGTCCTCCTCGTCCATCACCCGCTTCGCGTTGTCCCGCTTTCTCCGTCTGCAATTCACATCCTTGTGCGTGGAACTCTTGCAAAGATGACACCACTGTCGCTGTTCTCTATGCTCGCTCGTAGCAGAAGTGCACTCCACAGCCTTATGTCCCTTCTGTCCGCAGTTAAAACAGGTCAGTTTCATGTTCCATCCGTCTCTTGCTTTCATCACGCTGTCGTCCTCTGAGCAAACAGCACTAAACTTTTCTGTGCTCTCATAGCTTCTCAGCTTTGTTTTAAACTCCGTGAAAGTTATCGTTTCATCACTTTGAGTTATATGAATGGAAAATGGCTTAAAAGAATCTGGTAGGCCCTTCAGAACCATTGTGATCAACAAGCCATCACTTAAAGTCTCTTCCGCATTTCTCAACGCTGTAATAGCGGTCTCTGCGCGAATGACATAATCTGTGACGCTTTCTGGAGAGACGTAAGCTCTGTGTATAAGCTGATCACTCGTGGTTTCCCCTTACCAGCATAGTGTTCTCTCAGAATCTTCAGCGCCTTTCTTCCATCATCCGCTGCATCTCTCATCACGAGGGAAAGACTTTTATCATCCAACAGCTGAATCAGTTCTGCATACGCATCCTCATTTTTCTCTGCGTCTTCTTCTACACCGTCATCATCAGGTGGTTCGCTCAGTATGGTGCTCTTCAAACTGAGCAGACGCAGGTGCGCTAGAAACTTAGTTTCCCACAGTTCATAATTTTTCTCATCCCCGTCAAAGCATAAACGGTTCCACCGGCTTCCAAACTCCTTTCTGGGCCCATAACCTGTTGAAGCTGCCATCGTAACATAAAGGGTAGAAAGCCGGCTAACACATGACGGAGGAATAAACTCACATAGCCATCGGGTTTCGTTTGACTGGCGTGCACACACACACAGGGGCATGCAGTCATTTATTAAGTTGCAACACCTGAACAGCCACAATGAATGAACCACACCCCTTAGGTTCACACCCCCTTAGACAACAGTCATAATAAGAGCACACTCAAGGTAACCAATGTTCAACAGCTACTTTTAATTAATTAAATATGTATTAAATTAGAATTAAGTTAGTGTAATCTTTAATGTAGTTTTTGCAGTACTTTGCAGCTAATAGACATATTCACGCTTTTTCCACAGTAAAGGCCCTTTCACACCGGATGCGTAACGAAAAAGCGAATAGTTCGTGTGCGAATAGTTCGCGTCAAAACCCATCACATGAGCCGCATAAACACGGTCTCTATCTCTATCTTTGACGATTAGCTTTCTATCCCACATGTAGTTTAGCCTGCTAGCCTACACAGCACAGGACTATACAACAACTAAAACTATCACACAACATACTCACTGTCGTGATAACCAAGTTGGTTGGCAATGCTACGCCACACAATCATTGTCCTTGTAGTATATGATTGGCTGAAGTCTTTTCTGTCGCCGCAAAAGGAAAAAAAATCGACATCGAAACGAAAAAAAAAAAAGTCGCTTTTTCGCCGCAGCACATTCGCGTTCGGTGTGAAAGCGCTCGTTACACAAACAGCTGATCAAAAAATAAAACCATCGCGCGAATTATTCGTGCGTAAAAATCGCGTCCAGTGTGAAAGGGCCTTAAAGCACATTCCACAAAAATGCAGTTTTTTTGGTCATGATTCAAAACAACTTGTACATA
Source organism: Scardinius erythrophthalmus (assembly GCF_964197995.2). Lineage (NCBI taxonomy): Eukaryota > Metazoa > Chordata > Actinopteri > Cypriniformes > Leuciscidae > Scardinius > Scardinius erythrophthalmus. The sequence goes on along the minus strand of NC_138221.1, from coordinate 69,280,513 downwards.
TGTTCTACAACACACACTCACACCCCCAAGCTGTCTTATCTAGTTACTTGTCTGAGTTCGGTCCCCGTGCAACTGATACTCAACTGACATTGGCTCATCTTCGCTCAAGGATTTGTTGTCTAATGTTTGATGGGACCCTGCAGGTGCAGGAGAAGGAAGAGAGATGGAGCTGGATGAACAGTCGGAGGCAGGGCGAAGTGAGAGAGTGGAGAAGGACAGGCGAGAGACAGGTCAAAGACAGGAGAGCTATGGAGAGGAAACTGAGGAACAGATGAGCACAGTGGCAGCAGAGAACATTAGACAGGAGGCGAGGGCAAAAACCACTGCTCACAATATAGAGGGAAACATTAGTGACCATTGTGGCCCAAAACAGGTTAAGTTGTCTCAATATCCCCAGCACAACTAAAGCGATCTTTTAATTCGAACTGGTTTGGAAACTTTCCCTGGTTGGAATATTCTGTATCTAGAGATGCAGCTTTTTGTTTTTCCTGTAGGATGTTTGGTAAAAATGTGAAACATGACACCTTTGTTAGCACTGGCCAAACCAATTGGAAAAAATCGCTAGATCTCTTTAGAGAGCAGGAGAAAACACCTGCCCATAAAGCAAGCATGCTGTCCTGGCACAGCTTTAAAACAAGTGCTGTTCATGGCAGTGTAATTGAACAATTGCACTCAGCAAATGAGGCAGAAATAAAAGACAGACGGGAGTACCTTACCCGTATTGATGCTGTGACACAATTCCTGGCCAAGCAAAATATTCCCTTCCGTGGCCATGATGAGGGACTCCAGCCACAACCAGGGGAATTTTCTGGAGTGTCTGAATCTTCTAAAACAGTTTGACCCTTTTTTGAAACCCTATTCAGCCCCTTCACACAGCACCTACTGATCGCCTGCATCTCAGAAGGAGATAAAGAGTGCTGTGCTGAAGAAGTTACAGCTAATATTGTCCGGGAGCTAAAAGAGGCAGGGATGTTTTCAGTTCTGGCAGATGAAGCCAGAGACGGCAATACTGAACAGCTTGCCATATGTGTTCGCTATGTTGCTGAAGTGCAATGACAACACTAAAAGAATTTGATGCAGACAGCATAACTGCTGCTATAGAAGAGCAGCTAGTTCATCATGCCATTGATAAGCTGAAGTGCGTAGCACAATCATATGATGGCGCGGCAGTCATGAGTGGGGCTGTAGGTGGTGTACAAGCCAGATTCAAAACAAACCATCCAGAGGCCATTTATGTGCACTGCTATGCACATCAGCTCAACCTAGTTTTATGTCACACCTGTCAGGCCATACCGGAGGCCAGAGATCTCTTTGACCTGCTGCAAAGTGTGTACTCATTTTTCAGTGTTTCACTTGTAAACCATCACAAATTTAGAGATGTTCAAAATCAGCTGGGGTTACAGCCATCCGAACTTGTCCAGCTTTCAAAGACCCGCTGATCAAGCCAGTTGCGGTCTGTAAATGCCATCTTAGAGAATCTCCCTGCAGTTCTTCAGTGTCTTTTGTCTTTCCAGCATCAACAACTCCATGGCAGTGGGACTCCATGCCAAACTTAGCAGATTCTCCACAGTATACCTATTGGTAATGTTCAAGACTTTTCTGTCTGTAACTGAGAACCTGCACAAATATCTGCAGTGTGAAACAGTAGACCTTGCTAAGGCTGTTGAGTACAGAGAGCTGTGTGTGACACTCTAAAGCAGATGCGCACAGATGAAAAGGCTACAATGCTTTATGAGACTGTCAGGACCATTTGTGCAGCAAATCAGATCCCAGAGCCATGTGCTGCTAGACAACGGCAGAAGCAGAAACGCATGGAGGTTTATCTAGTGGAATCTAGTTGTGGAGCAGTGAGTGACCTCAGTGATGCAGAGAAGCTAAAAAGAAACCTGTTTCTTCCTTGCCTTGACAGAATGGTTGCTGAGATGGATCAACGCTTTTCATCTCTTAATAACCAGATTTTGAGAGGTGTTCAGGCCTGTAATCCGGGATCCGATAACTTTCTTTGTGAGGAGCGCCTCCGAGGTCTATCAGATCATTACAAGATTGATCTAAAATCGGAGGAGGTTTTAGTGGCTAAAAACTATCTGGCTCACAAAATGGAAAGCCTTTCAAATATTCAATGTGTTTTCAATTTGCTGGATAAAGTCATGTTCCCAACCTTGACACAGGTTTTGCAGGTCTCTCTGACAATCCCAGTCAATGGCTGTAGCTGTGAGCGGTCATTCAGTGTGCTGAGACGGCTCCACACTTGGCTGAGGTTAACAATGGGACAAGACAGGCTTCACCATCAGCTCTCTTATCAGTTGAGAGGGAAGAACTTGGTAAATTGAGTCAGAGTCAAGCGATTGACCGTTTTGCCAAAATGAAGCATAGGCGGTACAGTTTAATGCTCAAAAAATGAATCAACTTAGTTTGGACTTGGCTGGGGAACTTTGTTTTCTTTTAGAATATACATGTTTGATTTATTGAAATGTTGTAATTGTAAATTCTTGAAAAATATATAGGCTAATTATTTATTATTAACATTGTGTAATGTAGAAGAATGCAAATGTGCAAGAAAGTTTTCTCTCCTTTTTTTATTTTCTAAAGTTCTCTATTTCATATAGGCTACAGTGTGTTTGCCTTTTATGCCACACAAAAAAAATGTATGATAAAGATACTAACTAACTAATAAACATTTTCATAAAGATTACAGTTTTTTCAAATAGTTTTTTCATATACACACTAAAAGTGGAACTTGAGGCTCGCTCAGTGAAACCATTCACTTATGTACTGAATCTTCAGACCAGCAAAACTGCAAGCACATTATACGCTTTACAATCAGTTTGAAATTGAAAAAAATCTACTTTTTTTCAAACCTCTAAACACAGTTCTCTACATGCCACACTCATTTACTGGCAACCTACACACAATGATAATGTGTGAAATGTTTTTACCCCCTTGAATTTCTGTTTATGCATATATATTTATGTGTACTACACATACTTGCATACATACATACACACTCACACAGCGCTTCAGAAATAGTTGAGTTTCTGACTTGGCATTTACAATATATTGTAGCTCATATATATATATATATATATATATATATATATATATATATATATATATATTAGGGTGCATCAAATTTGAATGGGAAATTTTAATTTCAAAATATCAATTTGGCTGGCATTGCATTTTGTTCCAATTAACATAAAAATGACTTTTGCAAAGTTTTGAGGAATTCCATTGAGATTTTGGGGTGCCACCTAACACATGAACTTTGGCGAAATTTCAAAAATGTGCAATTTTTAGTCTAATTGCCAAAAGGTTGACCTGGAAATGTTGAGTACAGTGAACTTTTATACAGTAACATGTTCTATAGGGTTATCAAAGTAAAAGTTGTTTGTTTGAACCCTTTGGGCAACTTGGGCATTTCTCAGAATTCAACTTTCAAGATTCTCCATTCATTTGTCCTATAGACAAAATGAATGGAGGTCAATGGGACATGTTCACGTGGCCTTACCCTGTTAATTTACTGTAACAATTACAATGCTACTCTCAATACACATGAGACATCTACAGTGGGGAGAACAAGTATTTGATACACTTCAGATTTATCAGGTTTTCCTACTTACAAAGCATGTAGAAGTCTGTAATTTTTATCATAGGTACTCTTCAACTGTGAGTGACGGAATCTAAAACAGAAATCCAGAAAATCACATTGTATGATTTTTAAGTAATTAATTTGCATTTTATTGCATGACATAAGTATTTGATACATCAGAAAAGCAGAACTTTGGTACAGAAACCTTTGTTTGCAATTACAGAGATCATACGTTTCCTGTAGTTCTTGACCAGGTTTGCACACACTGCAGGAATTTTGTCCCACTCCTCCATACAGACCTTCTCCAGATCCTTCAGGTTTCGGGGCTGTCGCTGGGAAATACAGACTTTCAGCTCCCTCCAAACATTTTGTATGGGTTCAGGTCTGGAGGCTGGCTAGGCCACTCCAGGACCTTGTGATGCTTCCTACGGAGCCACTCCTTAGTTGCCCTGGCTGTGTGTTTCGGCCCATCTTCAATGATCTTACTGAGGGAAGGAGGTAGTTGGTCAAGATCTTGCGATACATGGCCCCATCCATCCTCCCCTCAATACGGTGCAGTTGTCCTGTCCCCTTTGCAGAAAAGCATCCCCAAAGAATGATGTTTCCACCTCCATGCTTCACGGCTGGGATGGTTTTCTTGGGGTTGTACTCATCCTTCTTCTTCCTCCAAACACGGCGAGTGGAGTTTAGACCAAAAAGCTCTATTTCTGTCTCATCAGACCACATGACCTTCTCCCATTCCTCCTCTGGATCATCCAGATGGTCATTGGCAAACTTCAGATGGGCCTGGACATGTGCTGGCTTGAGCAGGGGGACCTTGTGTGCGCTGCAGGATTTTAATCCATGACGGCGTAGTGTGTTACTAATGGTTTTCTTTGAGACTGTGGTCCCAGCTCTCTTCAGGTCATTGACCAGGTCCTGCCGTGTAGTTCTGGGCTGATCCCTCACCTTCCTCATGATCATTGATGCCCCACGAGGTGAGATCTTGCATGGTGCCCCAGACCGAGGGAGATTGACCGTCACCTAGAACTTATTCCATTTTCTAATAATTGCGCCCAGCCTAGCATCCCAGCCTTGTGCAGGTCTACAATTTTATCCCTGATGTCCTTACACAGCTCTCTGGTCTTGGCCATTGTGGAGAGGTTGGAGTCTGTTTGATTGAGTGTGTGGATGGGTGTCTTTTATACAGGTTCTGAATTTTTGTTTTAGATTCCGTCTCTCACAGTTGAAGTGTACCTATGATAAAATTGACAGACCTCTACATGCTTTGTAAGTGCGAAAACCTGCAAAATCGCCAGTGTATATCAAATACTTGTTCTCCCCACTGTATACTCTGAATATGACATTGTCCACTCTAGATAGAATACTGTTGATGTTAAGCTTAATAGCTTAGCTAACATAGATAGCTAACTGTGGTTAGCAAACTGTTGCTAGCTAACGTTAGCTAGATGTAATGAGCACCAAATACCTATAAATATGACTTAAATGACTTATGATAAATAAGTATACAAAGACAAAATTACAGATATGATAGTAATTATGTAATAATACATACCCAACACAGAAAGATCACCTCAAACAGAAAGATAATCTCAGTTTTCTTGAGCTGTAGTATTGTTTACCTCAGATCTCCATTGTGACCATTGAGCACTGTTAAGCACTTTATCCAACAAAACCAGATGTGCGGTGGCACCCCTAAATCATCATGTACTGGAAAAATATTTTGCATGTGTTGTTTCTACATATATTGGAACATTTTTTTTAGCACCCAGCCATATCAAAATTCAAGAATTGTGTTTTTTGATGCACCCTAATATATATATATATATATATATATATATATATATATATATATATATATATATATATATATATATATATATATACATACACAGGTGCATATATATATATTCTAATTTTCTGGGATTTTGATTTCGTGGGTTTCATAAGCTGTAAGCCATAATCATCAAAATTATAACAAAAAAAAAGGCTTGAAATATCTCACTTTGCATGTAATGAGTATAATATATTTGTTTCACCTGTTAAATTGAATTCCTGAAATAAATGAACTTTTCCACGACATTCTAATTTATTGAGAAGCACCTATATATATATATTTATCCTCATTCTCATGTTTAACAATCTGTTATCTGCTTGACAAATCATTTATGCTACTGCTGTCCACTAACATGCTTTTAATTGTTATCCAATTTTTTGGCCTTGAAACACCTTTAAATGCACATATGAAGGTCCGAGAAATCTAAATTTTCTCGGGGGAGAATTCCCCCAAACCCCCCTAACTTTCAGAACTAATAGCCTGGTGTTTTTAAAACAATCACCCCAGCCTTCAGGACTGTATAGCACATAAAATAAACATATTGTTGTGTTCTGTACTACTATGTTTCATTGTGTGTGATAACAATGAATCATTAATAACAATTGACCTATCGGTAAGCCCCGCCTTCCTTAGTTACTGTTGCTATCTCAGACAAACAATGGGGGACCTGTGCCCCAGTAGAGCTTTATGTCTAGCAACGCCCCTGGCTGAACTACAATCTGAACATATTACTGCCTTGGATATTTTAACTTCCCTAATCCACCTTATTGCCATAATTATTGCAAACATCTCTCCAGTATACACCGATAAACTATCTGATATCCTTTTATTCTTATACACTTTAACCTTTGGAATAATGAATGCAGAACCCACATGATCAGTTTTTGAATCTTTTGAAGCATCTGTAAAAATGTGCATATATTCCCCATATCTTGACCCAATATACTCCCTTAGCCTACATTGTATAGCCTACTTCTGTTTCATATGAACCTTCCTTTTGTCTTTTTTCTAATAAACTTAAATCTACTTTTGGTTGGGGCATCTACTACTACTACTTCTTCTTCTTCTTCTTCTCCTTTTGGTTTTATGGCGGGTTGAGAACCAACTTTAAAGGAGAACTCTGGTCAATTTTAACATTGAGCTAATTTTTTTTTACATTTGGAGTGCTGTCAATACAGAGAACAACGACAAAAATCGGTGTTGCCTACACCGAGTTATCCTCTTTTTAAAATTTGCACCCTGTTGACTTCAATGGGGCAAGTACTAAACCTGCTTTTAGCCTCTTAACATCCTTGATGTGTCATTACAAGTGCACAGCCATGTGAGTGATTCCTTCGGGGTATACGCGGGTTAATCTGACTGCAGTAGATGTGAAAGAAATTATATAAAAATTATGTTATTTCAGCCAGCGCACATACCTGTATTTACATCCTGGTTTCGGTCGAAGTCCACAGTAGTCGATTGTCGAGTTCACGCACATAGGTTTAGTACCTATGATCACGCGCGTGAAATCGACAATCGACACTTCATACCCCGCCCCTCTCCAGGTTGTAGCGGTGACACTCGGTTCAACTCCACCACTGGCGTGTTTCGGTGAGGAGTCAGGACCTTATACTGTCTATGGTCAGGACTCGCGCAGTTATCACATTGGTGGATGGGCTGGGCTGGACTGGACGAGAGATGGCAGAAGGAAGTGACGGTTCAGGAAGTGAGTCAGGAGAGATGGATGTAGGTGGCGGGAGTTATGGAAATTGGAATACAGCAGGTAGGACAAATAAGCGTAAAAAGAGCGTAAAATCAGATGGGTGTGATAGTGACGGGAGAGGAAATGTAACAGAAAGGAAGAGAGAGGATTTCAACATAATAGTAAAACTTGCGCAAGAGGGGGCTTCATTCGGCGATTGGAATCCAATACAGCTAACTAAATCCATAAGTAAAGAAATCGGGGAGGTAAGGAGTGCTAAAATATTGCGAGATGGATCATTAATAATTATATGTAAGGATGGAGAACAACAAGGAAAAGCAATTAAAATTAATAAAATAAATGGCAAGAAAGTGCATTGTTCTCTGATGAATGACAGAAAATGGGTCAGAGGAGTAATTACAGGGATTCCGGTAAATGTAACAGCAGAGTATATTAAAGGAAATGTAACAAATGCAAAAGTGAGTGAAGCCAGACGTCTTAAAGCAAACAGAAATGGGATTAGAAGTGATAGTCTTTCTGTACTAGTCACATTTGATGAGAAAAGACTCCCGGAAAAGATTCTTATTGGATATATGTGTTATGAAGTGAGGCCCTATGTTCCCCCACCTCTTAGATGTTTTAAATGTCAGAGGTTCGGACATGTAGCATCCGTGTGCAAGGGAAAGCAAACATGTGGTAGATGCGGTGGAAACCACGAGTATGGCAAATGTGCAGAGGGAACGAAGTTAAAATGCTGTAATTGTGGAGGAGAACATAGCTCAGCTTACCGTGGTTGCGAGGTTAGTAAAAGAGCGGAAGAGGTGCAGCGAATCAAGACTACTCAGGGAATAAGCTACGCAGAGGCAGCAAGGAAGGTTTCAGGAGACGCGCAGGTGATAAGGCAAAGTGACACTAGAAATCAAGACGTAGTGAAATGTGGAGGATGTAATAGGTTGAAGGAGGACACTTTGATTGTGAACAAGAATGATTTTGTATTCTTTATGGCAGATGTAGTCAACTGTTCAGCACAGACAAAAAGCCGAAATGAGAGGATAAAGATTATTGTCAAGTCAGCTGAGAAGTACCTTGATGTGAGAGGGCTGCTCTGGGAAACAGTTAAAGACATTCTTAATGAAGATAATCAGCCATCTCAGACAAGTGTTGGATCATCTTAATGGTGTTAATTCTACTCCAGTGGAATGCGAGAAGCTTAATTTCAAATGGCCAAGAGTTTAAAAAGTATATTGATAAGTTGGAAGAGAAACCTGATGTTATTTGTATACAGGAGACATGGTTAAAGTCACAGTTGGATTTTATTATAAAGGGATATATTGCTGTTAGGAGAGATAGAGAATCTGGCAGAGGGGGAGGTGTGGTGTGGTGACATTCATACAAAATGGAATGAGTTATAAGGTAATACGTATAAGCACAGAGCATGAATCAATTACAGTTAAGGTATGGACTAATAGAGGTAATATTGACATAATCAATTATTATAATCCGTGTGGGGAATTAAGTCTAGAATCACTAGAGGAGGTTGTAGGGGTATTAGATGATAATGTGATATTGTGTGGGGATTTCAATTCACATAGTTCACTTTGGGGTAGCAGTAGGACAGATTTAAATGGTTTAGTGGTTGAGGAATTTATAGATAATCACTGTTTGGTATGTATTAATAATGGGGAAGGAACACGATATAATAGTATGCAAAACACAGAGGCAGCGCTGGATTTAACACTGGTGTCTAGTGAAATAGCAGGTTTAAGCACATGGAATGTGATCAAATACACCACAATAGAAAGTGATCATTATCCTGTGGTAACGAAAATTGGCATAGAAGGTTATTATGAAAAGGGAAAGAAAATTCCTAGATGGAAATTGGGAGATGCTAACTGGGAAGTTTTCCAAAAGATTAGTGCTAATAGATTTTGTAAACTTAAGGAGGAGAATCTGACAGATGTAAATATAAATATAGCTGCAAGCAGCAATACGGGGCCAAGCCCTGCAAGGCAGAGCAAGCAACAGCCGCTGTAGCGCAATGCGGAGCCAGAAGAGCAAAACATCAGAAATTTAATGTACATCAAGCACAGTAAGCACATAAATTACAGCAGCACAGCTAGCATTTAAGCACCAACAGCAGTGCAGAGCCGGAAGGAATTTAAATTATTATTTTATACACAATTTCAAAGTCGCCCCACACTGGTCTCGAACCCACGACCACAATGGTTCGGGATTCATGACGCATGGTTGAACCACTTGCGCCACCCAGAGGACATGTTTTACAAAGCTGCAGAGGAGAGGCTTCAGTGTGTGAATGAGCACACAAAATCATGTTAACGAGATTAGCATGCTAAGCTAACTTAATGCTAATATAGCTTATGATGTGGTACATCCAATCCTGGCAAAATAGATATCCTCAGATTCGACATGACGCAAGGAATCGATAGACACCAATTTTATGATTTTGTGACAAACTGTTCACAAGTTACAGCCTCTGAACCAATTATGGGTTGACCTCATTAAGTTTGCGACATCATAACTTTTTTTTTCCAGTATAGCAAAAAAATCGGGGACAGTACTTTTATGCGGCTCAGTCCGAAGATCATTTGAGTACATGTTTGGACAAAATTAGACCAATTTTGAAGGAGGAGTAGCGAAAAAACTGTTTTACATTCACTCCAATATGGCGGCCAGTCACATTGTTGATAAATAACATATGAGATATCGTTGAAATCGGCATAAGCCAAGGAATATATTGACATAAAGAAATCAAATTTCAAGCAATGTTAGCAAAAGTTATAAGCGTTTTTTCAAAAAACAATGATATCTCTGGAACACTAGGTGGCGCTGTGATCAAATTTCTCAGGTACCTTCGGGCCATGCTAATGATGATCCATACCAAATTTGGTGAAGAAATTTCAAATAGTTTAAAAGATATTGCAAATTATGACATCATTCAAAATGGCGGACACGTGGTACATCCCATCATGGCAAAATCGATATCCACGGATTTGTCATGACCCAAGGAATCGATAGACACCAAGTTTATAATTTTCTGACAAACTGTTCATAAGTTATTGGCCAAAATATGCATTTTCCATATCTCATGACCCGTAGGTGGCGCTGTTCCCAACTTTGGCATGGAACCTCAGATCATGCTTCCGATGAAGTGTACCAATTTTCGTTTCGATTGATCAAAGTTTGGCCGAGCTATAGCTTCTGAACCAATTTTGGGTCGACCTCGTTAAGTTTGCGACATCATAACTTTTTTTTTTCCAATATAGCAAAAAAATCGGGGACAGTACTTTTATGCGGCTCAGTCCGAAGATCATTTGAGTACATGTTTGGACAAAATTAGACCAATTTTGAAGGAGGAGTAGCAAAAAAACTGCATACTGTACTTTTCAAAATGGCCACTACTGTAATGGGCGGAGTCTTAATGTAAGATATTGGTTCTAATCAGCATGATGAGATGAATCAGGTGTACTAAGTTTCATTTTTCTAGATCAAAGGGTTCAAAAGTTATAACCATTTCAATGTTGAATTTTTGAACTGCTGGTGGCGCTATAGAGTTGGACCTAGAGACTCAAAAATTGCTACAATTACTTTTCATTACCATCACTACAAGTGTGCCAAATTTCATCATTTTCCTATGTATGGTTCATAGGGCTGCCATAGACTTCAAGAGGAGGAAGAAGAATAATAATAATAATAATAAATATAGCTGCAAGCAGCAATACGGGGCCAAGCCCTGCAAGGCAGAGCAAGCAACAGCCGCTGTAGCGCAATGCGGAGCCAGAAGAGCAAAACATCAGAAATTTAATGTACATCAAGCACAGTAAGCACATAAATTACAGCAGCACAGCTAGCATTTAAGCACCAACAGCAGTGCAGAGCCGGAAGGAATTTAAATTATTATTTTATACACAATTTCAAAGTCGCCCCACACTGGTCTCGAACCCACGACCACAATGGTTCGGGATTCATGACGCATGGTTGAACCACTTGCGCCACCCAGAGGACATGTTTTACAAAGCTGCAGAGGAGAGGCTTCAGTGTGTGAATGAGCACACAAAATCATGTTAACGAGATTAGCATGCTAAGCTAACTTAATGCTAATATAGCTTATGATGTGGTACATCCAATCCTGGCAAAATAGATATCCTCAGATTCGACATGACGCAAGGAATCGATAGACACCAATTTTATGATTTTGTGACAAACTGTTCACAAGTTACAGCCTCTGAACCAATTATGGGTTGACCTCATTAAGTTTGCGACATCATAACTTTTTTTTTCCAGTATAGCAAAAAAATCGGGGACAGTACTTTTATGCGGCTCAGTCCGAAGATCATTTGAGTACATGTTTGGACAAAATTAGACCAATTTTGAAGGAGGAGTAGCGAAAAAACTGTTTTACATTCACTCCAATATGGCGGCCAGTCACATTGTTGATAAATAACATATGAGATATCGTTGAAATCGGCATAAGCCAAGGAATATATTGACATAAAGAAATCAAATTTCAAGCAATGTTAGCAAAAGTTATAAGCGTTTTTTCAAAAAACAATGATATCTCTGGAACACTAGGTGGCGCTGTGATCAAATTTCTCAGGTACCTTCGGGCCATGCTAATGATGATCCATACCAAATTTGGTGAAGAAATTTCAAATAGTTTAAAAGATATTGCAAATTATGACATCATTCAAAATGGCGGACACGTGGTACATCCCATCATGGCAAAATAGATATCCACGGATTTGTCATGACCCAAGGAATCGATAGACACCAAGTTTATAATTTTCTGACAAACTGTTCATAAGTTATTGGCCAAAATATGCATTTTCCATATCTCATGACCCGTAGGTGGCGCTGTTCCCAACTTTGGCATGGAACCTCAGATCATGCTTCCGATGAAGTGTACCAATTTTCGTTTCGATTGATCAAAGTTTGGCCGAGCTATAGCTTCTGAACCAATTTTGGGTCGACCTCGTTAAGTTTGCGACATCATAACTTTTTTTTTTCCAATATAGCAAAAAAATCGGGGACAGTACTTTTATGCGGCTCAGTCCGAAGATCATTTGAGTACATGTTTGGACAAAATTAGACCAATTTTGAAGGAGGAGTAGCAAAAAAACTGCATACTGTACTTTTCAAAATGGCCACTACTGTAATGGGCGGAGTCTTAATGTAAGATATTGGTTCTAATCAGCATGATGAGATGAATCAGGTGTACTAAGTTTCATTTTTCTAGATCAAAGGGTTCAAAAGTTATAACCATTTCAATGTTGAATTTTTGAACTGCTGGTGGCGCTATAGAGTTGGACCTAGAGACTCAAAAATTGCTACAATTACTTTTCATTACCATCACTACAAGTGTGCCAAATTTCATCATTTTCCTATGTATGGTTCATAGGGCTGCCATAGACTTCAAGAGGAGGAAGAAGAATAATAATAATAAATATAGCTGCAAGCAGCAATACAGGGGCCAAGCCGCTGTAGCACAGTAGGGCTGTAGCGCAATGCGGAGCCAGAAGAGCAAAAACAGCAGAAATAGAATGTACATGAAGAACAGATGGGTTCAGAGGTACAGATAGGATGAAATCAAAATGAACAAAAGTTCTGATGAGAACAAACACAGAATGTAGAAAAAACACATTTCTAATCCCAGTGTTAAAAACATTAGTACAGCTTTTACCCAGATGATAAAGGAGTTGAAATGACAATTTTATACACAAATTCCAAAGTCGCCCCACACTGGTCTCGAACCCACGACCGGAACGGTTCGGGATTCATGACGCATGGTTGAACAGATTGCGCCACCCAGAGGACTTGTTTTACCAAGCTTCAGAGCAGAGGCTTCAGTGTAAGAATAAGCACACAAAATCATGTTAACGAGATTAGCATGCTAAGCTAGCTTAATGCTAATGTAGTTTATGGTTATCCTGATAGCTGAAGAGCCACATTAAAAAGAATGGCATCTGGTTAGCATGCTAACCAATTATTATGCTAAGTTAATTAGCATAAGGCAAAAAACACAGGCTAGGTCAACTTTGAAGATGAATATCTCGGGAACGGTAGCGAATATCAGAAATCTGTTCAGTCATTTCTGTGCGGCTCAGTCCAAAGATCATCTGATCAAATTTTGGACAAAATTGAGCAAGATTTGAAGGAGGAGTAGCGAAAAAACTGTTTTTCATTTGTTCCAATATGGCGGACAGTCACATTGTTGGAAAATGACAAATGAGATATCAACGGAATCGGCATAAGCCAAGGAACATAATGACGTAAGGAAATAAAAATTTGAACAATGTTTTCAAAAGTTAAAAGCGTTTTTGCAAAAGACCTTATATCTATGGAACACTAGGTGGCGCTGTTTTCAATCTTCTCATGTACCTTCAGGACATTGTGTCGATGATCAATGCTAATTTTTGTGAAGATATGTCAAATAGTTTAAAAGTTATTGCAAATTATGACAAATTCAAAATGGCGGACACGTGGTAGATCCCATCCTGGCAAAATTGGTATCCACGGATTTGGCATGATGCAAAGAATCCATAGATACCACATTTTTGATTTTCTGACAAACTGTCCAAAAGTTATTGGCCAAAATAGCAATTTTTCATATCTCATGACCCGTAGGTGGCGCTGTTCCCAACTTTGGCATGGAACCTCAGATCAAGCTTCTGATGAAGTGTACCAATTTTCGTTTCGATTGATCAAACTTTGGCCGAGATACAGCCTCTTAGCCAATTTTGGGTGGACCTCGTCAAGTTTGTGACACCATAACTTTTGAACAAAGATGAATAAAAAAAAATCTGTTCAGTCATTTCTGTGCGGCTCAGTCCAAAGATCATTTGAGCAAATTTTGGACAAAATTGGAGAAATTTTGAAGGAGGAGTAGCGAAAAAACTGAATACTGTACTTTTCAAAATGGCCACTACTGTAATGGGCGGAGTCTTAATGGTCTATATTGGTTTTGATCAGCATGATGAGAGGAATCAGGTGTCCTAAGTATTATTTTTCTAGATCAAATGGTTCAAAAGTTATAATCATTTCAATGTTGAATTTTTGAACTGGTGGTGGCGCTATAGAGTTGGCCCTAGAGACACCAAATTTGGTCCAATTACTATTCATGGCCATCTCTACAACTGTGCCAAATTTCATCATTTTCCTATGTACGGTTCATAGGGCTGCCATAGACTTCCATTGGCGGAAGAAGAAGAATACTATTATTCTGACAATTCCAATTACCAAAAGCTGCAAGCAGCCTTTCCGGGGCCAAGCCCTTCTGGTTGTTTGGCTTGTTTGGATACATTATTTTTTTACTAGGAATCTTTTGAACATTGCACAATTCACATGGTTTAACATTTGCTACACATTGGAAATGATTTAACAATCTTCAAAGTTAAAGCCTTTTGCTTTACTTAGTATTTGGTTTACACTCATACACTGTGGTTTGCTTAATAATTTTACAGAGACTTAAGATGTTGAAGGTAGAATCGCTGTAGCACAATGCGGAGCCAGAAGAGCAAAAGATTAGTAGAATGCTTGAATACAAGAATCGACTCGACATAATACACAATTTTATGTAGTCATCCTACGCAGGATTCGAACCCCCAACCAGAATGGTTTGGGACTCATAGCACATGGATTAACAGCTTGCGCCACTTAGAGGACATAGAGTTACAAGCTGCAGAGGAGAGCATTCAGTGTAAGAATGAGCACACAAAATCATGTTAACGAGATTAGCATGCTAAGCTAGCTTAATGCTAACGTAGCTTATGGTTATCCTGATAGCTGAAGAGCCACATTAGAAAGAATGGCATTTGGTTAGCATGCTAACCAATAATTATGCTAAGCTAACTAGCATAAGACAACAAACAGGGTCAACTTCAGAGAGGAATATCATGGGAATGTAGACAACTATCAAAAATCTGTTCAGTCATTTCTGTGCGGTTCGGTCTAAAGAACATCTGATAAAATTTTGGACAAAATTGAGCAAGATTTGAAGGAGTAGTGAAAAAACAGTTTTTCATTTGTTCCAACATGGCGGACAGTCACATTGTTGGAAAATGACAAATGAGACATTGTCGGAATTGGCATAAACCAAGGAACGTAATGACATAAAGCAATCAAAATTTGAACAATGTTTTCAAAAGTTAAGCATTTTTGCAAAAAACATAACTCTGGAACACTAGGTGGCGCTGTGTTCAAACTTCTCAGGTACCTTCAGGACATGGTGTTGATCATCCCTACCAACTTTTGTGATATGTCAAATAGTTTAACCCTCAGAGGTCGGAGATCACGCCGGCGTGATCTGCTCGCTTTTTTCCTTATGAGTTGAATTGAGACCCAAAATACTCTTTTGACTTTGATTTTACAAAACAAGTTTCATACATCAATCGATTCTGTTAAATGTGTATTATTTTTGTGTATACTAACAATAAAAACATAGTGTTGTGCTTTTCGACAAATAAAGAAAAATAAACACGAAGCGAGTTCTGCCTTCTCTCTGTCCGTGTAGTCCATTCTGAAACGCGTACGAAAATGAATCATAACTCAGCGAATACTTCTCACACAGGCACGTGAGATATGTCTTTATGAAGCTTGAAATCTCCTCTTTTAAATGAAGTAATTTATATAAAAACAAATGTTTTCAACTCATGTAATCCGTTTGAAAGCAAGGAGAGGTACCGTTTTTCCTTCTGCCTCATTATCTCTATAATGTGCTGAGGCCGCTCCGCCCCCGGCGCGATTCACATGTAAATAGTTAGATGATCTAGTATGCATCGCATACGCCCGTCGATCAATGCCATAAAAACACAGTTTCTATCAGACTTACTGATAGTTCATCGCGTTTTGAGTATGGCACGCTTCTCCGGTAATAAAGATGCCCTTCAGATGATTCTGGACAGCGAGGAGGAATGCACCTTTTCCTCAGAGGAAGATTGTAACTCAGACGACGAACGGCAGCATTTTGAAGAGCGAATTCCGCCGAGAACACAATTTCGGAGTAAGTTTTACTTAAAAGTCTTTTGTCTTTTATTTTTCGTGTTCGCATTTATGAGGAAAAAACAATATTACGTGACAGTTCTCCATTATGGATGCGAGCGCTCTAAAAAAAAGCACTAAAAGACTTTCAAACTTTCACAGAGACCTCAAAACAGAAAGTACAAATCCTTTCTTTAAAACGAATTTCGTTTTGTATCAATTGTATCTTACTTTTAATAATTTTTTCATTAACAAATTTCCTGGATTTAAACTGCAAATTAACATTTATATTTCTTATAATAAAAATGAAAGACCTATGTTACAGACATATGAAAGACAACATTTCGTTGATTAGTTTTGGATAGATTATACATTTTTAATGTAAAATATCTGCCACCTCAAATAAGCTTTTGTTTGCCAATATTTGCTTATGTTAAATATAAAATGTTTTGTCAAAAATAAAGTTATCAAATAATCAATCAAATCCTTAACTTTGAAATATGTATGATAAAATGTATACTTTAGTTTTTACAAAGAAAGATTACACTTGAATTGTTGTTGTAATTGTAACCTTTTTAATAAAAAAAATATATTTACAAGGTAGATGTAAACAAACTATTAAAAGGTAAATATAAGCCTTTTCTTTAAATAACTTTTATTGTGTTTTATTATTGACAAATTTGGGGAGAGCATAAATATTCCAAAACTGAAAATACAGTATGAGAATTAACTGCACAATTACTAGACATGTTTTCCTTGGATATTATAGGCCAAATTGCAAGCACAATATGAGGAAAAATAAAAAAGAATTGAGATGCTTCCAACTGTTGCTCTTGCATTCTTGTGGCTCAGTGACTCACCTGAATGAATGGCTAATTAAGTATGCAGGCCCCACTGTCTCCTCAGGTGTGAACTACTACATATGCATGACCGTAGACGCCCACTCCGCATATGGCCTTTCCAAACAGAAAGTACTTTGCAAAATTCAAATCAATGTATTGTGTTATGTGAATGATAAGGCAGGGTGATTTTCACTTTATTTTGAAGAAAAAACACTAGGCGATGACATCCATTAGACAAAAGTCTTATTGGCACATATTTAGAATGTGTTTTATGGCCTTATTTCAGAAACTTTAGTTTGTAGTTTTTTCAATAACCACGCATAAACATTATTCTCTCAAAAATGCAGACATGTACATTCTTGTTGCTCACATTTCATGGTAGTCCTGTTTGTGCTAAATAGTGTGTAATTTTTTTTTTGCCATTAATATGTTTATAAGCAACTGAAAAAAGCAAAAATGTCAGGGCATGTCAGAACATCTCAAGGACCCCAAAAACACCTTAGACCCCAGAGGGTTAAAAGATATGTCAATTTATGACAAAATTCAAAATGGCGGACACATGGTTCATTCGGAATGTGTAAGAAAACACATTTCTAATTAAATGGGAAGAGAGATTAATGTAAGTATTATCTGGGTAAAAATAATTCAAGTGACAATTCACAGCTTTATAAATGTTCAGAGAAAGAGCAAAATATATATTTATCTGGGTTATAGGTAATTCAGAATGTATCAGTACTGAAGGGTGATAGTTCAGCCCTTATAGTAGTATTTATTTTCATTGTAACAATTCAAAGTTCATTGCAGTGCTGAAACAATTGAATAAACAAGACAATGTATCTGGAATGTGGAAACCACAGTCTTTTGGTCAACTGCATGTCATTTACAACAGTAACATGTGGTTGGCCAACACATTGCAGTTTCTGAGTTCTTGGTTGGGAACAATTTAAGAAAAAAAAATCTGGTTTAACCATTTTTGTGCAGCTCATTTATAATTTGACTGAAATTACACACTAGACATTTAGACCAATAATGGAAATTTTATAGGGGACTAAAATTAAAGTACAGTTCGTATGAAAAGAGGATTAGTTGGAGTTTAAAAACAAACCAAAATTTAAAGCAATATAAATGGAAGTACAGGTACAAAGATAAAGAGGACAAAAGTTAGTGACGTATTGCATTTATTTAGAAGGAAATCAATTTGGGTGAAAAAAAAAAAGTAACCATCAAAAGTAAAACATTGATAAAGAAAGCAAAACATTGATAAAGAAAGCATCCTCTATAGTTGCAAAACTTAAACATTTAATCAAGTAGGAAAAAAGCATCATAATTAAATCATTTTATAGTAATGTATATTTCCATTACAAATTTTAGCAACTAGAAATGGGGGAAAAAAACAAACAAACATTTTAACTATTGAAAAGTAAACCCCTATAGATACACATCTACACATTTTTTACAACAAAATACAAGTTATACAGGCTATATAGACTTATCACAAATTTTGTTTTTTTTACAAAATTGTTTGTTTTTTGTTACAGGTCTTTTTTGCGGGATGAAAACTGCAGCAGGTTCTTGTGATGATTCAGTTTCTCCAATTTGAAGAAATTGTTCGTCGCTTGAATGTTTGGTTTCTGTTGCAGGTGTTTTTTGCGGGATGAAAACTGCAGCAGGTTCTTGTGATAATTGAGTTTCTTCAATTTGAACAAATTGTTTGTCGCTTGAATGTTTGGTTTCTGTTACAGGTGTTTTTTGCGGGATGAAAACTCTGGCAGGTTCTTGTGATAATTCAGTTTCTTCAATGTGAAGAAGTTCCTCATCAGTATCGTGGTTGGGTGTTGTTTGCATTTGTAGAACCTGCATGTTGTGTGTAAATGTTACGGTTAAACTGTTCATGGCCAGGAACAGCTGTTCGATGTCCTGGGCATCGGTGTGGTTCAGGTCAAGTAGTGGTGCTAAAAATGTCTTCAAAATGGAATTTGACACTGTTAAAGAGAGCTCCGTTTTGTTTTCTTTAAACTCAAAAATGCCACCGAGTTTTGTGACGTAAGCGGTGCCACTCCTTAACATTTTGCACTTTGTGCAGCGGTGGAAAGCAAATTGCGGAGAAAAATCTTGCTGAAGAGTGGCACACTTTGGGCAGTGTTTACTAATGTTTATTTGGACACCTTGCAAAGCAGAGGTGATGGTTTTGTGAGAAGTAATTTCGTCTTCAGACATTTGGTGAAGTGGTCCAGTAGAAATTTGAACTTTTGAAGGTGTAATTGTCGAGTGTCTGGTTGATTGTAAAAAGGTTTTTTGTTGGTACCTTTTTGTCATTAAGTTCGTAAAGTCATACGAATTCCCTTGATGGACGTCATTAATAAAGTTGTCCCACAAGGCAATTTGAATTCCTCCGGTTTCATCATTTATCCAACAGTTCATTACCTCTCCTTCAGTCTTGTTAAAAAATACATTTTTAACAGACTGTATCTTTGTTACTTTGGCTTTTAGTGTGGGTATCTGTACACAAAGAGAGTGCGAGAGAGAAATCAGTCATGCCATTTGTTTTCAATGTACTTCAACTTTTAATTTGTATGGAAAAATGTTGTGCAACTTACATGATGCTGTGCATCTAGGGTTTTCATTTCGGCAATGGTGGAGGGGTATAGTTGCTTTGGGGGTTTATGGGGGAATGGTACTTGAGTCACTTCGAGTGTTGTAGAGCTGGTACTCTGGATATCATATTTTGTTTCATTGCTGTCTGGAAAATGAAAGAAACATTTTTAAAAAATTAGATGACAAGGAGGCACATGTGCAATCACTTACATTTTACTTAAAATACCATGTCATTTTTTTTAAATACTAATAATAACAACAACAAACAAAGCATTGTGAGTTTGTAATAAATGTTGACCACGTCACAAAAGTAAACCGAAACCATGTATACAACTATATACGTGCCTCACAGACATGAGAAATATATTAATGGAAAGTTTGAAATGTCTACTTTAAAAAACATGAACTGATTCAAATCTTAAACACTTTCAGATTATGTAATCTGCATGAAACAGTTTCTTGTTTTTTCAAGACACATTAATTATTGTTTGCAGGTGCACCACAGCAAGCTTTATGCGTTTGAGCACTGATTAGTTGATTATGTACATAGGGGATTAAAGGCTTATGATTTATTCATATAAATGTGCTATCCGTTGACTAATTGCTTAAGTGAACAATTGCTAGTTGACTAGAAAAATCTTGGGCAACCAAAGGAAAAAAAAAAAGTAAAGTAACTTATGGGATCACAATTAAAAATGACTACAAATAAAAAGTGGAGTAAAATATACAAGGCATACTTACTTGGAACTTTCTTTGCATTCATGAGTTTGATTGCAGAGCAGTTTCTTGCAGCATTGTTCCATGAGGTTTGTTGATTACACTGAAAGATGACGGTGTGGTGGTATGTGTCCCTGTCGGTTTGTAGTGAAGCGGTGAAGTATTTGCTATTAATTTTAGATAGTTTTATGGGTGATACAGAATGCACGTATCCTGAAATTGAGTCTGGAAGTTGGTTCATTTTTCTCTCAATTTTGTTTTTCAATATTTCTGTTCTTACAGTGGAAAAGTTCTAATGGAATTCTTTGCAGGATACTCTGGTATTTAACATAATTCACAATTGATTGGGAATGTACCATTACTAATTAAAACAGATTGAGTTGGTTCATAGTTAATTAATTGGAGTGTGTCATTCGTTGATGTTGATTTTAAGTTTATTAGTTAATTAAGGTCTTTAGTGGTAAGTTGTGGATAGATTAATACCTGTAAGTTAATTGGCTTGTTTGTCATTACACTACATTTGATTTTTGCCTGTTATGTATTTGTGGTATAGGCAGGTAAAAATAATACACCGATTTATGTATAGTTTTTTATAGATATTTACAAGTATTGTGCAATAAAGAAAAATGACAATGATATTTTATGGAATTATTTCTTTATTCATTTTAGTAAATATAATTTTTGTGTGGTAAACTTTGAAAAGTTGAGTGACATGTACAGCAATGATACTGGTATGATGAAACTGTCTGTTAAGTCTGTGTTACTGCTGTTGTTGATATTATCACTGGTCCAGACAAAGTAATTAATATGAATCAAAGCAGTCAATGTTTTGCATACAATGCATCAAATAGAGATTGTGGTAAGTCTATTCAATATTAAGTATCAGTTATATCCATTGAACAACAAAATTCCCTTAGCGGTTTTAGTTAGTGTGTACATTTGGAGTATTAAAGTATTGATGGGTTATTCTGTTTACTTCATTTCTATATAGATGAGTACTATTTATTTAATTTTTACCCAAAATGAGGTGATATGAGAATTATGCAGCATGTGTCATGTAATGTCTGTTTCATTCATACATGAAGTTAGAGGGCGCCCTTGCCTAGAAAGTGTTCAAAACATTTCAGAAAATCCTTTATATAGCATTTAACGATCGGTGCAGCTGAATAACATGCAGGTAAAGACATTCTGAGGGATGAATGTTCAAGATAATAAACAAACTTTTATGAAGATATATGTTTTGTGTTATTACAGCCACATCCTAAATATGTGTTTTAAATTACTTCACCGTACATTTAAGCTCTTTATAAGTGCGTTTCTTGTGACAATAATTAATTCTGTCTTGGCAACAAATTGCGAAGTGTCTGCTTTCAAATGAGGCTGAAAAGAGGTGGAGTCATTCGTCTGTGTTCCTAGAGCAGGTGAGGTTGATTCTAAGATAGATCTAAGATAGGTCAGAGCAAAAGATTAGAACAATGCTTGAATCAACACAATTTTTATACTAATCCAACACGGGGTTCGAACCCACAACCGGAACGGCTCGGGATTAGTAACACATGGTTCAGCAGATTGCGCCACTCAGAGGACGTACAATCACAAACTGCAGAGGAGAGCTTCAGTGTAAGAATGAGCACACAAAAGCAAGTTAACCAGATTAGCATGCTAAGCTAGCTTAATGCTAATGTAGCTTATGGCTTATGACGTGGTACATCCAATCCTGGCAAAATAGATATCCTCAGATTCGACATGCAAGGAATCGATAGACACCAATTTTATGATTTTGTGACAAATGGTTCACAAGTTACAGCCTCTGAACCAATTTTGGGTCGACCTTGTTAAATTTGATCTAATCTAATCCCAGTGTAAGAAACATTAGTACAGCTCTTACCCAGCTAATAAAGGAGCTCAAATGACAATTTATACACAATTTCAAAGTCGCCCCACACTGGTCTCGAACCCACGACCAGAATGGTTCGGGATTCATGACGCATGGTTGAACAGATTGCGCCACCCAGAGGACATGTTTTACAAAACTGCAGAGGAGTGGTTTCAGTGAAAGAATGAGCACACAAACGCAAGTTAACCAGATTAGCATGCTAAGCTATCTTAATGCTAATGTAGCTTATGATGTGGTATATCCAATTCTGGCAAAATAGATATCCTCAGATTCGACATGACGCAAGGAATCGATAGACACCAATTTTATGATTTTGTGACAAACTGTTCACAACTTACAGCCTCTGAACCAATTATGGGTCGACCTCATTAAGTTTGCGACATCATAACTTTTTTTTTCCAGTATAGCAAAAAAATCGGGGACAGTACTTTTATGCGGCTCAGTCCGAAGATCATTTGAGTACATGTTTGGACAAAATTAGACCAATTTTGAAGGAGGAGTAGCGAAAAAACTGTTTTACATTCGCTCAAATATGGCGGCCAGTCACATTGTTGATAAATAACATATGAGATATCGTTGAAATCGGCATAAGCCAAGGAATATATTGACATAAAGAAATCAAATTTCAAGCAATGTTAGCAAAAGTTATAAGCGTTTTTTCAAAAAACAATGATATCTCTGGAACACTAGGTGGCGCTGTGATCAAATTTCTCAGGTACCTTCGGGCCATGCTAATGATGATCCATACCAAATTTGGTGAAGAAATTTCAAATAGTTTAAAAGATATTGCAAATTATGACATCATTCAAAATGGCGGACACGTGGTACATCCCATCATGGCAAAATCGATATCCACGGATTTGTCATGACCCAAGGAATCGATAGACACCAAGTTTATAATTTTCTGACAAACTGTTCATAAGTTATTGGCCAAAATATGCATTTTCCATATCTCATGACCCGTAGGTGGCGCTGTTCCCAACTTTGGCATGGAACCTCAGATCATGCTTCCGATGAAGTGTACCAATTTTCGTTTCGATTGATCAAAGTTTGGCCGAGCTATAGCTTCTGAACCAATTTTGGGTCGACCTCGTTAAGTTTGCGACATCATAACTTTTTTTTTCCAGTATAGCAAAAAAATCGGGGACAGTACTTTTATGCGGCTCAGTCCGAAGATCATTTGAGTACATGTTTGGACAAAATTAGACCAATTTTGAAGGAGGAGTAGCAAAAAAACTGCATACTGTACTTTTCAAAATGGCCACTACTGTAATGGGCGGAGTCTTAATGTAAGATATTGGTTCTGATCAGCATGATGAGATGAATCAGGTGTACTAAGTTTCATTTTTCTAGATCAAAGGGTTCAAAAGTTATAACCATTTCAATGTTGAATTTTTGAACTGCTGGTGGCGCTATAGAGTTGGACCTAGAGACTCAAAAATTGCTACAATTACTTTTCATTACCATCACTACAAGTGTGCCAAATTTCATCATTTTCCTATGTATGGTTCATAGGGCTGCCATAGACTTCAAGAGGAGGAAGAAGAATAATAATAATAAATATAGCTGCAAGCAGCAATACGGGGCCAAGCCCTGCAAGGCAGAGCAAGCAACAGCCGCTGTAGCGCAATGCGGAGCCAGAAGAGCAAAACATCAGAAATTTAATGTACATCAAGCACAGTAAGCACATAAATTACAGCAGCACAGCTAGCATTTAAGCACCAACAGCAGTGCAGAGCCGGAAGGAATTTAAATTATTATTTTATACACAATTTCAAAGTCGCCCCACACTGGTCTCGAACCCACGACCACAATGGTTCGGGATTCATGACGCATGGTTGAACCACTTGCGCCACCCAGAGGACATGTTTTACAAAGCTGCAGAGGAGAGGCTTCAGTGTGTGAATGAGCACACAAAATCATGTTAACGAGATTAGCATGCTAAGCTAACTTAATGCTAATATAGCTTATGATGTGGTACATCCAATCCTGGCAAAATAGATATCCTCAGATTCGACATGACGCAAGGAATCGATAGACACCAATTTTATGATTTTGTGACAAACTGTTCACAAGTTACAGCCTCTGAACCAATTATGGGTTGACCTCATTAAGTTTGCGACATCATAACTTTTTTTTTCCAGTATAGCAAAAAAATCGGGGACAGTACTTTTATGCGGCTCAGTCCGAAGATCATTTGAGTACATGTTTGGACAAAATTAGACCAATTTTGAAGGAGGAGTAGCGAAAAAACTGTTTTACATTCACTCCAATATGGCGGCCAGTCACATTGTTGATAAATAACATATGAGATATCGTTGAAATCGGCATAAGCCAAGGAATATATTGACATAAAGAAATCAAATTTCAAGCAATGTTAGCAAAAGTTATAAGCGTTTTTTCAAAAAACAATGATATCTCTGGAACACTAGGTGGCGCTGTGATCAAATTTCTCAGGTACCTTCGGGCCATGCTAATGATGATCCATACCAAATTTGGTGAAGAAATTTCAAATAGTTTAAAAGATATTGCAAATTATGACATCATTCAAAATGGCGGACACGTGGTACATCCCATCATGGCAAAATCGATATCCACGGATTTGTCATGACCCAAGGAATCGATAGACACCAAGTTTATAATTTTCTGACAAACTGTTCATAAGTTATTGGCCAAAATATGCATTTTCCATATCTCATGACCCGTAGGTGGCGCTGTTCCCAACTTTGGCATGGAACCTCAGATCATGCTTCCGATGAAGTGTACCAATTTTCGTTTCGATTGATCAAAGTTTGGCCGAGCTATAGCTTCTGAACCAATTTTGGGTCGACCTCGTTAAGTTTGCGACATCATAACTTTTTTTTTTCCAATATAGCAAAAAAATCGGGGACAGTACTTTTATGCGGCTCAGTCCGAAGATCATTTGAGTACATGTTTGGACAAAATTAGACCAATTTTGAAGGAGGAGTAGCAAAAAAACTGCATACTGTACTTTTCAAAATGGCCACTACTGTAATGGGCGGAGTCTTAATGTAAGATATTGGTTCTAATCAGCATGATGAGATGAATCAGGTGTACTAAGTTTCATTTTTCTAGATCAAAGGATTCAAAAGTTATAACCATTTCAATGTTGAATTTTTGAACTGCTGGTGGCGCTATAGAGTTGGACCTAGAGACTCAAAAATTGCTACAATTACTTTTCATTACCATCACTACAAGTGTGCCAAATTTCATCATTTTCCTATGTATGGTTCATAGGGCTGCCATAGACTTCAAGAGGAGGAATAATAATAATAATAATAAATATAGCTGCAAGCAGCAATACAGGGGCCAAGCCCTGAAGCAGCAGCAACTCTCCCCATCCCTCCCCTCCCCTGCCCTGCCCTCCCCTCCCTGCCCCTCTCCTGCCCCCTCTGCCCCTCTCCTGCCCCCTCTGCCCCTCTCCTGCCCCCTCTGCCCCTCTCCTGCCCTTCCTTGAATTTTTGAACTGGTGGTGGCGCTATAGAGGTGGTCCTAGAGACTCTAAAATTGGTTCAATTACTATTCATTACAATCACTACAAGTGTGCTAAATTTGAAAAAACAGCTGTTTTAGTAGTACAAGTGAAAATGAACTCAATATGAAGATGTTTTATATAAATTTGCTGCATGTTATATTTATGGAGATCCTTTCTCAGATACACATCATGTGTGGAACTAAAACAACTTTTCCACCACTTAAGGCCACCGTACTTCTTCAGTCTGGACATGTGCCACACAGGAATCTAACCCACGACCGTAATGGTTCGGGATTCATGACACGTGGTTTAACAACTTGCGCCACTCAGAGGACGTAAATTTCAAAGCTGCAGAGGAGAGGCTTCAGTGTAAGAATAAGCACACAAAAACATGTTAACGAGATTAGCATGCTAAGCTAGCTTAATGCTAATGTAGTTTATGGTTATCCTGATAGCTGAAGAGCCACATTAGAAAGAATGGCATCTGGTTAGCATGCTAACCAATTATTATGCTAAGGTAACTAGCATAAGGCAACAAACACAGGCTAGGTCAACTTCGGAGATGAATATCTCGGGAACGGTAGCAAATATCAAAAATCTGTTCAGTCATTTCTGTGCGGCTCGGTCCAAAGAACATCTGATCAAATTTTGGACAAAATTGAGCAAGATTTGAAGGAGGAGTAGCGAAAAAACTGTTTTTCATTTGTTCCAATATGGCGGATAGTCACATTGTTGGAAAATGACAAATGAGATATCGACAGACTCGGCATAAGCCAAGAAACATAATGACGTAAAGAAATCAAAATTTGAACAATGTTTTCAAAAGTTATAAGCGTTTTTGAAAAAGACCCTATATCTCTGGAACACTAGGTGGCGCTGCGTTCAATCTTCTCATGTACCTTCAGGACATTGTGTCGATGATCCATACTAAATTTTGTGAAGATATGTCAAATAGTTTAAAAGTTATTGCAAATTATGACAAAATTCAAAATGGCGGACACGTGGTACATCCCATCCTGGCAAAATCGGTATCCATGGATTCGGCATGACCCAAGGAATCCATAGATACCACATTTATGATTTTCTGACAAACTGTTCAAAAGTTATTGACCAAAATAGCTATTTTCCATATCTCATGACCTGTAGGTGGCGCTGTTCCCAACTTTGGCAAGGTCCCTCAAACCATGCTTCCAATCAAGTGTACCAATTTTTGTTTCGATTGATCAAACTTTGGCCGAGATACAGCCTCTACACCAATTTTGGGTCAACCTCATTAAGTTTGCGACATCATAACTTTTGAACAAAGATGAATAAAAAAATCTGTTCAGTCATTTCTGTGCGGCTCAGTCCAAAGATCATCTGATCAAATTTTGAACAAAATTGAGCAAGATTTGAAGGAGGAGTAGCAAAAAAACTGTTTTTCATTTGTTCCAATATGGCGGATAGTCACATTGTTGGAAAATGACAAATGAGATATCGACGGACTCGGCATAAGCCAAGGAACATAATGACGTAAAGAAATCAAAATTTGAACAATGTTTTCAAAAGTTATAAGCGTTTTTGCAAAATACCTTATATCTTTGGAACACTAGGTGGCGCTGTGTTCAATCTTCTCATGTACCTGCAGGACATTGTGTTGATGATCCATACTAAATTTTTTAAAGATATGTCAAATAGTTTAAAAGTTATTGCAAATTATGACAAAATTCAAAATGGCGGACACGTGGTACATTCCATCCTGGCAAAATCGGTATCCATGGATTCGGCATGACCCAAGGAATTCATAGATACCACATTTATGATTTTCTGACAAACTGTTCAAAAGTTATTGACCAAAATAGCTATTTTCCATATCTCATGACCTGTAGGTGGCGCTGTTCCCAACTTTGGCAAGGTCCCTCAAACCATGCTTCCAATCAAGTGTACCAATTTTTGTTTCGATTGATCAAACTTTGGCCGAGATACAGCCTCTACACCAATTTTGGGTCAACCTCATTAAGTTTGCGACATCATAACTTTTGAACAAAGATGAATAAAAAAATCTGTTCAGTCATTTCTATGCGGCTCAGTCCAAAGATCATTTGAGCAAATTTTGGACAAAATTGGACAAATTTTGAAGGAGGAGTAGCGAAAAAACGGAATACTGTACTTTACAAAATGGCTACTACTGTAATGGGCGGAGTCTTAATGTAAGCTATTGATTTTGATCACCATGATGAGATGAATCAAGTGTACTAAGTTTTATTTCTCTAGATCAAAGGGTTCAAAAGTTATAACCATTTCAATGTTGAATTTTTGAACTGGTGGTGGCGCTATAGAGTTGGTCCTAGAGACACCAAATTTGGTCCAATTACTATTCATGGCTATCTCTACAACTGTGCCAAATTTCATCATTTTCCTATGTACGGTTCATAGGGCTGCCATAGACTTCCATTGGCGGAAGAAGAAGAAGAATAATAATAATAATAATAATAATAAGAAAACTAACAGATACAATAGGTGCCTTGCCCCTTCGGGGCTTGGCCCCTAATAATAATAATAATAATAAGAAAACTAACAGATACAATAGGTGCCTTGCCCCTTCGGGGCTTGGCCCCTAAATATAGCTGCAAGCAGCAATACAGGGGCCAAGCCCTAAAGCAGCAGCAACTCTCCCCATCCCTCCCCTCCCCTGCCCTCCCTGCACTCCCTGCCCTCCCTGCCCTCCCTGCCCTCCCTGCCCCTCTCTGCCCTCCCTGCCCCTCTCTGCCCTCCCTGCCCCTCTCTGCCCTCCCTGCCCCTCTCTGCCCTCCCTGCCCCTCTCCTGATCCCTGCCCCTCTCCTGACCCCTTTCCCTCTCCTGCCCCCTCTGCCCCTCTCCTGCCCTTCCTTGAATTTTTGAACTGGTGGTGGCGCTATAGAGGTGGTCCTAGAGACTCTAAAATTGGTCCAATTACTATTCATTACAATCACTACAAGTGTGCTAAATTTGAAAAAAAAACACACAGCTGTTTTAGTAGTACAAGTGAAAATGAACTCAATATGAAGATGTTTTATATAAATTTGCTGCATGTTATATTTATGGAGATCCTTTCTCAGATACACATCATGTGTGGAACTAAAACAACTTTTCCACCACTTAAGGCCACAGTACCTCTTCAGTCTGGACATGTGCCACACAGGAATCGAACCCACGACCGTAATGGTTCGGGATTCATGACACATGGTTTAACAACTTGCGCCACTCAGAGGACGTAAATTTCAAAGCTGTAGAGGAGAGGCTTCAGTGTAAGAATAAGCACACAAAAACATGTTAACGAGATTAGCATGCTAAGCTAGCTTAATGCTAATGTAGCTTATGGTTATCCTGATAGCTGAAGAGCCACATTAGAAAGAATGGCATCTGGTTAGCATGCTAACCAATTATTATGCTAAGGTAACTAGCATAAGGCAACAAACACAGGCTAGGTCAACTTCGGAGATGAATATCTCGGGAACGGTAGCAAATATCAAAAATCTGTTCAGTCATTTCTGTGCGGCTCGGTCCAAAGAACATCTGATCAAATTTTGGACAAAATTGAGCAAGATTTGAAGGAGGAGTAGCGAAAAAACTGTTTTTCATTTGTTCCAATATGGCGGATAGTCACATTGTTGGAAAATGACAAATGAGATATCAACGGACTCGGCATAAGCCAAGGAACATAATGACGTAAAGAAATCAAAATTTGAACAATGTTTTCAAAAGTTATAAGCGTTTTTGCAAAAGACCCTATATCTCTGGAACACTAGGTGGCGCTGCGTTCAATCTTCTCATGTACCTTCAGGACATTGTGTCGATGATCCATACTAAATTTTGTGAAGATATGTCAAATAGTTTAAAAGTTATTGCAAATTATGACAAAATTCAAAATGGCGGACACGTGGTACATCCAATCCTTGCAAAATTGGTATCCACGGATTCGGCATAACCCAAGGAATCCATAGATACCACATTTATGATTTTCTGACAAACTGTTCAAAAGTTATTGACCAAAATAGCTATTTTCCATATCTCATGACCCATAGGTGGCGCTGTTCCCAACTTTGGCATGGACCCTCAGACCTTGCTTCCAAACAAGTGTACCAATTTTCGTTTCGATTGATCAAACTTTGGCCGAGATACAGCCTTTACACCAATTTTGGGTCAACTTCGTTAAGTTTGCGACATCATAACTTTTGAACAAAGATGAATAAAAAAAATCTGTTCAGTCATTTCTATGCGGCTCAGTCCAAAGATCATTTGAGCAAATTTTGGACAAAATTGGACAAATTTTGAAGGAGGAGTAGCGAAAAAACGGAATACTGTACTTTACAAAATGGCTACTACTGTAATGGGCGGAGTCTTAATGTAAGCTATTGATTTTGATCAGGATGATGAGCGGAATCAGGTGTACTAAGTTTTATTTCTCTAAATCAAAGGGTTCAAAAGTTATAACAATTTCAATATTGAATTTTTGAACTGGTGGTGGCGCTATGGAGTTGATCCTAGAGACTCAAAAATTGGTCCAATAACTATTCATTAGCATCACTAGACGTGTACCAAATTTCATCATTTTCCTATGTTCCGTTGATAGGGCTGCCATTGACTCCCATTCGGGAAGAAGAATAATAATAATAATAATAATAAATATAGCTGCAAGCAGCAATACGGGGCCAAGCCCTGCAAGGCAGAGCAAGCAACAGCCGCTGTAGCGCAATGCGGAGCCAGAAGAGCAAAACATCAGAAATTTAATGTACATCAAGCACAGTAAGCACATAAATTACAGCAGCACAGCTAGCATTTAAGCACCAACAGCAGTGCAGAGCCGGAAGGAATTTAAATTATTATTTTATACACAATTTCAAAGTCGCCCCACACTGGTCTCGAACCCACGACCACAATGGTTCGGGATTCATGACGCATGGTTGAACCACTTGCGCCACCCAGAGGACATGTTTTACAAAGCTGCAGAGGAGAGGCTTCAGTGTGTGAATGAGCACACAAAATCATGTTAACGAGATTAGCATGCTAAGCTAACTTAATGCTAATATAGCTTATGATGTGGTACATCCAATCCTGGCAAAATAGATATCCTCAGATTCGACATGACGCAAGGAATCGATAGACACCAATTTTATGATTTTGTGACAAACTGTTCACAAGTTACAGCCTCTGAACCAATTATGGGTTGACCTCATTAAGTTTGCGACATCATAACTTTTTTTTTCCAGTATAGCAAAAAAATCGGGGACAGTACTTTTATGCGGCTCAGTCCGAAGATCATTTGAGTACATGTTTGGACAAAATTAGACCAATTTTGAAGGAGGAGTAGCGAAAAAACTGTTTTACATTCACTCCAATATGGCGGCCAGTCACATTGTTGATAAATAACATATGAGATATCGTTGAAATCGGCATAAGCCAAGGAATATATTGACATAAAGAAATCAAATTTCAAGCAATGTTAGCAAAAGTTATAAGCGTTTTTTCAAAAAACAATGATATCTCTGGAACACTAGGTGGCGCTGTGATCAAATTTCTCAGGTACCTTCGGGCCATGCTAATGATGATCCATACCAAATTTGGTGAAGAAATTTCAAATAGTTTAAAAGATATTGCAAATTATGACATCATTCAAAATGGCGGACACGTGGTACATCCCATCATGGCAAAATCGATATCCACGGATTTGTCATGACCCAAGGAATCGATAGACACCAAGTTTATAATTTTCTGACAAACTGTTCATAAGTTATTGGCCAAAATATGCATTTTCCATATCTCATGACCCGTAGGTGGCGCTGTTCCCAACTTTGGCATGGAACCTCAGATCATGCTTCCGATGAAGTGTACCAATTTTCGTTTCGATTGATCAAAGTTTGGCCGAGCTATAGCTTCTGAACCAATTTTGGGTCGACCTCGTTAAGTTTGCGACATCATAACTTTTTTTTTTCCAATATAGCAAAAAAATCGGGGACAGTACTTTTATGCGGCTCAGTCCGAAGATCATTTGAGTACATGTTTGGACAAAATTAGACCAATTTTGAAGGAGGAGTAGCAAAAAAACTGCATACTGTACTTTTCAAAATGGCCACTACTGTAATGGGCGGAGTCTTAATGTAAGATATTGGTTCTAATCAGCATGATGAGATGAATCAGGTGTACTAAGTTTCATTTTTCTAGATCAAAGGGTTCAAAAGTTATAACCATTTCAATGTTGAATTTTTGAACTGCTGGTGGCGCTATAGAGTTGGACCTAGAGACTCAAAAATTGCTACAATTACTTTTCATTACCATCACTACAAGTGTGCCAAATTTCATCATTTTCCTATGTATGGTTCATAGGGCTGCCATAGACTTCAAGAGGAGGAAGAAGAATAATAATAATAATAATAATAAATATAGCTGCAAGCAGCAATACGGGGCCAAGCCCTGCAAGGCAGAGCAAGCAACAGCCGCTGTAGCGCAATGCGGAGCCAGAAGAGCAAAACATCAGAAATTTAATGTACATCAAGCACAGTAAGCACATAAATTACAGCAGCACAGCTAGCATTTAAGCACCAACAGCAGTGCAGAGCCGGAAGGAATTTAAATTATTATTTTATACACAATTTCAAAGTCGCCCCACACTGGTCTCGAACCCACGACCACAATGGTTCGGGATTCATGACGCATGGTTGAACCACTTGCGCCACCCAGAGGACATGTTTTACAAAGCTGCAGAGGAGAGGCTTCAGTGTGTGAATGAGCACACAAAATCATGTTAACGAGATTAGCATGCTAAGCTAACTTAATGCTAATATAGCTTATGATGTGGTACATCCAATCCTGGCAAAATAGATATCCTCAGATTCGACATGACGCAAGGAATCGATAGACACCAATTTTATGATTTTGTGACAAACTGTTCACAAGTTACAGCCTCTGAACCAATTATGGGTTGACCTCATTAAGTTTGCGACATCATAACTTTTTTTTTCCAGTATAGCAAAAAAATCGGGGACAGTACTTTTATGCGGCTCAGTCCGAAGATCATTTGAGTACATGTTTGGACAAAATTAGACCAATTTTGAAGGAGGAGTAGCGAAAAAACTGTTTTACATTCACTCCAATATGGCGGCCAGTCACATTGTTGATAAATAACATATGAGATATCGTTGAAATCGGCATAAGCCAAGGAATATATTGACATAAAGAAATCAAATTTCAAGCAATGTTAGCAAAAGTTATAAGCGTTTTTTCAAAAAACAATGATATCTCTGGAACACTAGGTGGCGCTGTGATCAAATTTCTCAGGTACCTTCGGGCCATGCTAATGATGATCCATACCAAATTTGGTGAAGAAATTTCAAATAGTTTAAAAGATATTGCAAATTATGACATCATTCAAAATGGCGGACACGTGGTACATCCCATCATGGCAAAATCGATATCCACGGATTTGTCATGACCCAAGGAATCGATAGACACCAAGTTTATAATTTTCTGACAAACTGTTCATAAGTTATTGGCCAAAATATGCATTTTCCATATCTCATGACCCGTAGGTGGCGCTGTTCCCAACTTTGGCATGGAACCTCAGATCATGCTTCCGATGAAGTGTACCAATTTTCGTTTCGATTGATCAAAGTTTGGCCGAGCTATAGCTTCTGAACCAATTTTGGGTCGACCTCGTTAAGTTTGCGACATCATAACTTTTTTTTTTCCAATATAGCAAAAAAATCGGGGACAGTACTTTTATGCGGCTCAGTCCGAAGATCATTTGAGTACATGTTTGGACAAAATTAGACCAATTTTGAAGGAGGAGTAGCAA
Organism: Scardinius erythrophthalmus; assembly: GCF_964197995.2. Classification (NCBI taxonomy): domain Eukaryota; kingdom Metazoa; phylum Chordata; class Actinopteri; order Cypriniformes; family Leuciscidae; genus Scardinius; species Scardinius erythrophthalmus. The sequence goes on along the minus strand of NC_138221.1, from coordinate 69,247,051 downwards.
AAAAACTGCATACTGTACTTTTCAAAATGGCCACTACTGTAATGGGCGGAGTCTTAATGTAAGATATTGGTTCTAATCAGCATGATGAGATGAATCAGGTGTACTAAGTTTCATTTTTCTAGATCAAAGGGTTCAAAAGTTATAACCATTTCAATGTTGAATTTTTGAACTGCTGGTGGCGCTATAGAGTTGGACCTAGAGACTCAAAAATTGCTACAATTACTTTTCATTACCATCACTACAAGTGTGCCAAATTTCATCATTTTCCTATGTATGGTTCATAGGGCTGCCATAGACTTCAAGAGGAGGAAGAATAATAATAATAATAAATATAGCTGCAAGCAGCAATACGGGGCCAAGCCCTGCAAGGCAGAGCAAGCAACAGCCGCTGTAGCGCAATGCGGAGCCAGAAGAGCAAAACATCAGAAATTTAATGTACATCAAGCACAGTAAGCACATCAATTACAGCAGCACAGCTAGCATTTAAGCACCAACAGCAGTGCAGAGCCGGAAGGAATTTAAATTATTATTTTATACACAATTTCAAAGTCGCCCCACACTGGTCTCGAACCCACGACCACAATGGTTCGGGATTCATGACGCATGGTTGAACCACTTGCGCCACCCAGAGGACATGTTTTACAAAGCTGCAGAGGAGAGGCTTCAGTGTGTGAATGAGCACACAAAATCATGTTAACGAGATTAGCATGCTAAGCTAACTTAATGCTAATATAGCTTATGATGTGGTACATCCAATGCTGGCAAAATAGATATCCTCAGATTCGACATGACGCAAGGAATCGATAGACACCAATTTTATGATTTTGTGACAAACTGTTCACAAGTTACAGCCTCTGAACCAATTATGGGTTGACCTCATTAAGTTTGCGACATCATAACTTTTTTTTTCCAGTATAGCAAAAAAATCGGGGACAGTACTTTTATGCGGCTCAGTCCGAAGATCATTTGAGTACATGTTTGGACAAAATTAGACCAATTTTGAAGGAGGAGTAGCGAAAAAACTGTTTTACATTCACTCCAATATGGCGGCCAGTCACATTGTTGATAAATAACATATGAGATATCGTTGAAATCGGCATAAGCCAAGGAATATATTGACATAAAGAAATCAAATTTCAAGCAATGTTAGCAAAAGTTATAAGCGTTTTTTCAAAAAACAATGATATCTCTGGAACACTAGGTGGCGCTGTGATCAAATTTCTCAGGTACCTTCGGGCCATGCTAATGATGATCCATACCAAATTTGGTGAAGAAATTTCAAATAGTTTAAAAGATATTGCAAATTATGACATCATTCAAAATGGCGGACACGTGGTACATCCCATCATGGCAAAATCGATATCCACGGATTTGTCATGACCCAAGGAATCGATAGACACCAAGTTTATAATTTTCTGACAAACTGTTCATAAGTTATTGGCCAAAATATGCATTTTCCATATCTCATGACCCGTAGGTGGCGCTGTTCCCAACTTTGGCATGGAACCTCAGATCATGCTTCCGATGAAGTGTACCAATTTTCGTTTCGATTGATCAAAGTTTGGCCGAGCTATAGCTTCTGAACCAATTTTGGGTCGACCTCGTTAAGTTTGCGACATCATAACTTTTTTTTTTCCAATATAGCAAAAAAATCGGGGACAGTACTTTTATGCGGCTCAGTCCGAAGATCATTTGAGTACATGTTTGGACAAAATTAGACCAATTTTGAAGGAGGAGTAGCAAAAAAACTGCATACTGTACTTTTCAAAATGGCCACTACTGTAATGGGCGGAGTCTTGATGTAAGATATTGGTTCTGATCAGCATGATGAGATAAATCAGGTGTACTAAGTTTCATTTTTCTAGATCAAAGGGTTCAAAAGTTATAACCATTTCAATGTTGGATTTTTGAACTGCTGGTGGCGCTATAGAGTTGGTCCTAGAGACTCAAAAATTGCTACAATTACTTTTCATTACCATCACTACAAGTGTGCCAAATTTCATCATTTTCCTATGTATGGTTCATAGGGCTGCCATAGACTTCAAGAGGAGGAAGAAGAATAATAATAATAATAATAAGAAGAAAACTAACAGATACAATAGGTGCCATAGCCCCTTCGGGGCTTGGCCCCTAATAATAATAATAAGAAAACTAACAGATACAATAGGTGCCATAGCCCCTTCGGGGCTTGGCCCCTAATAATAATAAATATAGCTGCAAGCAGCAATACGGGGCCAAGCCCTGCAAGGCAGAGCAAGCAACAGCCGCTGTAGCGCAATGCGGAGCCAGAAGAGCAAAACATCAGAAATTTAATGTACATCAAGCACAGTAAGCACATAAATTACAGCAGCACAGCTAGCATTTAAGCACCAACAGCAGTGCAGAGCCGGAAGGAATTTAAATTATTATTTTATACACAATTTCAAAGTCGCCCCACACTGGTCTCGAACCCACGACCACAATGGTTCGGGATTCATGACGCATGGTTGAACCACTTGCGCCACCCAGAGGACATGTTTTACAAAGCTGCAGAGGAGAGGCTTCAGTGTGTGAATGAGCACACAAAATCATGTTAACGAGATTAGCATGCTAAGCTAACTTAATGCTAATATAGCTTATGATGTGGTACATCCAATCCTGGCAAAATAGATATCCTCAGATTCGACATGACGCAAGGAATCGATAGACACCAATTTTATGATTTTGTGACAAACTGTTCACAAGTTACAGCCTCTGAACCAATTATGGGTTGACCTCATTAAGTTTGCGACATCATAACTTTTTTTTTCCAGTATAGCAAAAAAATCGGGGACAGTACTTTTATGCGGCTCAGTCCGAAGATCATTTGAGTACATGTTTGGACAAAATTAGACCAATTTTGAAGGAGGAGTAGCGAAAAAACTGTTTTACATTCACTCCAATATGGCGGCCAGTCACATTGTTGATAAATAACATATGAGATATCGTTGAAATCGGCATAAGCCAAGGAATATATTGACATAAAGAAATCAAATTTCAAGCAATGTTAGCAAAAGTTATAAGCGTTTTTTCAAAAAACAATGATATCTCTGGAACACTAGGTGGCGCTGTGATCAAATTTCTCAGGTACCTTCGGGCCATGCTAATGATGATCCATACCAAATTTGGTGAAGAAATTTCAAATAGTTTAAAAGATATTGCAAATTATGACATCATTCAAAATGGCGGACACGTGGTACATCCCATCATGGCAAAATCGATATCCACGGATTTGTCATGACCCAAGGAATCGATAGACACCAAGTTTATAATTTTCTGACAAACTGTTCATAAGTTATTGGCCAAAATATGCATTTTCCATATCTCATGACCCGTAGGTGGCGCTGTTCCCAACTTTGGCATGGAACCTCAGATCATGCTTCCGATGAAGTGTACCAATTTTCGTTTCGATTGATCAAAGTTTGGCCGAGCTATAGCTTCTGAACCAATTTTGGGTCGACCTCGTTAAGTTTGCGACGTCATAACTTTTGATCAGAGAAGAATAAAAAAAATCGGGGACAGTACTTTTATGCGGCTCAGTCCGAAGATCATTTGAGTACATGTTTGGACAAAATTAGACCAATTTTGAAGGAGGAGTAGCAAAAAAACTGCATACTGTACTTTTCAAAATGGCCACTACTGTAATGGGCGGAGTCTTAATGTAAGATATTGGTTCTAATCAGCATGATGAGATGAATCAGGTGTACTAAGTTTCATTTTTCTAGATCAAAGGATTCAAAAGTTATAACCATTTCAATGTTGAATTTTTGAACTGCTGGTGGCGCTATAGAGTTGGACCTAGAGACTCAAAAATTGCTACAATTACTTTTCATTACCATCACTACAAGTGTGCCAAATTTCATCATTTTCCTATGTATGGTTCATAGGGCTGCCATAGACTTCAAGAGGAGGAAGAATAATAATAATAATAAATATAGCTGCAAGCAGCAATACAGGGGCCAAGCCCTGAAGCAGCAGCAACTCTCCCCATCCCTCCCCTCCCCTGCCCTGCCCTCCCCTCCCTGCCCCTCTCCTGCCCCCTCTGCCCCTCTCCTGCCCCCTCTGCCCCTCTCCTGCCCCCTCTGCCCCTCTCCTGCCCTTCCTTGAATTTTTGAACTGGTGGTGGCGCTATAGAGGTGGTCCTAGAGACTCTAAAATTGGTTCAATTACTATTCATTACAATCACTACAAGTGTGCTAAATTTGAAAAAACAGCTGTTTTAGTAGTACAAGTGAAAATGAACTCAATATGAAGATGTTTTATATAAATTTGCTGCATGTTATATTTATGGAGATCCTTTCTCAGATACACATCATGTGTGGAACTAAAACAACTTTTCCACCACTTAAGGCCACCGTACTTCTTCAGTCTGGACATGTGCCACACAGGAATCTAACCCACGACCGTAATGGTTCGGGATTCATGACACGTGGTTTAACAGCTTGCGCCACTCAGAGGACGTAAATTTCAAAGCTGCAGAGGAGAGGCTTCAGTGTAAGAATAAGCACACAAAAACATGTTAACGAGATTAGCATGCTAAGCTAGCTTAATGCTAATGTAGTTTATGGTTATCCTGATAGCTGAAGAGCCACATTAGAAAGAATGGCATCTGGTTAGCATGCTAACCAATTATTATGCTAAGGTAACTAGCATAAGGCAACAAACACAGGCTAGGTCAACTTCGGAGATGAATATCTCGGGAACGGTAGCAAATATCAAAAATCTGTTCAGTCATTTCTGTGCGGCTCGGTCCAAAGAACATCTGATCAAATTTTGGACAAAATTGAGCAAGATTTGAAGGAGGAGTAGCGAAAAAACTGTTTTTCATTTGTTCCAATATGGCGGATAGTCACATTGTTGGAAAATGACAAATGAGATATCGACAGACTCGGCATAAGCCAAGAAACATAATGACGTAAAGAAATCAAAATTTGAACAATGTTTTCAAAAGTTATAAGCGTTTTTGAAAAAGACCCTATATCTCTGGAACACTAGGTGGCGCTGCGTTCAATCTTCTCATGTACCTTCAGGACATTGTGTCGATGATCCATACTAAATTTTGTGAAGATATGTCAAATAGTTTAAAAGTTATTGCAAATTATGACAAAATTCAAAATGGCGGACACGTGGTACATCCCATCCTGGCAAAATCGGTATCCATGGATTCGGCATGACCCAAGGAATCCATAGATACCACATTTATGATTTTCTGACAAACTGTTCAAAAGTTATTGACCAAAATAGCTATTTTCCATATCTCATGACCTGTAGGTGGCGCTGTTCCCAACTTTGGCAAGGTCCCTCAAACCATGCTTCCAATCAAGTGTACCAATTTTTGTTTCGATTGATCAAACTTTGGCCGAGATACAGCCTCTACACCAATTTTGGGTCAACCTCATTAAGTTTGCGACATCATAACTTTTGAACAAAGATGAATAAAAAAATCTGTTCAGTCATTTCTGTGCGGCTCAGTCCAAAGATCATCTGATCAAATTTTGAACAAAATTGAGCAAGATTTGAAGGAGGAGTAGCAAAAAAACTGTTTTTCATTTGTTCCAATATGGCGGATAGTCACATTGTTGGAAAATGACAAATGAGATATCGACGGACTCGGCATAAGCCAAGGAACATAATGACGTAAAGAAATCAAAATTTGAACAATGTTTTCAAAAGTTATAAGCGTTTTTGCAAAATACCTTATATCTTTGGAACACTAGGTGGCGCTGTGTTCAATCTTCTCATGTACCTGCAGGACATTGTGTTGATGATCCATACTAAATTTTTTAAAGATATGTCAAATAGTTTAAAAGTTATTGCAAATTATGACAAAATTCAAAATGGCGGACACGTGGTACATTCCATCCTGGCAAAATCGGTATCCATGGATTCGGCATGACCCAAGGAATTCATAGATACCACATTTATGATTTTCTGACAAACTGTTCAAAAGTTATTGACCAAAATAGCTATTTTCCATATCTCATGACCTGTAGGTGGCGCTGTTCCCAACTTTGGCAAGGTCCCTCAAACCATGCTTCCAATCAAGTGTACCAATTTTTGTTTCGATTGATCAAACTTTGGCCGAGATACAGCCTCTACACCAATTTTGGGTCAACCTCATTAAGTTTGCGACATCATAACTTTTGAACAAAGATGAATAAAAAAATCTGTTCAGTCATTTCTATGCGGCTCAGTCCAAAGATCATTTGAGCAAATTTTGGACAAAATTGGACAAATTTTGAAGGAGGAGTAGCGAAAAAACGGAATACTGTACTTTACAAAATGGCTACTACTGTAATGGGCGGAGTCTTAATGTAAGCTATTGATTTTGATCACCATGATGAGATGAATCAAGTGTACTAAGTTTTATTTCTCTAGATCAAAGGGTTCAAAAGTTATAACCATTTCAATGTTGAATTTTTGAACTGGTGGTGGCGCTATAGAGTTGGTCCTAGAGACACCAAATTTGGTCCAATTACTATTCATGGCTATCTCTACAACTGTGCCAAATTTCATCATTTTCCTATGTACGGTTCATAGGGCTGCCATAGACTTCCATTGGCGGAAGAAGAAGAAGAAGAATAATAATAATAATAATAATAAGAAAACTAACAGATACAATAGGTGCCTTGCCCCTTCGGGGCTTGGCCCCTAATAATAATAATAATAATAAGAAAACTAACAGATACAATAGGTGCCTTGCCCCTTCGGGGCTTGGCCCCTAAATATAGCTGCAAGCAGCAATACAGGGGCCAAGCCCTAAAGCAGCAGCAACTCTCCCCATCCCTCCCCTCCCCTGCCCTCCCTGCACTCCCTGCCCTCCCTGCCCTCCCTGCCCTCCCTGCCCCTCTCTGCCCTCCCTGCCCCTCTCTGCCCTCCCTGCCCCTCTCTGCCCTCCCTGCCCCTCTCTGCCCTCCCTGCCCCTCTCTGCCCTCCCTGCCCCTCTCCTGATCCCTGCCCCTCTCCTGACCCCTTTCCCTCTCCTGCCCCCTCTGCCCCTCTCCTGCCCTTCCTTGAATTTTTGAACTGGTGGTGGCGCTATAGAGGTGGTCCTAGAGACTCTAAAATTGGTCCAATTACTATTCATTACAATCACTACAAGTGTGCTAAATTTGAAAAAAAAACACACAGCTGTTTTAGTAGTACAAGTGAAAATGAACTCAATATGAAGATGTTTTATATAAATTTGCTGCATGTTATATTTATGGAGATCCTTTCTCAGATACACATCATGTGTGGAACTAAAACAACTTTTCCACCACTTAAGGCCACAGTACCTCTTCAGTCTGGACATGTGCCACACAGGAATCGAACCCACGACCGTAATGGTTCGGGATTCATGACACATGGTTTAACAACTTGCGCCACTCAGAGGACGTAAATTTCAAAGCTGTAGAGGAGAGGCTTCAGTGTAAGAATAAGCACACAAAAACATGTTAACGAGATTAGCATGCTAAGCTAGCTTAATGCTAATGTAGCTTATGGTTATCCTGATAGCTGAAGAGCCACATTAGAAAGAATGGCATCTGGTTAGCATGCTAACCAATTATTATGCTAAGGTAACTAGCATAAGGCAACAAACACAGGCTAGGTCAACTTCGGAGATGAATATCTCGGGAACGGTAGCAAATATCAAAAATCTGTTCAGTCATTTCTGTGCGGCTCGGTCCAAAGAACATCTGATCAAATTTTGGACAAAATTGAGCAAGATTTGAAGGAGGAGTAGCGAAAAAACTGTTTTTCATTTGTTCCAATATGGCGGATAGTCACATTGTTGGAAAATGACAAATGAGATATCAACGGACTCGGCATAAGCCAAGGAACATAATGACGTAAAGAAATCAAAATTTGAACAATGTTTTCAAAAGTTATAAGCGTTTTTGCAAAAGACCCTATATCTCTGGAACACTAGGTGGCGCTGCGTTCAATCTTCTCATGTACCTTCAGGACATTGTGTCGATGATCCATACTAAATTTTGTGAAGATATGTCAAATAGTTTAAAAGTTATTGCAAATTATGACAAAATTCAAAATGGCGGACACGTGGTACATCCAATCCTTGCAAAATTGGTATCCACGGATTCGGCATAACCCAAGGAATCCATAGATACCACATTTATGATTTTCTGACAAACTGTTCAAAAGTTATTGACCAAAATAGCTATTTTCCATATCTCATGACCCATAGGTGGCGCTGTTCCCAACTTTGGCATGGACCCTCAGACCTTGCTTCCAAACAAGTGTACCAATTTTCGTTTCGATTGATCAAACTTTGGCCGAGATACAGCCTTTACACCAATTTTGGGTCAACTTCGTTAAGTTTGCGACATCATAACTTTTGAACAAAGATGAATAAAAAAAATCTGTTCAGTCATTTCTATGCGGCTCAGTCCAAAGATCATTTGAGCAAATTTTGGACAAAATTGGACAAATTTTGAAGGAGGAGTAGCGAAAAAACGGAATACTGTACTTTACAAAATGGCTACTACTGTAATGGGCGGAGTCTTAATGTAAGCTATTGATTTTGATCAGGATGATGAGCGGAATCAGGTGTACTAAGTTTTATTTCTCTAAATCAAAGGGTTCAAAAGTTATAACAATTTCAATATTGAATTTTTGAACTGGTGGTGGCGCTATGGAGTTGATCCTAGAGACTCAAAAATTGGTCCAATAACTATTCATTAGCATCACTAGACGTGTACCAAATTTCATCATTTTCCTATGTTCCGTTGATAGGGCTGCCATTGACTCCCATTCGGGAAGAAGAATAATAATAATAATAATAATAAATATAGCTGCAAGCAGCAATACAGGGGCCAAGCCCTAAAGCAGCAGCAACTCTCCCCATCCCTCCCCTCCCCTGCCCTCCCTGCACTCCCTGCCCTCCCTGCCCTCCCTGCCCCTCTCTGCCCTCCCTGCCCCTCTCTGCCCTCCCTGCCCCTCTCTGCCCTCCCTGCCCCTCTCTGCCCTCCCTGCCCCTCTCTGCCCTCCCTGCCCCTCTCCTGATCCCTGCCCCTCTCCTGACCCCTTTCCCTCTCCTGCCCCCTCTGCCCCTCTCCTGCCCTTCCTTGAATTTTTGAACTGGTGGTGGCGCTATAGAGGTGGTCCTAGAGACTCTAAAATTGGTCCAATTACTATTCATTACAATCACTACAAGTGTGCTAAATTTGAAAAAAAAAAACACAGCTGTTTTAGTAGTACAAGTGAAAATGAACTCAATATGAAGATGTTTTATATAAATTTGCTGCATGTTATATTTATGGAGATCCTTTCTCAGATACACATCATGTGTGGAACTAAAACAACTTTTCCACCACTTAAGGCCACAGTACCTCTTCAGTCTGGACATGTGCCACACAGGAATCGAACCCACGACCGTAATGGTTCGGGATTCATGACACATGGTTTAACAACTTGCGCCACTCAGAGGACGTAAATTTCAAAGCTGTAGAGGAGAGGCTTCAGTGTAAGAATAAGCACACAAAAACATGTTAACGAGATTAGCATGCTAAGCTAGCTTAATGCTAATGTAGCTTATGGTTATCCTGATAGCCGAAGAGCCACATTAGAAAGAATGGCATCTGGTTAGCATGCTAACCAATTATTATGCTAAGGTAACTAGCATAAGGCAACAAACACAGGCTAGGTCAACTTCGGAGATGAATATCTCGGGAACGGTAGCAAATATCAAAAATCTGTTCAGTCATTTCTGTGCGGCTCGGTCCAAAGAACATCTGATCAAATTTTGGACAAAATTGAGCAAGATTTGAAGGAGGAGTAGCGAAAAAACTGTTTTTCATTTGTTCCAATATGGCGGATAGTCACATTGTTGGAAAATGACAAATGAGATATCAACGGACTCGGCATAAGCCAAGGAACATAATGACGTAAAGAAATCAAAATTTGAACAATGTTTTCAAAAGTTATAAGCGTTTTTGCAAAAGACCCTATATCTCTGGAACACTAGGTGGCGCTGCGTTCAATCTTCTCATGTACCTTCAGGACATTGTGTCGATGATCCATACTAAATTTTGTGAAGATATGTCAAATAGTTTAAAAGTTATTGCAAATTATGACAAAATTCAAAATGGCGGACACGTGGTACATCCAATCCTTGCAAAATTGGTATCCACGGATTCGGCATAACCCAAGGAATCCATAGATACCACATTTATGATTTTCTGACAAACTGTTCAAAAGTTATTGACCAAAATAGCTATTTTCCATATCTCATGACCCATAGGTGGCGCTGTTCCCAACTTTGGCATGGACCCTCAGACCTTGCTTCCAAACAAGTGTACCAATTTTCGTTTCGATTGATCAAACTTTGGCCGAGATACAGCCTTTACACCAATTTTGGGTCAACTTCGTTAAGTTTGCGACATCATAACTTTTGAACAAAGATGAATAAAAAAAATCTGTTCAGTCATTTCTATGCGGCTCAGTCCAAAGATCATTTGAGCAAATTTTGGACAAAATTGGACAAATTTTGAAGGAGGAGTAGCGAAAAAACGGAATACTGTACTTTACAAAATGGCTACTACTGTAATGGGCGGAGTCTTAATGTAAGCTATTGATTTTGATCAGGATGATGAGCGGAATCAGGTGTACTAAGTTTTATTTCTCTAAATCAAAGGGTTCAAAAGTTATAACAATTTCAATATTGAATTTTTGAACTGGTGGTGGCGCTATGGAGTTGATCCTAGAGACTCAAAAATTGGTCCAATAACTATTCATTAGCATCACTAGACGTGTACCAAATTTCATCATTTTCCTATGTTCCGTTGATAGGGCTGCCATTGACTCCCATTCGGGAAGAAGAAGAATAATAATAATAATAATAATAATAAGAAAACTAACAGATACAATAGGTGCCTTGCCCCTTCGGGGCTTGGCCCCTAATAATAAGAAAACTAACAGATACAATAGGTGCCTTGCCCCTTCGGGGCTTGGCCCCTAATAATAATAAATATAGCTGCAAGCAGCAATACGGGGCCAAGCCCTGCAAGGCAGAGCAAGCAACAGCCGCTGTAGCGCAATGCGGAGCCAGAAGAGCAAAACATCAGAAATTTAATGTACATCAAGCACAGTAAGCACATAAATTACAGCAGCACAGCTAGCATTTAAGCACCAACAGCAGTGCAGAGCCGGAAGGAATTTAAATTATTATTTTATACACAATTTCAAAGTCGCCCCACACTGGTCTCGAACCCACGACCACAATGGTTCGGGATTCATGACGCATGGTTGAACCACTTGCGCCACCCAGAGGACATGTTTTACAAAGCTGCAGAGGAGAGGCTTCAGTGTGTGAATGAGCACACAAAATCATGTTAACGAGATTAGCATGCTAAGCTAACTTAATGCTAATATAGCTTATGATGTGGTACATCCAATCCTGGCAAAATAGATATCCTCAGATTCGACATGACGCAAGGAATCGATAGACACCAATTTTATGATTTTGTGACAAACTGTTCACAAGTTACAGCCTCTGAACCAATTATGGGTTGACCTCATTAAGTTTGCGACATCATAACTTTTTTTTTCCAGTATAGCAAAAAAATCGGGGACAGTACTTTTATGCGGCTCAGTCCGAAGATCATTTGAGTACATGTTTGGACAAAATTAGACCAATTTTGAAGGAGGAGTAGCGAAAAAACTGTTTTACATTCACTCCAATATGGCGGCCAGTCACATTGTTGATAAATAACATATGAGATATCGTTGAAATCGGCATAAGCCAAGGAATATATTGACATAAAGAAATCAAATTTCAAGCAATGTTAGCAAAAGTTATAAGCGTTTTTTCAAAAAACAATGATATCTCTGGAACACTAGGTGGCGCTGTGATCAAATTTCTCAGGTACCTTCGGGCCATGCTAATGATGATCCATACCAAATTTGGTGAAGAAATTTCAAATAGTTTAAAAGATATTGCAAATTATGACATCATTCAAAATGGCGGACACGTGGTACATCCCATCATGGCAAAATCGATATCCACGGATTTGTCATGACCCAAGGAATCGATAGACACCAAGTTTATAATTTTCTGACAAACTGTTCATAAGTTATTGGCCAAAATATGCATTTTCCATATCTCATGACCCGTAGGTGGCGCTGTTCCCAACTTTGGCATGGAACCTCAGATCATGCTTCCGATGAAGTGTACCAATTTTCGTTTCGATTGATCAAAGTTTGGCCGAGCTATAGCTTCTGAACCAATTTTGGGTCGACCTCGTTAAGTTTGCGACATCATAACTTTTTTTTTTCCAATATAGCAAAAAAATCGGGGACAGTACTTTTATGCGGCTCAGTCCGAAGATCATTTGAGTACATGTTTGGACAAAATTAGACCAATTTTGAAGGAGGAGTAGCAAAAAAACTGCATACTGTACTTTTCAAAATGGCCACTACTGTAATGGGCGGAGTCTTAATGTAAGATATTGGTTCTAATCAGCATGATGAGATGAATCAGGTGTACTAAGTTTCATTTTTCTAGATCAAAGGGTTCAAAAGTTATAACCATTTCAATGTTGAATTTTTGAACTGCTGGTGGCGCTATAGAGTTGGACCTAGAGACTCAAAAATTGCTACAATTACTTTTCATTACCATCACTACAAGTGTGCCAAATTTCATCATTTTCCTATGTATGGTTCATAGGGCTGCCATAGACTTCAAGAGGAGGAAGAAGAATAATAATAATAATAATAATAAATATAGCTGCAAGCAGCAATACGGGGCCAAGCCCTGCAAGGCAGAGCAAGCAACAGCCGCTGTAGCGCAATGCGGAGCCAGAAGAGCAAAACATCAGAAATTTAATGAACATCAAGCACAGTAAGCACATAAATTACAGCAGCACAGCTAGCATTTAAGCACCAACAGCAGTGCAGAGCCGGAAGGAATTTAAATTATTATTTTATACACAATTTCAAAGTCGCCCCACACTGGTCTCGAACCCACGACCACAATGGTTCGGGATTCATGACGCATGGTTGAACCACTTGCGCCACCCAGAGGACATGTTTTACAAAGCTGCAGAGGAGAGGCTTCAGTGTGTGAATGAGCACACAAAATCATGTTAACGAGATTAGCATGCTAAGCTAACTTAATGCTAATATAGCTTATGATGTGGTACATCCAATCCTGGCAAAATAGATATCCTCAGATTCGACATGACGCAAGGAATCGATAGACACCAATTTTATGATTTTGTGACAAACTGTTCACAAGTTACAGCCTCTGAACCAATTATGGGTTGACCTCATTAAGTTTGCGACATCATAACTTTTTTTTTCCAGTATAGCAAAAAAATCGGGGACAGTACTTTTATGCGGCTCAGTCCGAAGATCATTTGAGTACATGTTTGGACAAAATTAGACCAATTTTGAAGGAGGAGTAGCGAAAAAACTGTTTTACATTCACTCCAATATGGCGGCCAGTCACATTGTTGATAAATAACATATGAGATATCGTTGAAATCGGCATAAGCCAAGGAATATATTGACATAAAGAAATCAAATTTCAAGCAATGTTAGCAAAAGTTATAAGCGTTTTTTCAAAAAACAATGATATCTCTGGAACACTAGGTGGCGCTGTGATCAAATTTCTCAGGTACCTTCGGGCCATGCTAATGATGATCCATACCAAATTTGGTGAAGAAATTTCAAATAGTTTAAAAGATATTGCAAATTATGACATCATTCAAAATGGCGGACACGTGGTACATCCCATCATGGCAAAATCGATATCCACGGATTTGTCATGACCCAAGGAATCGATAGACACCAAGTTTATAATTTTCTGACAAACTGTTCATAAGTTATTGGCCAAAATATGCATTTTCCATATCTCATGACCCGTAGGTGGCGCTGTTCCCAACTTTGGCATGGAACCTCAGATCATGCTTCCGATGAAGTGTACCAATTTTCGTTTCGATTGATCAAAGTTTGGCCGAGCTATAGCTTCTGAACCAATTTTGGGTCGACCTCGTTAAGTTTGCGACATCATAACTTTTTTTTTTCCAATATAGCAAAAAAATCGGGGACAGTACTTTTATGCGGCTCAGTCCGAAGATCATTTGAGTACATGTTTGGACAAAATTAGACCAATTTTGAAGGAGGAGTAGCAAAAAAACTGCATACTGTACTTTTCAAAATGGCCACTACTGTAATGGGCGGAGTCTTAATGTAAGATATTGGTTCTAATCAGCATGATGAGATGAATCAGGTGTACTAAGTTTCATTTTTCTAGATCAAAGGGTTCAAAAGTTATAACCATTTCAATGTTGAATTTTTGAACTGCTGGTGGCGCTATAGAGTTGGACCTAGAGACTCAAAAATTGCTACAATTACTTTTCATTACCATCACTACAAGTGTGCCAAATTTCATCATTTTCCTATGTATGGTTCATAGGGCTGCCATAGACTTCAAGAGGAGGAAGAATAATAATAATAATAAATATAGCTGCAAGCAGCAATACGGGGCCAAGCCCTGCAAGGCAGAGCAAGCAACAGCCGCTGTAGCGCAATGCGGAGCCAGAAGAGCAAAACATCAGAAATTTAATGTACATCAAGCACAGTAAGCACATAAATTACAGCAGCACAGCTAGCATTTAAGCACCAACAGCAGTGCAGAGCCGGAAGGAATTTAAATTATTATTTTATACACAATTTCAAAGTCGCCCCACACTGGTCTCGAACCCACGACCACAATGGTTCGGGATTCATGACGCATGGTTGAACCACTTGCGCCACCCAGAGGACATGTTTTACAAAGCTGCAGAGGAGAGGCTTCAGTGTGTGAATGAGCACACAAAATCATGTTAACGAGATTAGCATGCTAAGCTAACTTAATGCTAATATAGCTTATGATGTGGTACATCCAATGCTGGCAAAATAGATATCCTCAGATTCGACATGACGCAAGGAATCGATAGACACCAATTTTATGATTTTGTGACAAACTGTTCACAAGTTACAGCCTCTGAACCAATTATGGGTTGACCTCATTAAGTTTGCGACATCATAACTTTTTTTTTCCAGTATAGCAAAAAAATCGGGGACAGTACTTTTATGCGGCTCAGTCCGAAGATCATTTGAGTACATGTTTGGACAAAATTAGACCAATTTTGAAGGAGGAGTAGCGAAAAAACTGTTTTACATTCACTCCAATATGGCGGCCAGTCACATTGTTGATAAATAACATATGAGATATCGTTGAAATCGGCATAAGCCAAGGAATATATTGACATAAAGAAATCAAATTTCAAGCAATGTTAGCAAAAGTTATAAGCGTTTTTTCAAAAAACAATGATATCTCTGGAACACTAGGTGGCGCTGTGATCAAATTTCTCAGGTACCTTCGGGCCATGCTAATGATGATCCATACCAAATTTGGTGAAGAAATTTCAAATAGTTTAAAAGATATTGCAAATTATGACATCATTCAAAATGGCGGACACGTGGTACATCCCATCATGGCAAAATCGATATCCACGGATTTGTCATGACCCAAGGAATCGATAGACACCAAGTTTATAATTTTCTGACAAACTGTTCATAAGTTATTGGCCAAAATATGCATTTTCCATATCTCATGACCCGTAGGTGGCGCTGTTCCCAACTTTGGCATGGAACCTCAGATCATGCTTCCGATGAAGTGTACCAATTTTCGTTTCGATTGATCAAAGTTTGGCCGAGCTATAGCTTCTGAACCAATTTTGGGTCGACCTCGTTAAGTTTGCGACATCATAACTTTTTTTTTTCCAATATAGCAAAAAAATCGGGGACAGTACTTTTATGCGGCTCAGTCCGAAGATCATTTGAGTACATGTTTGGACAAAATTAGACCAATTTTGAAGGAGGAGTAGCAAAAAAACTGCATACTGTACTTTTCAAAATGGCCACTACTGTAATGGGCGGAGTCTTGATGTAAGATATTGGTTCTGATCAGCATGATGAGATAAATCAGGTGTACTAAGTTTCATTTTTCTAGATCAAAGGGTTCAAAAGTTATAACCATTTCAATGTTGGATTTTTGAACTGCTGGTGGCGCTATAGAGTTGGTCCTAGAGACTCAAAAATTGCTACAATTACTTTTCATTACCATCACTACAAGTGTGCCAAATTTCATCATTTTCCTATGTATGGTTCATAGGGCTGCCATAGACTTCAAGAGGAGGAAGAAGAATAATAATAATAATAAATATAGCTGCAAGCAGCAATACGGGGCCAAGCCCTGCAAGGCAGAGCAAGCAACAGCCGCTGTAGCGCAATGCGGAGCCAGAAGAGCAAAACATCAGAAATTTAATGTACATCAAGCACAGTAAGCACATCAATTACAGCAGCACAGCTAGCATTTAAGCACCAACAGCAGTGCAGAGCCGGAAGGAATTTAAATTATTATTTTATACACAATTTCAAAGTCGCCCCACACTGGTCTCGAACCCACGACCACAATGGTTCGGGATTCATGACGCATGGTTGAACCACTTGCGCCACCCAGAGGACATGTTTTACAAAGCTGCAGAGGAGAGGCTTCAGTGTGTGAATGAGCACACAAAATCATGTTAACGAGATTAGCATGCTAAGCTAACTTAATGCTAATATAGCTTATGATGTGGTACATCCAATGCTGGCAAAATAGATATCCTCAGATTCGACATGACGCAAGGAATCGATAGACACCAATTTTATGATTTTGTGACAAACTGTTCACAAGTTACAGCCTCTGAACCAATTATGGGTTGACCTCATTAAGTTTGCGACATCATAACTTTTTTTTTCCAGTATAGCAAAAAAATCGGGGACAGTACTTTTATGCGGCTCAGTCCGAAGATCATTTGAGTACATGTTTGGACAAAATTAGACCAATTTTGAAGGAGGAGTAGCGAAAAAACTGTTTTACATTCACTCCAATATGGCGGCCAGTCACATTGTTGATAAATAACATATGAGATATCGTTGAAATCGGCATAAGCCAAGGAATATATTGACATAAAGAAATCAAATTTCAAGCAATGTTAGCAAAAGTTATAAGCGTTTTTTCAAAAAACAATGATATCTCTGGAACACTAGGTGGCGCTGTGATCAAATTTCTCAGGTACCTTCGGGCCATGCTAATGATGATCCATACCAAATTTGGTGAAGAAATTTCAAATAGTTTAAAAGATATTGCAAATTATGACATCATTCAAAATGGCGGACACGTGGTACATCCCATCATGGCAAAATCGATATCCACGGATTTGTCATGACCCAAGGAATCGATAGACACCAAGTTTATAATTTTCTGACAAACTGTTCATAAGTTATTGGCCAAAATATGCATTTTCCATATCTCATGACCCGTAGGTGGCGCTGTTCCCAACTTTGGCATGGAACCTCAGATCATGCTTCCGATGAAGTGTACCAATTTTCGTTTCGATTGATCAAAGTTTGGCCGAGCTATAGCTTCTGAACCAATTTTGGGTCGACCTCGTTAAGTTTGCGACATCATAACTTTTTTTTTTCCAATATAGCAAAAAAATCGGGGACAGTACTTTTATGCGGCTCAGTCCGAAGATCATTTGAGTACATGTTTGGACAAAATTAGACCAATTTTGAAGGAGGAGTAGCAAAAAAACTGCATACTGTACTTTTCAAAATGGCCACTACTGTAATGGGCGGAGTCTTGATGTAAGATATTGGTTCTGATCAGCATGATGAGATAAATCAGGTGTACTAAGTTTCATTTTTCTAGATCAAAGGGTTCAAAAGTTATAACCATTTCAATGTTGGATTTTTGAACTGCTGGTGGCGCTATAGAGTTGGTCCTAGAGACTCAAAAATTGCTACAATTACTTTTCATTACCATCACTACAAGTGTGCCAAATTTCATCATTTTCCTATGTATGGTTCATAGGGCTGCCATAGACTTCAAGAGGAGGAAGAAGAATAATAATAATAAATATAGCTGCAAGCAGCAATACGGGGCCAAGCCCTGCAAGGCAGAGCAAGCAACAGCCGCTGTAGCGCAATGCGGAGCCAGAAGAGCAAAACATCAGAAATTTAATGTACATCAAGCACAGTAAGCACATCAATTACAGCAGCACAGCTAGCATTTAAGCACCAACAGCAGTGCAGAGCCGGAAGGAATTTAAATTATTATTTTATACACAATTTCAAAGTCGCCCCACACTGGTCTCGAACCCACGACCACAATGGTTCGGGATTCATGACGCATGGTTGAACCACTTGCGCCACCCAGAGGACATGTTTTACAAAGCTGCAGAGGAGAGGCTTCAGTGTGTGAATGAGCACACAAAATCATGTTAACGAGATTAGCATGCTAAGCTAACTTAATGCTAATATAGCTTATGATGTGGTACATCCAATGCTGGCAAAATAGATATCCTCAGATTCGACATGACGCAAGGAATCGATAGACACCAATTTTATGATTTTGTGACAAACTGTTCACAAGTTACAGCCTCTGAACCAATTATGGGTTGACCTCATTAAGTTTGCGACATCATAACTTTTTTTTTCCAGTATAGCAAAAAAATCGGGGACAGTACTTTTATGCGGCTCAGTCCGAAGATCATTTGAGTACATGTTTGGACAAAATTAGACCAATTTTGAAGGAGGAGTAGCGAAAAAACTGTTTTACATTCACTCCAATATGGCGGCCAGTCACATTGTTGATAAATAACATATGAGATATCGTTGAAATCGGCATAAGCCAAGGAATATATTGACATAAAGAAATCAAATTTCAAGCAATGTTAGCAAAAGTTATAAGCGTTTTTTCAAAAAACAATGATATCTCTGGAACACTAGGTGGCGCTGTGATCAAATTTCTCAGGTACCTTCGGGCCATGCTAATGATGATCCATACCAAATTTGGTGAAGAAATTTCAAATAGTTTAAAAGATATTGCAAATTATGACATCATTCAAAATGGCGGACACGTGGTACATCCCATCATGGCAAAATCGATATCCACGGATTTGTCATGACCCAAGGAATCGATAGACACCAAGTTTATAATTTTCTGACAAACTGTTCATAAGTTATTGGCCAAAATATGCATTTTCCATATCTCATGACCCGTAGGTGGCGCTGTTCCCAACTTTGGCATGGAACCTCAGATCATGCTTCCGATGAAGTGTACCAATTTTCGTTTCGATTGATCAAAGTTTGGCCGAGCTATAGCTTCTGAACCAATTTTGGGTCGACCTCGTTAAGTTTGCGACGTCATAACTTTTGATCAGAGAAGAATAAAAAAAATCGGGGACAGTACTTTTATGCGGCTCAGTCCGAAGATCATTTGAGTACATGTTTGGACAAAATTAGACCAATTTTGAAGGAGGAGTAGCAAAAAAACTGCATACTGTACTTTTCAAAATGGCCACTACTGTAATGGGCGGAGTCTTAATGTAAGATATTGGTTCTAATCAGCATGATGAGATGAATCAGGTGTACTAAGTTTCATTTTTCTAGATCAAAGGGTTCAAAAGTTATAACCATTTCAATGTTGAATTTTTGAACTGCTGGTGGCGCTATAGAGTTGGACCTAGAGACTCAAAAATTGCTACAATTACTTTTCATTACCATCACTACAAGTGTGCCAAATTTCATCATTTTCCTATGTATGGTTCATAGGGCTGCCATAGACTTCAAGAGGAGGAAGAAGAATAATAATAATAATAAATATAGCTGCAAGCAGCAATACGGGGCCAAGCCCTGCAAGGCAGAGCAAGCAACAGCCGCTGTAGCGCAATGCGGAGCCAGAAGAGCAAAACATCAGAAATTTAATGTACATCAAGCACAGTAAGCACATCAATTACAGCAGCACAGCTAGCATTTAAGCACCAACAGCAGTGCAGAGCCGGAAGGAATTTAAATTATTATTTTATACACAATTTCAAAGTCGCCCCACACTGGTCTCGAACCCACGACCACAATGGTTCGGGATTCATGACGCATGGTTGAACCACTTGCGCCACCCAGAGGACATGTTTTACAAAGCTGCAGAGGAGAGGCTTCAGTGTGTGAATGAGCACACAAAATCATGTTAACGAGATTAGCATGCTAAGCTAACTTAATGCTAATATAGCTTATGATGTGGTACATCCAATGCTGGCAAAATAGATATCCTCAGATTCGACATGACGCAAGGAATCGATAGACACCAATTTTATGATTTTGTGACAAACTGTTCACAAGTTACAGCCTCTGAACCAATTATGGGTTGACCTCATTAAGTTTGCGACATCATAACTTTTTTTTTCCAGTATAGCAAAAAAATCGGGGACAGTACTTTTATGCGGCTCAGTCCGAAGATCATTTGAGTACATGTTTGGACAAAATTAGACCAATTTTGAAGGAGGAGTAGCGAAAAAACTGTTTTACATTCACTCCAATATGGCGGCCAGTCACATTGTTGATAAATAACATATGAGATATCGTTGAAATCGGCATAAGCCAAGGAATATATTGACATAAAGAAATCAAATTTCAAGCAATGTTAGCAAAAGTTATAAGCGTTTTTTCAAAAAACAATGATATCTCTGGAACACTAGGTGGCGCTGTGATCAAATTTCTCAGGTACCTTCGGGCCATGCTAATGATGATCCATACCAAATTTGGTGAAGAAATTTCAAATAGTTTAAAAGATATTGCAAATTATGACATCATTCAAAATGGCGGACACGTGGTACATCCCATCATGGCAAAATCGATATCCACGGATTTGTCATGACCCAAGGAATCGATAGACACCAAGTTTATAATTTTCTGACAAACTGTTCATAAGTTATTGGCCAAAATATGCATTTTCCATATCTCATGACCCGTAGGTGGCGCTGTTCCCAACTTTGGCATGGAACCTCAGATCATGCTTCCGATGAAGTGTACCAATTTTCGTTTCGATTGATCAAAGTTTGGCCGAGCTATAGCTTCTGAACCAATTTTGGGTCGACCTCGTTAAGTTTGCGACGTCATAACTTTTGATCAGAGAAGAATAAAAAAAATCGGGGACAGTACTTTTATGCGGCTCAGTCCGAAGATCATTTGAGTACATGTTTGGACAAAATTAGACCAATTTTGAAGGAGGAGTAGCAAAAAAACTGCATACTGTACTTTTCAAAATGGCCACTACTGTAATGGGCGGAGTCTTAATGTAAGATATTGGTTCTAATCAGCATGATGAGATGAATCAGGTGTACTAAGTTTCATTTTTCTAGATCAAAGGGTTCAAAAGTTATAACCATTTCAATGTTGAATTTTTGAACTGCTGGTGGCGCTATAGAGTTGGACCTAGAGACTCAAAAATTGCTACAATTACTTTTCATTACCATCACTACAAGTGTGCCAAATTTCATCATTTTCCTATGTATGGTTCATAGGGCTGCCATAGACTTCAAGAGGAGGAAGAAGAATAATAATAATAATAATAATAAGAAAACTAACAGATACAATAGGTGCCATAGCCCCTTCGGGGCTTGGCCCCTAATAATAAGAAAACTAACAGATACAATAGGTGCCATAGCCCCTTCGGGGCTTGGCCCCTAATAATAATAAGAAAACTAACAGATACAATAGGTGCCATAGCCCCTTCGGGGCTTGGCCCCTAATAATAAGAAAACTAACAGATACAATAGGTGCCATAGCCCCTTCGGGGCTTGGCCCCTAATAATAATAATAAGAAAACTAACAGATACAATAGGTGCCATAGCCCCTTCGGGGCTTGGCCCCTAATAAGAAAACTAACAGATACAATAGGTGCCATAGCCCCTTCGGGGCTTGGCCCCTAATAAGAAAACTAACAGATACAATAGGTGCCATAGCCCCTTCGGGGCTTGGCCCCTAATAATAAGAAAACTAACAGATACAATAGGTGCCATAGCCCCTTCGGGGCTTGGCCCCTAATTAATAGTAAAATATTTAAGGAGATTATTCAGTCTGCTGAGGAAACTATTCCTAAGAGTAATGGAACTAAACGGACTAAGAGTGTACCCTGGTGCAATGATAACTGTAGTAAAGCCATAAAGGCCAGGAATAAAGCATTTAGGGGGCTCAAGAAACTTCATTCTCAGGATGCATTGATCCAGTATAAAAGGGCCCAGGCATTAGTGAGGAGGACAATAAGAATACAAAAAAGAACCTTTTGGAGGAAATATTGTAACACTATTGGAAGGGAAGTACATCTGTCAGATGTGTGGGGCATGATTAAAAGAATGGGTGGGATTAGAAGAAATTAT
This sequence comes from Scardinius erythrophthalmus, assembly GCF_964197995.2. Taxonomy (NCBI): domain Eukaryota; kingdom Metazoa; phylum Chordata; class Actinopteri; order Cypriniformes; family Leuciscidae; genus Scardinius; species Scardinius erythrophthalmus. The sequence continues at coordinate 69,224,783 of NC_138221.1, read as the reverse complement.
GAAATACCAGTGTTGGGTAATGGTAACAAATTGGCGGTCAATAATTTAGAAAAGGCAGAACTTCTTGCACAAACATTTGAAAGGGTTCATAGTTCATGTAATCTCACAGATGAGGCTAGGCAGTGTAGAGAGAGAATCATAATGGAGAATCCCAATATAACAGAGAAAAGGGAGATGACAGGAGAGCCGTTGGATCTACCGTTTAATATGTTTGAGTTAAGAAGAGCAATTATGGGTGCTCGTCAGACCACTCCAGGGAAAGATGGTGTATGCTATGGAATGCTGGGACACATGCCAGATAGTGCACTGGACATGGTGTTGGGTTTGTTTAATAAAGTTTGGGATATTGGCCAACTTCCGTTAGATTGGAAACAAGCAATAATAGTGCCCATTCTAAAACCTGGAAAAGATCAGTCAGATCCTTCTAGCTACAGACCAATTGCATTAACGTCACACTTATGCAAAATTATGGAAAAAATGGTCACAGAACGTTTAACGTATTATTTAGAGAGTAAAGCTCTTCTGTACCCATATCAAAGTGGGTTTCGTAGGGGTCGGAATACAATGGACTCAGTATTGTGCTTAGAATCAGACATCAGGAAAGCACAGACTAACAAAGAAATATTGATAGCTGTGTTTTTTGATGTTGAAAAAGCATATGATATGCTCTGGAAGGAAGGATTACTTATTAAGTTGAAGTCATTGGGTATTGGAGGTAGAACATATAATTGGGTTATGAACTTTTTGTTTGACAGGGAAATTCAAGTAAGAGTTGGCTCAGAATACTCCAGTGTATATAAGGTGGAGAATGGCACTCCGTAAGGTAGTGTGTGTAGCCCACTGCTATTCAACATAATGATAAATGACATCTTCTCTCAGCTTGAACAAAGCGTAGGGAAATCCTTGTACGCATATGATGGGGCTCTGTGGGTAAGAGGCCGTAATGTTTTGCATGTCAGTAAGAAAATGCAAGCTGCAATAGTTGATGTGGAAAAATGGGCAAATAAATGGGGATTCAAATTGTCTGTAGAAAAAACAAAGGTGATTTGCTTTTCAAGGAGGCATAAAGTCACGCCGATTTCCATGAAGTTGTATGAACAACCACTTGAGCTAGTTAAGACAGTTAGATTTCTTGGAGTTTGGTTTGATGAGAAGCTCACATGGAATACTCATTTAGACAAAGTCAAGAATAAATGTAAAAAGGTCATAAATATACTTCGCTGTTTGTCAGGACAAGAGTGGGGAGCAAGTAGAGTAGCCCTACAAAATATATACAGGGCATTAATGAGGTCGGTTTTTGACTATGGATGTATAGCGTACATGTCAGCAGCAGAATCAAATCTTAAGAAGTTGGATGTAATACAAGCTCAGGCTTTGAGAATTTGTAGTGGATCTTTTAAAACTTCTCCTGTATCAGCAATGCAGGTTGAAATGGGAGAAATGCCGTTAGGAATCAGGCGAGTAAAATTAATGATGGCATATTGGGTTAATATCCAGGGGCAATGTGAGTCGCATCCTGCCAAGAGTCTTTTAATAGATTGCTGGGAACACAATAAGACAAATTTCATATGTTTTGGGTGGATTGGTGATGCAAAGGCAGAAGTCATAGGATTAAGACAATTAGATTACAGCTCTACAGTGATACAGTCTTCAATTCCTCCCTGGTTATTCCCAACACCACGTGTAGACCTAGACATACAGCAGGAATTGAAGGATATGTCAAAGAAACTTCCTGAAAGCAGAATAGTACAGAATTATTTTGATTTGCATTTCGCAGATTTCATGTTTATATTCACAGATGGTTCCAAAGATCCTGATACAGTGCGTGCAGGTGCAGCAGTTTACATCCCAGCAAGTGAGTCATATATTAAGAAAAGAATATCGGATCATGTGTCAGTATATACCACAGAATTAATTGCAATATTATTGGCCCTGCAGTGGATAGAAGAGAGGGAAACAAATAATACTGTTATTGCATCTGATAGTTTGTCTGCACTTATGAGTATTAAATCTGGTAAATCATTATTTAGATCCAATATCATCAATGACATATTCCTTATGTTATACAGGATGGAGCTAAAGGGTCTATCCACATGCTTTCTTTGGGTTCCTGCTCATGTCGGTGTGGAGGGGAATGAGCAGGTGGATATGCTGGCCAAAGGATCACTCAAAACTAAACATGTAGACTTAAAAACCCCATTAAATAAAGAAGAAGCCAAGTCAATTATCAGGAAGTATGCACAGTCTGTTTGGCAGGGGTATTGGGATAACAGTGAAACTGGAAGGCATTTATATAATGTACAGAGACAGGTTGGTGCTGGGAGGATGGTGGGCTGGAAACGGAGGGAAGAAAGTTTAATAACTCGTCTGAGAATAGGTCATACAGGTCTAAACCTTTCATTGTATAAAATAGGTAAGCACCCAACTGGGAAATGTACTTATTGTAATCAACCAGAAACAGTGGAACATGTTCTTCTTCAGTGTAGGAAATACAATATTAATAGGGAGCACCTCTTTCAGTCACTACGGAAGGCAAAACATCATGACGTCTCATTGTCAGGTCTCTTGGGGAAAACAGCAGGTCAGATATACTGTTATATAGTTAGGTTTCTTAAAGAAACTGAATTAATTAAAATAATCTGAGTCTAATAAGTATTTTTATTTATTTATTATTATTATTATTTTATTATTATTATTATTTTATTTTTTATTTTTTTTCTGCTTAATCTCTCGTTCCACACTCCAGTCCAGTTGGTGGCGGTAATGCACCGTTAAATGGTTTGCCAACCGCCATTAAACACAAGAAGAAGAAGAAGAAGAAGAACTCCACCACTGTTCGGCCATTTTTGTAGTTTGATAGCAGAGATACGATTATCTAGCGGCACAGAAACGTTTTATTCACACGTTATTAACAAAATGTCAACAATGGAAGACTTGTCCAGCCAGCCTTACATGTTCGAGCCAGAGTCGGAGCCGGAGCGAGATGAAAATGAAGTCGACGAACCTGCAGAACAACGTCTTCATATGGATATATCGCAATGGTGTGTTACTGTATTTACACATGAAACTTTGGTCTTCCGACTTTTTACCACCGTGTCGATTTATTTTGATTAATATGTGCGAGGGAGAGAGAGCAAGACAGCGTCTAGTTTGGAGACGGTGAAGTCTTGTTTACACTTTAGCCTGGCTCCGAAGAGAGAGAGTGCGCGCGCGCGAGACCGGGTCTCTCTCTCTCTCTGCTCGTTCTTTCAGTTAAACATGCGCCCTGTCACAAGAGCTGCAGTTCATCTACATTAGACGGTGTAATGAAGCGTGTGGGTTACTACATCCAACAACCGAACATTTTAACTTACCCTCTCGTAACTTCTGCATCCTTTAGCTTGGACTACAAAATTGCAGCGAGAAATAGAAATGGCGGATTGCTCGAAGTGTTGGGCTGGAAGTCTATGTCCTTATTTGGCAGTTCCGCAGCAAATACTGTGACGTTATTGTTCAAAAAACGTCATAGAGAACAGAAAAATCTGAACAGGTTGAAAAATATGACCAAAACAGAATATAAAGATATCAATGAAGCACCTGAAGAGAATAATTTAAACTTTTCTGTACTTCTAAACACTCCAAATATACAACAAAATGCATTTAAGGGCTAAAAAGGTGGATTTAGCATGATATGTCCCCTTTAAGAATTCTGTTATTTGCATATTTGAGCATAATATAACAAATTCCATCTTGTACAGGTGCTGTTCGTTTTATCCTGTGTAATACCCTTTTAAGTTCCCATATTTCAAAGTCAGCATCTAATGCTCCTTTTCCATCAGGTCTTTTAATATATATATATATATATATATATATATATATATATATATATACACACGTGTTTATATATACACATGAGATACCTCTCTTTCTCATATATATTTATAATTTTGCTTGTAAATAACTTTATTAATTCACATTGTAAACTCCTTCCTGACCAATTTACCTTTCATCAGCTTTGGCCTTTCAAATGTCAAAACTTCACATCAATCATTTTCTGTTCAACTATTATTTTGCAAATCAAACAAAACTAATATTATCATTCAGACATCAAAGAGCAATAATAATATTGAGTTCTTCACAGACAACAGTGATTGTCCTCTTTCTCCTCCAGCAACACTTGCATTAGATTTTCCTTCTGCTAGATCTGTGTGTGATTCCAGTAGGGAGACAAACATCAGCTGAGTGTTTCATTCATTTCAGCTTTATTCACACCTGAGGTCTGACGACACCAGATATGAGACCAAGAGCAGAACTCACACTTTGAGACTGTACTCCTACAAAAACGACCATAAAGGTCGTATGTGCCAGCAGCTTAACGACCTATATTTACGTTTTAAAGTTAAACGCCCTCTAGCGCTCTGTCATGAAATGGCGTTTGACCGTCATTACCAATCAAAATAGTATTTGTTTTATCATTGTATTTACTCGAGATTAATACAGAAAAATGAGATGTGTAATTAAAATTTATTTAGGTTATATATTGTTAATGTATTTGATGTGCTTTTCTTCTTCAAAAAGCCATATTGGAAAGTAAAGAACCACATCAAAACAATTAAACTCTTATCATTTTTTTTTTAAATAACTTAAAATAAACCTTTTGTAACAAAGTAAAAAAATAAATAAAAAAAAACGATGAAAATGTTTAACAAGCACTACAGATGATAAAACCGTAACATATAATCAAATCGTAACATATAATCAAATCAAGTAGTGATTTTAAAACATTTTCAGCGTTTTTATAGATAGATTTTTTTTTTCAGTTCAGCTAAAGTTTTTAACAATATCACCTTTTGACCTCGTCAAAAGGCGTGGCCAGGTGTTTTCCTGCCAGTCCCAGTGCAAGGTCGGTAGTTGGTAAGGTGTGAATTTTAAGTATGCTGTTGTTTTTTTATATATATATTTATAAGTAGTTGTGTGTGTTTTTTGTAATTTATGTGGAACTAAATGAGTGCATTTTGACGTCTGGGTTACAAATCAGTTGCGATTGGCATTTTACTCATTAAGAAAGTAACTGTTACGTTACTTCATTGCTAACGTTACCTACTATCTAGCTAGCTTTATCGCTAGCAGCATGTTGCTATTTCACATGCATAATCTGCAATTTCTGGAATTTCTTCAAAAAAATGTTGGTTTCCTGTTTCGAATGCGCATGCGTCGCGTCTGAACGCGTTGTTGTCTTTGGAGCTCGATTGATTTATAATTCTTGATTTCTCTCTAAACTCATTTACAACGAACATTTTCTACTTTTCCTCACCTCATAGTTACAACGCGGACTGTTGAGCAGACGTGTCTCAAGCCTAGTGATCCAACGCTGGATACTCTTATAGGTTACGTCCGTGGATCACGGCTGAACGCGTCTTCTCCGCACTCATTTACAAACAAACATTTTTTTTCGCCTATCGTGCGTCTACTCTACACCGTACCACTAAAAAGACGGATTATATCCAAGACTTCAGCCATAAATTAGTATTAATATTGATAGCATCACTGGTAGCGTCGTTGCTAACTTAACGTACTGTCCATCTGTTAAAATGGCGAATATATTAGATGTAAGTAGTCTACCTTTTGGTGCAGGTGAAGACACATTTGAGCTGCACGCGGTGCAGTCTGAGCTGGAAGCTGTTGAGAAACAGATCCACGACCTTTTAGTGAGACAGGCCGAGCTGATAGACCGGCGTTTGGCTCTTGAAACATCACGCGCGGATGCACACAAATCAGAGATTAACGTTACTAACCCGCTGACTCCGACCTCGTCTACTCCGTGCGTTTCTCAACATCGGCGAGCGTCGAGGTCGCGATCAGCCATGGTCTCGTTCACTCCGGCTCCAACATGCCACCACGAAGCCTGGATATTTCCGCAGCGGAAGACGCGAGTCAGGCCTAGACCAAGAAAACTCTCTCCGACCCTCCCGGTTTTCGAGATATCCACACAAAACCGCTTCTCCCCTCTTCGCGAAACAGAACGCGATGCTGTGATCATTGGCGATTCCATCGTTCGACACGTACACGCTACGTTAAATAAAAGTAAGGTGCACAGTCACTGCTTTCCTGGTGCTCGTGTTTCTGAAATCGCCGCTCGCGTTCCCGAGATTCTGAACGATAACGAGCGCGTCGGAACTGTGGTCTTGCACGCGGGAGTGAACGACATCAGGCTGCGCCAGACGGAGGTTCTGAAGAAAGACTTCAGGAATCTGATCGATACGGTACGCAGCACATCGCCTGATATAACGATCATTGTGTCAGGACCGCTTCCCACGTACCGTCTAGGTCATGAAAAGTTTAGTAGATTATTCGCGCTAAACGAATGGTTAATGTCATGGTGCAATGAGCAGAAACTACTCTTTGTAAATAATTGGAATCTGTTTTGGGAGCGTCCTAGGCTTTACCGTGCTGATGGCTTACACCCAAACAGATTCGGATCGGATCTTCTGTCAGATAACATCTCCAAAATGTTAAATACCTTTTGACTAGTAACCAAAAGTCCAAATCATAGTCTCTGCTGCACCAATTTAACTGATATAAATAGTGTAGAACATTGCATAGAAACTGTGTCTATTCCTCGTTTAGTGAGAATAAATAATAAATCTACTGCAGGATCTAGAAAAAATCTAATTGTTATTAAACCAGAAAATGTTGCTATTAGTAATCAAAAACAATTTCTAAAGCTAGGTCTTCTAAACATTAGATCACTCACACCTAAGGCAGTTATTGTAAATGAAATAGTCACAGATAATAGCTTCGATGTACTTTGCCTTACTGAAACCTGGCTTAAACCAAATGATTATTTCGGTCTAAATGAGTCTACTCCATCAGGATACTCCTATAAGCACGAGCCCCGTCTGATTGGTCGTGGCGGCGGTGTTGCAACAATCTATAGAGATATTCTCAATGTTACTCAGAAAACGGGCTATAAGTTTATTTCGTTTGAAGTACTTGTACTAAATGTTACGCTCTTAGATGCTAGAAAAACATCCCTATTATCTCTAGCCTTGGCTACCGTATATAGACCGCCTGGGCCTTACGCTGATTTCCTAAAAGAGTTTGCAGATTTTCTCTCAGACCTATTAGTTAATTTCGATAAAGCATTAATTGTTGGAGACTTTAATATCCACGTAGATAATTCAAATGATGCGCTAGGGGCTGCGTTTACAGATTTATTAAACTACTTTGGGGTCAAGCAAAACGTTACCGGACCAACTCATCGTTTTAATCATACACTCGATTTAATTATATCACATGGAACCGATCCAACCGATATAGATATCATTCCACAAAGTGACGATGTCACTGACCATTACATGGTAACTTGCATATTACGTACTCCTGTAATATGTCATGCTGCGCCGCGTTATCGATTAGGCAGAACAATCCTTCCATCTACCATAGATAATTTTTCAAATAGCCTATCTGATCTGTCTCAGCTGCTCAGTGAACCTAAACAAACAGATGAACTTGAGGAATTAACTAGCACTATGAGCACCATTCTCTCTGGATCATTGGATATTGTTGCACCCATTAGATTAAGAAAGGTTAGAGAGAAAAGTAAAGCACCATGGTACAACAATACTACGCATGTTCTAAAGAGAGAAACCCGTAATTTAGAGCGTAAATGGAAAAAAACTAACTTAGAGGTCTTTAGAATCGCGTGGAAAGACAGTATGTCACGTTACAAAAAGGCCCTAAAAGAGGCCAGGGCTGAGCATCTCCGCAAACTAATAGAAAACAACCAAAACAATCCTAGGTTCTTATTTAACACCGTGGCTAGACTAACAAATAAACAGATGTCTCCTGAACAAAATATTCCGTTACAGTTTAGTAGTAATGATTTCATGAAGTTCTTCACTGAGAAAATAGAAAACATCAGAACCACAATTGTAAACGTTCAATCCTCAATTGCGTCTTATAATTCAGCCTCAATTATCACCCCGCAAGAACAATTACAATGCTTTACAACTATAGAACAAAAAGAGTTAAATAAACTTATCACTTCATCTAAAACAACAACATGTTTACTAGATCCTATACCAACTAAACTTTTGAAAGAAGTGTTACCTATAGTGGAGGAGCCTCTCCTCAATATTATTAACTCGTCTTTATCTTTAGGTTATGTTCCAAGAACATTTAAACTGGCAGTTATAAAACCTCTCATTAAGAAACCACAATTAGATCCACATAATCTAGCAAATTATAGACCCATTTCAAATCTACCTTTTATGTCTAAAATACTAGAAAAAGCTGTGTCCGCTCAACTGGGCTCTTTCTTGCAAGAAAATGACATCTATGAAAAGTTTCAGTCTGGATTCAGGCCGCATCATAGCACTGAAACTGCGCTTGTTAAAATTACAAATGATTTACTCTTAGCTTCTGACCAAGGCTGTATCTCAATACTAGTTTTACTTGATCTTAGTGCTGCGTTCGATACTATAGATCATACAATACTCTTAGATCGACTACAAAATTATACTGGTGTTCAAGGACAAGCACTAAGCTGGTTTAGATCGTATTTATCTGACCGCTACCATTTTGTTTATTTAAATGGAGAAAAATCGATCATAACTCCAGTAAACTATGGAGTGCCGCAGGGATCTGTGTTAGGCCCTCTATTATTCTCAATATATATGCTGCCACTTGGAAATATTATAAGGAAACATGGAATTAGTTTCCATTGTTATGCTGATGACACTCAAATCTATATTTCATCACGGCCAGATGAAAACGCTAAATTATCCAAATTGACAGAGTGTGTTAAAGATATAAAAGATTGGATGACGCGCAATTTTCTTTTATTAAATCCAGACAAGACAGAGGTACTAATCATCGGTTCAAAAAACCACCCACAAAACCTCTTACAATACAACTTTAACATCGTAGGATGTCCTGTTACTTCATCCTCTACAGTAAAAGACCTGGGTGTTATATTAGACTGCAAACTGTCTTTTGAAAATCATATTTCATATGTTACAAGAACAGCCTTTTTCCACCTTAGAAACATTGCTAAGCTACGTAACATGCTATCTGTATCTAGTTCATGCATTCATGACCTCGAGACTAGATTACTATAATGCTTTATTAGCTGGTTGTCCTGCATCCTTAATAAACAAGCTACAGTTAGTCCAAAATGCCGCCGCTAGAGTTCTAACTAGATCAAGAAAATATGATCATATAACACCAATTTTATCATCTCTACATTGGCTACCTATAAAGTTCCGTATTAATTACAAGGTATTGCTACTGACTTATAAAGCCCTAAACGGCTTAGCTCCAGTCTATTTAACCGATCTTCTATCGCCCTATAATCCATTGCGCTCTTTAAGGTCAGTAAATTCGAGGCTTTTGGTCATACCTAGGATATCCAGATCCACCAAAGGAGGGAGAGCATTTTCACATTTAGCTCCAAAACTCTGGAATAGCCTTCCTGATACTGTTCGTTGCTCAGACTCGCTCTCCCAGTTTAAAACTAGATTAAAGACGCATCTCTTCAGCCAGGCATTCATATAATACTTTTAATCTTACAGTTAAATCCGACCTCTAGTTCATAAACGCCAGAGGAGAACTGGCCCCCGACTGAGCCCGGGTTCTCCCAAGGTTTTTTTTTTCTCCATTAGGTCACCTGATGGAGTTTTTCGGTTCCTTGCCACTGTTGCCTTTGGCTTGCTCAGTTGGGGATATTTGGGAATATTTAATTTAATTAATCAATCAACGATACTATTGATCAGCATTACCAAACGTGGACGTTCCACTAGAAACAAACATTGATGTATTGTTTTATTACTGTGAAGCTGCTTTGATACAACCTATGTTGTGAAAAGCGCTATATAAATAAACTTGACTTGACTTGACTTGACTTGAATTTCTGTCATATTGCCACAAATAATTTCAGCCTAATGTTTCCCAAACTGTAACGTTAAATGTTTTCTCTTTAGAGAAAAAGGTAGTTTCAGCATTATACAAGTAGTATCAGGTCACAACAGTTTTACAGCTATCCAAATTATTTAAATTCAGGGTATCAATTCAGCTAGGTATATAACTTTTTAAAGAATGGTGCCAATGTAGGCAGATCAATAAATTTGTTGAATATTAAGTGTCCCCACTTCACATGCAAAATAAAATGTATTTAATAATACCCACTAGTGCATTCAGATTTATAGACACGCACAGGTTGACAAGGACCAGTCCGTGCCCACTCTTACAGAGCCCTGGTTTGTTTTGTCTAATCATCTCATCTGTTTGTTTTCAGGTTTTTCTACCCATCCTTTATCACTGAAATATTTTACAAATCAATCGGTTCTTTTAAGAGCCAGTTTCTTTTTCCTCCTCTCTCTCTCTTTCTCTATTTCTCTATTTCTCTCTTTCCCGTGTTGTATTTCTTTGTGCTTTTACTTTATCCTTCAATTATTTCTATTTAAAAACATCTACAAATGGCATCAGAGTCATTACAACAATTTAATGAATGGCTGGAAGCAGCAAAAACCATGGCTGATGAGTTGGAAACCCAAAAAGTAAAGTTTTTCATTATTCATTATACATATTTCATTATTTCTCTATCATGGTATTTACCTAAATTTAAAAGAAAATGCCTCTGCAAATGCTTCCCCCAAATGTATCGTTTAGTTTTTACTTTCAGAGTAAAAAGAAAAGGGAACTGAAGTCTCCAATGTTTCCTGGAGGAAGAGAGACCAGCATGGGTTCATCCTACCACAACGTGTTCAGAAGAGTCGATCTGGTCAGTGAAATATACTGCATACTGTTGTTCACAAGTGTCTCAGCTTTTGGTCAGCAGTGATGTTTTCTATATCATTACATGTTGTGTTTGCAGTTAAAGCTGCCGGCACTAGGGAGCTCTCAGAGGTCGAGGAGGTGCAAATGAATGATATCCCGCAAGAGGTACCAAGTCTTGGTAAACATATTGAATTGAAAGCCTAAATAATTTCAGCTTTTATATTTAAATTTAAAATGTCACATATAGGCAACTGTAAAAGTATGTAATTCCCATTTACATCATGCATATGAAGTGACAAAGCCATATAAGAAATTGCTAATTTGCTTTATTAAAATGCATTATTGCAACTGGCTTTATTATTATTATTATTATTATTTATTTATTTAGATCAACATCTTCAGAGGCTAAAAAACCTGCTAGCTTCTGTCACTGTCTCTGCATCAGTGGAAGTAGAAGAGACACCCACCATGTCTGCATGGGCCTAAAGACAGGTCATCTCTGAAAAGAAATGCAGGGCTGCAATGCCAGAGATCTTGAACTGCATGTCGGCTGCAGAGACCGTTACCCAGCATTGCTGTCAACAATGCAGAACTGTTGATGCTGTTGTCCGGTGCTTAGACTGTGTCCCCTCAGGAAATCAGTGTTTCTGTTCATCATGTGACACCGAGATCCACAGAAAAACTGTTTTCCATGATAGGGAAGCGATGTTTGATGGTTTTTTAAAACCCATTCCTCCAACATCTGTAGTGGTGGCTGATGAAAGTGGCCAATATCAACTCCGTGAACAAGGCATGTTCAGATAATGTAGTAGGTGCCCTCTGCAGTGTCCTTTAACTGAATCTTTTGTTGAGTAAATGTGTAGACATTACTGATATTACTTTCTGAAATGTGATTGACTGCAGTGTGTGTGCGTCCAATTCCTCCATCGATACAAATCTGTTCTTGTGGTCCAAACCAAGACTTCACAGTTATCCCAGGAAAGCAGACCGTATTGGTGACTATCAACGGTATGTCTTGTCACTTCCTTCTACCTTTTTATATCCGACCAGATGAAGTCAAGCATAATAATGGCTTACTATATTCTTTTGTCCTGTGCTGTACAAATACTGGTCAAATAGTAAACACATGTTTGTTTTAAGGTCCACACAACCTGTGTCTGCCGTGTATAAGCTGTCCACTTTGTTCTTCCAGATGGACTCCTGGGATTAGTGACTTGCTTCAATACAGAGACTGGCCAGCAACCACCAGCTGCCAAATGCTGTTTAAGTTTGATCTGTTCACATCATTTGAGCAGATGAAATTAGCCAGCCCAGCTTTATCCCAACAAGCATTTCTCAGAACGCTTGAACATCGATGTCTTTGCACTGGTCGGGTAAGGGCTGTTTAGACCCCCCATGCCATGACCCTCTAAAGGAAAAACAAGTATAGCTATTGGTTGAATGGACTGATAGTTATTTAGAGAGAAACTGTGCTTTACCTTATTTCTGTAAAAAATAACATTCATTTTGTGGCATCTAAACATATTTATTTAACATCATTTTCTTTGGCTCTAGTCATTATATAATTATACTTTCATTTGAAATTCATGGAAAGTAACAAAATGTGTCAAATGTGTCAAAAACGTTTTACAATTTAAAGAGTGTTTTTAGAGATATAGCACTGTTTTAAACCAGCTTGTTATATGACAGCAATCTGGTAAATTGTTCAGGAACTTTTTCTCCCTTCTGTCGCCTGAAGACACAAACACAAATAAAGATTTAGTTATTTTTGTACTTTAAACGGTATGTTTTTTACTTCTTACACAAGTTAATTCCACATTACAGCATTCATTTCCACAGGACAAACACAAGCTGATACTCTAAACACAGTGTTCCAGATCAAATGTGATTCATACAGACTAAAATGTGTGGCACCTTTATGGTTAATTGTCATATTAATTTAGGTGAATGCAACGTTTAATCGTTATTATGTAATTGTGTTGGCGATGAATTCCTCTTATTTAACAGGACAGACGAATCATCTCTTTTTGATGGACTGTTCATCGCACAAGATGCCAAAGTATCTGCCTTTGTTGACCACATTAGAAGCCAGATGTTTAGTGTAAGGATTTCTTTAACTCTTTTTAATTGAATGTTTTCTTGTCCTTGGATTACATGTAACATATTGTTTCTACTTTCAGAGGACAGGTCATGATGTCTGCGGACCGGCAACATTTCCAGTAGGCAGAGAAATAGCACAGAAGTCCAGGGCCAAGGTGGATGAAGAGGGCCTTGAAATAGCTGTGTGCAGACATGAGTCTCGCTGCAAGGCTTGAGCCTCTACCGTGGTGAAATATATGCCTACCCAATGTTCCTGCAGAAGGAGCTGGCACACGCTGCAAATGCAACACTCTTTTGTATGGACATTGCTTGCAGGGAGATAGCCATTGCCAAATGATAACTGAAGTTTGTACTGATGTTTTACCTTTATTAATATATGCCATGCATGGGAATAACACCATGACTAGCTAAAAATCACACATTTTTTATATTATGGAATTAGAAAATAAATATGGCTACTACCTTATCAGGACTGATATGACAAATTACCATACATATGACTACATACTGTCCAATGTTGCTTTGAAAAACCGGCATAAAAGTAAGACGGATTACCTGATCCTGAACAAGAAAAAATGGGATTTCCAAATCCGGATAATTTTGATCCAGATTAAATGTTTTGAACAACTGGCCCATAGTGATAATCTGATAGTTATTGTTACTCCTGTAACACACACTCTATACCAGTAGTGGTCATCACTTTTCTTTTATATATAAGAGCTGCAATAGCCAAACACATTTAAGAAGAAAACCACATCTATTCTGAAATGGCAAAATCCAACCCAAGCATGAAATAACTCTGCCTACCAATTAGATATCCTTTCAATATGTCTTTAATAAAAATAAAAAATCTTAATACTGGGATGAGCATTTCTTTAACTTTCTGTTATATTGTAGTGTGATGTTTCAGTTGTTGTCAATTATGTGTATTGGCTGCATTATTATATGCATACTTAAGGGATGATACAGTTAGGATATTGTTATATTACAGTTTTTCTCGATTGTTTACACACATTTTCTGAAAGCATGCCTCATATTCTCAGAACTCTACACACAAATCCAAAAACACACACACAATGGGCAAAACCCCTCAATTCTCCTGCAAAATGAAACTTTACATTCAAAACAATGTTATTTCTTCTCAAATGACACACACAAACCATCATATGAATAGACATTTATAAGAACCAGTTGAACACTGATGTGCTCAATGTAAAACACTCTGATGAAAGGAAAACACTTCTTCTCCATTCATCATAATGACTTAGGCCTTTTTTAGTTCAGTGTTACACTTTCTACAGACAGTACATACATAAGTGTGTTGTTAAATATTTGAGAATATTGTTTTTATACTCAGAACACACAAATACACGGTAACAAATATATTTAATTTTTCCCACAAAAACAATGTACACAGTGTACATCCCAACCAACACAAAGTTGTACATACAGTACAGTGGTCTACACACAAAACAACAGAAGAATTTACTGTATACAGTTACAGTAATAAAAAAAAATCCAATGTTGGCCTCCATTGCTCCATTGAAGAGCTCACCTGTTGCCCTTTCACGCTAAAGCTCTGATTGCTAATTGTAAAACTGTGTGACGGGTGTTTGCCCATGTGAAGAGTCGGTGTGCATATCTGAATGGCAGTGTGTTCCTTGTGAAAACAAGAGATTTTCTGCATGAAAATTGTGCCAGAAGCAGATAATTGTGTGTAGTGTTTTGAAAAAAGTGTGTTTTAGAACTGCAATTTGAGTGTAAAGCAGGAATTGTGCTTGTAGTTTAGCAGGATTGGTTTCAGGAAAAAAACTAACGCTGACTTTTTTGACCAATGCATTACACCGGCACTAACCCAGCGCCGCCGATTAAGCAAAACAAAACAAAACAAATGTACGAGTTTTATGGGCCATTAAGACAAAAAAGAAAAAAAGTATGAGATGCATCGGCCCATAAAGTCGGCCCACTGGGAATCTCCCAGTAGTCCCGATGGCCAGTACATGCCTGTGGACGTCACACTTTAAATCATACCGGTTGCCTTTCACCATCCACTTATTTAGCTGCTGTCGCATCAATTGACATGCCATCTCCCTTTCCCTCTTTCTTTTTCTATTTTTAACCCCCGCCTTTTTGCTTTATCCATTTTTTTCGACGGCAACTCACTACTCGTACCTGCTGCTCGCTCAACACTCACGGCGCCCGCGCGCGCTCGCTATATTAAGTACAACAAAAAATAGCTCAGACCATTTTCAGGAAAGGGGTGTTTCATTATGACACTAGGCTACATTTTACTCAAGCAACATTAAATAAAATGCGTTTTTTTCTCACTTTCAACAATTAATGGTGCCATTTTGGTTCAAAATAAAATATGGTAACCTTTGCTTATATTTAGGATGAACATAATTATAGCTGGACTGCATGGGCCCCCCCTAGCGGCTGGGCCCCAGAAAACGTTATATATACAAATAGGTTAAAATATGTAAAAGTGCAATGTATAAAGGTGCAATGGTCTAGAATTGTAGATTAAAAATAGATGCTAAAGAGCAAACACACACACATGGGTAAACTATACATTAATCTTTATTTGCAGTAACCTGCACAAAACAATGTGTAAACAGCAGGAACAGGCAATTTTTTGTATGCAAACTATATACACAAACGGGCATACTATGTACAAGTTAGTACAAAGTATTAAGGTGCAATGATACACTATTAACAATAAAAATGCACGAGAAAACTGTACACAAAAGCTACAAACTATATAGTATAACCTGCACAAATAGGTGCAAACAGACAAAATTATTAAAAAACAAAATGCTAAAGTGCATACTATTTACAAAAATGTGCAAACAATAAAACCTGCACAAATAAGTGCAAACAAGCAAAATATGAATAAATGCAAAAGTGCAAAATATATACACAAATGTGCTAACAGACAACTTACTAAAAGATGCAAAAGTGCAAACTATATAAAGATAGTGCACAGAATTAAAAGGTGCAATGTTGTAGAAGTAGGCACAATTGTTTATTTTTTCTGCTGCCACTCAAACAGGACCTTGGACACATCAAACATTGCCTGCGCCCTGTGCTCCTCCGGCACCCTTCGCAGCATGTCGGCAACAGTGTGCCCAAACCGGTCGCTCTCGTCATTTCCATGACTCAGTCTCTGTTGCAGCTCGACCCGCCGTTCCTCCAACTGAGCCTCCAACCGAGCAACTTGCATTTGGACCCAGTCCTCTTGTTCCTTCCTCTTCCTTTTCTGTGCCATCCTTGGACTGGGGGACTGAAGAGATGTCTGGGGGGACTGAGATGTCTGGGGGGACTGAAGCGATGTCTGGGGGGACTGAAGCGATGTCTGGGGGGACTGAAGCGATGTCTGGGGGGACTGAAGCGATGTCTGGGGGGGCTGAAGAGATGGCTGGGGGGACTGAAGAGATGGCTGGGGGGGCTGAAGAGATGGCTGGGGGGACTGAAGAGATGGCTGGGGGGACTGAAGAGATGTCTGGGGGGACTGAAGCGATGTCTGGGGGGACTGAAGCGATGTCTGGGGGGGCTGAAGAGATGGCTGGGGGGACTGAAGAGATGGCTGGGGGGACTGAAGAGATGTCTGGGGGGACTGAGATGTCTGGGGGGACTGAAGCGATGTCTGGGGGGACTGAAGCGATGTCTGGGGGGACTGAAGCGATGTCTGGGGGGACTGAAGCGATGTCTGGGGGGGCTGAAGAGATGGCTGGGGGGACTGAAGAGATGGCTGGGGGGGCTGAAGAGATGGCTGGGGGGACTGAAGAGATGGCTGGGGGGACTGAAGAGATGTCTGGGGGGACTGAGATGTCTGGGGGGACTGAAGCGATGTCTGGGGGGACTGAAGCGATGTCTGGGGGGGCTGAAGAGATGGCTGGGGGGACTGAAGAGATGGCTGGGGGGACTGAAGAGATGTCTGGGGGGACTGAGATGTCTGGGGGGACTGAAGCGATGTCTGGGGGGACTGAAGCGATGTCTGGGGGGACTGAAGCGATGTCTGGGGGGGCTGAAGAGATGGCTGGGGGGACTGAAGAGATGGCTGGGGGGACTGAAGAGATGGCTGGGGGGACTGAAGAGATGGCTGGGGGGACTGAAGAGATGGCTGGGGGGACGGTGGACATGCTAGTTGGTCGTTATTGGCTGAAGGTCTCACAACAGCCGAACCATTGGAGTTTGAGCTTGAATCGCTCCCATCCTGCGATTATGAAAGAAATAGCAAATAGTGTAAGTTAGTCTTTTATATATAAAAGCTGATGCATCCAGTGTTAATTCACAGATAAACAGAGCTATGAATACTGCATATTCCTACATTGCAAATGCTACGTTGTTGCGTTTGTATTATCTGCAAGCCCAATATAATTAGGCTACAATCTATTACATATAATATAAATACAATATAATTAAAACCCATTACACATGCTTTTTGTTTCCCAGGTATATTATTTTTGCACTAATCAATAACGTTACGGCGTGGTAGCATTGCTAGTTAAGTTAGCTAACCTAAAAACAACAGAGGTTCATAAAGGACGTGCATTATTTACCTTATCGTCAAAGTTTGACTCCGTAAGCCGGTGTTTCACATGAGGTGCCAGCCAAGACAGGAATAAATAAAACGCTGGGACTTTTTTCCCTCCTGGATCCCCGCTTCTTGTGGCGAGCTTTTTACGGAGGCGAACGTACTTGTCTCGACAGTTCTTCCATCTCTTCATACAATCCGCTACATCCAAACCGACGTTGGAGGAAATCTCTCTCCACGAATTCGCTGCCATCTGGCAGTCTTTGTATTCTGCAGAAGACGAGTCATACAGATGGCTGTATTTCCGCACTTCTTCAACTAATCGCTCGGTCACTTGGTCCATTTCCATTTTCTTCACTGAACTTTCACCTGAACTTCTGAATTTAAAAATGGCGGGCGGTGCAGAAGAACACGCCGGAAATGCGTAGCCGGAAATGCGATGCTACCAAGCCGACCAATCACAGATCTTGCGGTCCGCGTCGCCGCGACGCGTAGTTACATTTTTGAGGAGGTGCGCGTCAGGGTACGGCGAAGGGTACGACGTATGGTACACGTCAATGCGTATGCTACGCCGTACCTTCTACGCGCACCCGACGCAGAAGTATAAATTGGCCTTTATCCCCCCTTATCGACGGCCCTGTGTGTCAGAAGTGAAAGTGAAAGAAGGAACTTCTGCAGTTTGGGGCGTTAAAAGTGCTGACGCACCGACTCTTTGTGTAAAGCTGAAGCGAGTAAACGTTCAAAAGCGGTGATCAGAAAGAGCTTTACCCAAAGCTGAGTGTTAGAGCTATACTTTACATATTATACAGTGTGCAGGTGAAAGATGCTGCACACATCGACAAAGACGCCGACCGGAGGATTCTCTTTTGAGAACACACGCAGGTGAGACATCTATAACAACATGATCAAGACGTAAACAATAAATAATATGATCAAGACATTACTACAATTTACATTGATTGCCAAGCGCTAATATGCTGACGAAGCCAAAACGATTGCAAAACATCAAAGTGTTTTGACACATGAATGAGTAGGGGAGCGCGGGGCACAACCTAAAGCCTTGTTTATACTTTCGCCCGGCTCCGCAGCGCGAGTCTCCGCAGACTGCGCGCGCACCTCCCCAAACGGACGAGGCGTTTATACTCGACGCGCTCGCCGTTGTACTATTCTTTGAAACGATAGGGGGCGACTCCAGTAATTATCCTCTAACCATCAGGAATCAGCGATGAAAAGAAGAAAGCTATACACACGTGACAATGTTTATTTTAGTACACGGCCACCAATACCACACTACAAAAAGAATCCTGTAAAACCCAGTAAACCCTGAGATTATTACTAGTGACAATAAAACAAAATATATGGATATGAGAATGTGTATACAACATAACTAAATTAACGATCTCTTACATATTTTCTAATTTCACTAAACATTTAAGTTTTGTGAACATTTTTATTAAACATGGACCTTTATGTTCTTTAAAAAAACTTTTTATGCTATTGTATGCTCATTTTTAAAATGTAAGCAACTCATTTAGACGTGCAAACTGGGTGCCAGTGTGGTGAGAAGTTCGAGCTCGGCCAGATTCGGCTCGAAGTCGTTCATCTTCGGATGCGGCGCCGCGCGCGTTGTTACAAAATCTGCCGTGCACACCGCCAGGCGAAATGGGCCCTTGCGCACCCAACGCGCGCGACCGCCCACTCCGCGATGACGTCATTTTTGCCGCGCGCACCTTCGCGCTCGTGCGGACGCGTCGAGTATAACCCCTCATTTACACTGAACACGTCTGCGGCGCATTACGGCTGCGACACGGCTACCGGAGCTGATCGCGCCCATTCTAGTCAATGCTTGTGTTTACACCGGCCGCGACGCGGCGCGTTTCAGAAGCTTCCCAGAAGCGGCTCGCCGCGCCGCTTCGCTAAATATAGGCGCCTAGTCTATTTTTGACGGACGCGCGTCCAAGTCGCACCGGAAATACAAAATAGAAGTAAAAAAAACATTGTCAAATTCTAAATAAACACCCTGTAAATAAACTCCAAAACGTATTACACACCAATATCCTTGGTAGAAACCATAGACTGTATGGTAGAAACTCAAAAATCAAGAAAACCCACGTCTGACAGGCAAATCACGTGGTCTCGCGCATCCAGTCGCTCCGCTTCTGAAATGCTCCTGGTGTGAGTTGGCACCGCGTGGAGGACGGAATAAAACCTTGTCGCAGCCGTAATGTGCCGCAGGCGTGTGCGGTTGTAAATGAGGGGTTAACCAGGCTTAACGCGGGGTTGGTTGTAACACGCTTGTTTTAAATACTTCCGCACATGCTTGGATGATGGAACTTTGTTTATTTACTAGTTGCCATATCAACACTATAATTATAGAAAAAAAAAAAAAAAAACGGCAAAATTATTTTCTTTTTGGAAGATATTCATAGACATTTATTAAACCATAGCAAAAGTAAATTTCTTACTTAAGTTAAATTTTCATCTCTATTTTTTGTGTTTATTTAAAATAAGACAAATCTGATATTATTTTAATCTCCAAGATGAGACAGTTGAGATAGCTCTTTAATGCTTTGCTAACTAGCAGAAGACACTAGCAGGGTTTAAATCCCAGTTGTGCAGGCGGGGCATGTTGTCACACTGCGTTACAATGTGCCCCTATTAGAAATGTGCTATTATATTCTATACTTTTATTAATTTTATTGAGAAAACGTGAGAAAAGGGTGAATAAAGACTGAGAGTCAATGTCCAGAAATTACTAATTATTTATTTGTTTTGAACTATGTTGTATAGCTGTGTTTTCATGTGTTCGTGGTCAAAACTCAAAAATGAGTTTATATTTAATTATTAAAAATTGCCATTATTTTATATGAAAAAGTTTTTTAATTGTATTTTAGTTAGAAAATATTTTAGTTTGTTTTGTATATTTTTTTTTTTATTAGATCAGATAACATTTTAAGCTGCCATATGTCATGTTACAATGTGCCCCACACATGTTACAATGTACCCCACCTATGGGGCATGTTGTCACATTTCACTTCCATTTTTCGGGCTATATCAAGAAAAAAGTATATACTGTATTAATAAAACAAAAACACATAATTGTACTAGACATGTTGGAAATTAATGTGGGGAAAAAATAAATACTCTGAACCATAAGTAGATTTGCACAAACTGAGAAAGTCAAAAAGCGTTAGGTTGTGCCCCGCTCTCCCCTAAACATGGCCTACTCCTAAAACAACATAATAGTAACAAAAAGTAGGCCTAACTTAATAATGCCATATCTTTTAATTGTATTGTATCTGTTTGTTTATTCATTTATAGAAATGCTGTTCTGGAAGCAAATTTATCAGAGAAGGGTTACAGTGCACCAAACGCCAGGAAGACTGGCACCACCATTGCTGGCCTGATATTCAAAGTCTGTTTTGACGCTGCAAAAGCATGATTTGTGTTGTTAATTACTGATTAAATATTTTTATTACATGGCTTGGCTGAATTCCAATGTAGAATGCGGTCTGTTATTTCTTTATAACAGACCGCTGCGAAGTATAACAGACCGTTGCCATGAAAAACAGCGCGTTGCTATGGACGCGGAACGGACTATTTTCTTTGGCGGAAGCAATACAATCGTTTTTAAATCAATAAACTCCTTTTTAAATAAATAATTTGTGTCAAATTATTTTTTTATTTTGTAGGTAGCCATGTAATAAGCGGGATAATGTATAGTGAGCCGGTTGTTATAGTGAATAACAACCCCTTCAGGCTGATTCAAGATCCCTCCGCTTCGCGTCGGGATCCCGTTCAGCCTGTCGGGGTTGTTATTCACTATAACAACCGGCTCACTATACATTATCCCTTACATAATTGTAATTCATTTCCATATCATTTAAGTCTATATTGTAATTCAAGTAATTGCAAATAAACTTAGCTATATTAAATTAATATGATGGTATGTAATATTTAGTTATAATAAACCAAAAAATAAATGGATTCTATTTTAGGATGGAGTGATTTTAGGTGCAGACACCAGAGCCACGGATGATATGGTCGTAGCTGATAAAAACTGCATGAAAATCCACTACATAGCTCCCAAAATCTAGTGAGTGAATCTTTTGGTTGCTCGTCATCATAGTTCAAGTCTCTATCTAAACTAAATTTTATAGTGCCTGTTTTTATTGTTTTCTTTTTCTTTGGTTCTTCTTACCACAATAGCTGTTGTGGTGCGGGTGTTGCTGCTGATGCTGAGGTCACTACTCAGATGATGTCTTCAAATGTAGAACTGCATTCACTGAGCACAGGACGACCTCCTCTTGTGGCCATGGTGACCCGACAGCTCAAACAGATGCTGTTCAGGTGAAAGTGTCATAGTCGTTCAATTTGATTTAAGTGATTAAGGCAAAGTGATTGATACATCAAAATACATCATTCTTTCTTTATTTAAGATATTGCTCACTAGTTAACTGATAATATTAGTTTATCTTAAAGAGCTATTTAAATATATATTATCCAGGTCCAGGACTAGGGCTGACTGTTTCCCATTTTTTTTTTGTAGGTATCAGGGGCACATTGGTTCTTCTCTAATTGTGGGAGGTGTGGATATTAACGGCCCACAGCTCTATAGCGTCTACCCTCATGGTTCCTATGATAAGCTTCCTTTCCTTACCATGGGTACTTTATCCCCTTTATTTGAATGAACACAATCAAACATGTTTTTTCTGCACTTATTTATCAAACTATATATTACAGGGTCTGGAGCAGCTGCTGCCATTTCTGTATTTGAAGATCGTTACAAGCCAAATATGGAGGTAGGACAACTGTTAAGACATTCTTATTGATATTTTCCAACATGGTATTGTATATGCTGTTATTGCAGTTACATTTGCATTTTAACTAGGGGTCTACGGACCCCTGAGGGCCCTTCAAAGGGGAAGTAGCTTGATGCTGGAGAACAGACCTCATTGGTCCCTGCAGAAGCTCAATGAATGAACCTCAATCATTCTCGTGTGTCAAGCAAGCATGTTTGATCTTACTTTTACCAAATTCAATCTGACATTTATTTTTATTCTTTGCTTCTTACCCTCAATGTAATCTTTATTGTTGAATCCCACTTCCCAAACACACGTTCTCTATTTGTTCTTGTCAATTCCACACCTACATAAACGCTTGGGAAATGTAAAGCTAGAGGAAGGAAAGCAGCTGGTGAGAGATGCCATCACTGCAGGCATCTTCTGTGACCTTGGTTCTGGCAGCAATGTAGACCTATGTGTGATCACAGAGAAAGCTGTGGATTATCTGAGGGGATATGACCAGCCTGTTCAGAAAGGACTGAGGTAAGATGAATGTGGAAGTGTAATGTGGAAGAATGCAGTAACATTAATTCTTCATCATTTTAAAATGAGAATTTGTTTCAATGTATCCATTTTCCTGGGTTTTCCAGAAAGCAGGGTTACTCCGAACTCTTGGTTGATTACATTTCTTACTCAGTTATCGTTTCCAAAACACGGCCAGAAGTAAGTTCAGTCAACTCAAGAATATGTTCACTGTGAACACACTCATTCAGGAAGGTACATCCTAGTATAGAGCTCTGCAGTGATTATTATTTTTGTTGGCCAGCCCAGAAGTTAGCATCACCCTGGTTCCCTAAACAAAAACTCAATAGGATGTTTTCATTGGCTTTTTTGTATTATTGCAGAAAATAAGAAAAAAAAACTTTTTGTTCATCATGATAATCTTCACAAATGAACAACTTTTAAATCTGAAGCCTATAAATACAATTGTCAGAAGGCTATAAACAAACTACACCACATCGCAGGACCTCAGCTTCACCATCACTAGCTTTCAACAAATTGACAACTTCCAACTAGCGAGTAGATGATTTTTCCAGTACAGTGTGATGACATTTAATGTCCCTGACAACCTTTGTAGTCCCATTCACAAAGCCACTTGTTAGCAACGCCTTTTTCAAGACAAGTAAAAACTTTTTAAAAAATTGCAATGATAACCCTAATCCCTAACCCTAGCCACAGACCTTATTTCTGGCAAAAAAAAAAAAAAAAAAAAAAAAACCTTTAAAAATCTATTGACTTCAGGACGGTCAGAACTCATTTCTGGGTTTTGGCCTACAAAATGTCATCCCTGCAGCACTCTCTATTCACTTACTTGTGAACTATTCTATGTCATTTTTTAGTAAACATAGGGCCGGATTTTTGGGGTTAAAAAAAACACTGTCAGGATTTATAAAGACAATAAATTTGTAGACATTTTTAATGAAACCGAATGTTAAGGTTTCATTATAATACTATATATTGCTATATATTTACTTGTATATATATTTACCACGTAAACTTATGCACGACCTGCTTTCTGGAATATACCCCTAATCAACTCTCATCCTGATCAATCCTCTTTTAATAACCTTCTGAGTTTACAACTGCACATATTTATTCATAAAATCTCTTAACATTCAAAAACATGTTCTCTCTTTCTTCTAAATCACCAGGGAGGGTACCTACAGATACAAGCCAGGCACTACTGCTGTGCTCACACAAACAGTTATTCCATTACCACTGGATGTTGTGGATGAATCTGTTCAAGTGATGGACACTGAATGAGAATATATTCGCAATTCTTTACACTCTTTCCTTCACTCTTTAGGAAATAAGGTATATGTGAATAGGTTTCCTTTCTGGATAAAAATGGAAAACTATATTTTTCATAATTTTAGAAGTAGCCATACGCTTTAGGACTTTCCATGTATTCAGTAATTTGCATTTGAGCTACTCAAGACTGTTTTGCAAAATGCATAATATTAAAAAGTGTGTTTCCTTACCTTTCCTTAACTCATCAGACATAAATAGTCCATTCAATAAAATTTAAGATTAAAAAATGAAAGATTGTCATTTTTGTTGTATTTTTTTTTTTTAAACGATCAAGCTAAATATTCATTTGTTGGATACAAAGGCAATATTAACCATAAATATTTGTATCGTCTTATAAGAGCTTTACAACCAGATATTTCAGCATGATGGGAAATTGATTACTACTACATTGTTCACAGCAAAGTGAGCAGACATATTTATACATATTTGTATTTATATATTTACAAACTCATGAAGAAACAAACTGCATGCCTTTTAAATATTTTAAGTTAGTGAAAGCATGAGAATTATTCTTGGTCACAATTGTTACGGTGGGGAACTATAAATCAGTCAGTTAAAAATGTATCAGTTGCTGAATAAGACCCATTATAAAGTTGCAATATTTTATTGTAAAAATATTGTACTTTTTTAAATAAAATGCAATTATGAAGAGCATCATAAATCAAGAATAAATATAAAAAGTATAATTTAATTTTTACATTGTTTTGTAATATACAAAGTTTGTGACACCACCTACATGTTTGTGTCCTGTGATCATGAAATGTATGATCAAGAGCAAAGAACCTACAATCACTATAGGACCAGTTTCTCAATACTGAGACCATTTGTTTTTTAAAATCTTTTCACACAGTGAGCACAACAGGCTAAACTGTGGATCATTTATCATTGCTTTAGCACAAAATGCATTCAATGGGTAGATCTTTCAAATTACATAAACTATTTTCTCATTAATGAACAGGCCAATTTGAATGTTTACATACTCTCTTTTCAAATCTGTTAAATTGGCAATATTAACCATAAATATTTGTATCGTCTTATAAGAGCTTTACAACCAGATATTTCAGCATGATGGGGAATTGATTACTACTACATTGTTCACAGCAAAGTGAGCAGACATATTTATACATATTTGTATTTATATATTTACAAACTCAGGAAGAAACAAACTGCATGCCTTTTAGATATTTTAAGTTAGTGAAAGCATGAGAATTATTCTTGGTCACAATTGTTACATACTCTCTTTTCAAATCTGTTAAATCCTAACATAATACAAAAGTATAATACCATATTGAAAATATTCCAAATCTAAAAAAAATAAAGGCTATCAAAATTATTAGATGCAAACACTCATCACCATTTATACAAAAGGGGGAAACTGAGGACAAATTGTGTATACTGTAATATATGGACCATGAAATGTATCAAAGAAATTTTACAAAAGAAAACAGTGTTTGTTGGGTGAGAAACTTTGCGGGCCCTATCTTGCACCCAGCGCAATTGACTTTGTACACCGACGCATGTATCATTCCTATTTTGCACCCGACGCGCAGCGGACTTTTATGGCAAGCCAAAGTATTCATAAACGCCCAATCAGGCGTCTGATTGCACACTGACACTCCAAAAGCGTGCATCCCCATACAATGTTACTTTTCTGTCTTTTACGGCCCTGACGAGAACGTCGGTCTCCTCGGATGTGAACCGCTCCTGGCGTGCGCCTGCATGGCAACTCTGTCGTTATAATAGCAATCCGCCATGGAACAAGCGCGCCTGCCCTTAAAGGGAATGTGAGATGTCGCTCTGGTTGGTTTATTTCACGTTACGCCAAAACCACACCTATGAATAATGAAGCTTCTTCAGACCAACCCATTTTAGTCATTTATCCCGCCGGTATAATAGCAACAGCACCCGATATCCACCCACAAAGTGTTTCTCGTTTGATACTTGCATTTCAGATCGTTAAAATAGGGCCCTGCTATAGTGTAATGGAAGAATGACTTGATTTGAGACGTGTTTTGGTGGTTTTAGTGCATTTTGAAAGTTGGTTAGGAGAACTGTGTGCCATATGAAAACATAAATGACTTTAGGATAGAGTCCTAGCAATTGTAAATATGGCAGCTGCATTTGACACGTTTTAGCTTTCCTTTTTAGTGTTTTGAGACATATAATAAAGGGCAAACTGTGATTAAAACTGCTCATGTGGCTTTTTGTAAAATGTTCACATGAATTCAAGATCATCACTTTGATAGTTGACAATAGTGTCAAATATAATTTTACACCCTTCAACCTATTTTTTTCTCATGTAACTGGAGGAATTAAATGAGTTAAATAACATATCTATACACAAGGATCTCATAATGAAATATCTTATTGTGAGGATGCCTTTTCTAGTAGCCTGACTTAAAAGTTTTAATTGTCTTTCCTTGCTTTCTACAAATCATTTTCCTAATTATATCATTGTTTATTATGAAACGCTCTTGACATGCTGATTAATAATGCTAAATTTTGAAGAAAAAAAAACATCTTGTCTAAACTTGTTTATTTAAAAAGGTCGGAGGCATTTGTATTACTAATTGGCTAATTGTATTTGCTGGACCGCGAGATGTAATGACAAGGTAGCGTTGTAATTAAGTCTCTCTGTCTGCTATTGATGACCCCTGATATGACTTCTGGAAGCATCTTACTCAGTACTTGTAGTCGTATAGGGTCTAACATAGGCCTAGATGTTGTTGATTTAGATGATTTAACAAGTTTACACCATTCTTCCACTTCTGTAGCAAAAAATTACTGGAATGTCCATTTTGTGTTCCATTTTCCGGACTGCTCTCTTCCTGTTTTTCCGGACTGCTCTCTTGCTGTTTTTCCGGACTGCTCTCTTGCTGTTTTTCCGGACTGCTCTCTTGCTGTTTTTCCGGACTGCTCTCTTGCTGTTTTTCCGGACTGCTCTCTTCCTGTTTTTCCGGACTGCTCTCTCGCTATTTTTCCGGACTGCTCTCTTGCTGTTTTTCCGGACTGCTCTCTTGCTGTTTTTCCGGACTGCTCTCTTGCTGTTTTTCCGGACTGCTCTCTTCCTGTTTTTCCGGACTGCTCTCTTCCTGTTTTTCCGAACTGCTCTCTTGCTGTTTTTCCGGACTGCTCTCTTGCTGTTTTTCCGGACTGCTCTCTTCCTGTTTTTCCGGACTGCTCTCTCGCTATTTTTCCGGACTGCTCTCTCGCTGTTTTTCCGGACTGCTCTCTTGCTGTTTTTCCGGACTGCTCTTTTGCTGTTTTTCCGGACTGCTCTCTTCCTGTTTTTCCGGACTGCTCTCTTCCTGTTTTTCCGGACTGCTCTCTTGCTGTTTTTCCGGACTGCTCTCTTGCTGTTTTTCCGGACTGCTCTCTTCCTGTTTTTCCGGACTGCTCTCTTGCTGTTTTTCCGGACTGCTCTCTTGCTGTTTTTCCGGACTGCTCTCTTCCTGTTTTTCCGGACTGCTCTCTTCCTGTTTTTCCGGACTGCTCTCTTCCTGTTTTTCCGGACTGCTCTCTTGCTGTTTTTCCGGACCGCTCTCTTGCTGTTTTTCCGGACTGCTCTCTTCCTGTTTTTCCGGACTGCTCTCTTGCTGTTTTTCCGGACTGCTCTCTTCCTGTTTTTCCGGACTGCTCTCTTCCTGTTTTTCTGGACTGCTCTCTTGCTGTTTTTCCGGACTGCTCTCTTCCTGTTTTTCCGGACTGCTCTCTTGCTGTTTTTCCGGACTGCTCTCTATGATGCACCCAGAATACATCGCGGCATGAAGCATGTCACCATTGATGAGATTCATGCTGTGAATCTTGATGTCTGTTTGTGTCTAAACCTTGCAGGAGTTTAAAAGTGTTTTGTGTACAATGTGTTTTTAAACAGGAGCGCAAAACTTTTTGTACAAGTTTTTTTATTTATTATTCAGTTTGTCTAATTAAAACACTGCTGGATCTAATTTTAGTCACAGTCACAGAGTAACTAAAATCAATTATTCTCAAGAGATCAGCAAATAAGGCCACTCATGCGATGAGTATGACAGCTGTATCATCAACAAGAGGCCAACATCATTTGATCACGATTTCTCTTGCTGCTCTTGCTATAACAAACAGATACACCAGCCAGAGAAAAACTAATGTTAAAAAATCTAATTAAGAGCCCAACTAAAGCACTGATCTCCTTAATGGTGGTATCAAACCAACTATCATTTTCAATAAAACATCAACATCTAAACCTCTGCTAATTCTTAATAAGAACTTTTGTAGATGTATGACAGAAATAAGGTCAACCTGGTTAGTTATAAGTGAAGCTGGTAATGTTGTTTATAAAATTGTTTAATCCTCCTCGGTTGAGATCTTGAGAGATTTGTCTTTTTTTCTTCAGTTGATTTCATCTAAAGCCCTATTCGCACGGGATTAGTATTACCTGGTGACCTCCAGTCATTTGTAATAATTGCGGAGGTCGTCTGTTATCTTAATCCCGTGCGAATCGGCCATGTCTGTAATTTGTAAAGTAATAATTCCCCCGCAAATGACCTACCATATTTCGCCGAAAACGGAGGTCCTGTGATAATATTAGTCCCGTGCGAATCGGCATCTCTGATTTAGCCAGGATTTGGCGGGGCTTTTTTTTTTTTCAAGGTAGCTATTTCTTTCTTTTGCGCCTTTTTATCCATCTTTCGCGAAGAATGGAGGGTGCGGTGCGTTGGAGTGTTTTGACAGTGTTTTGGGTGCTGGGTCATGTCGCTATACACCATATACAATTTGCAGAAAGAGAAAGATGAAAAACACCACAAGTGCGAAGACAAAAAGAATGATTAGATGGAGATGGATGACATGTATAGCAGCATGCGGTAAGTATAATTTTTATGTTTGTATCATACATCTAGAGATAACGACAAGACATCTCCAAGCAATATAATGCACAATCAAGCAAGGGCTCACTTCATAATTAGAGGTTAATGTTACAAATAAATCAAGCGTAAAGCTTGAGCTAATAGATTTTAATCTGGTGAAATGTTTTTTATCCATCTAACCGGACCCTCAACCATACGCAAAAAGTGTACAGTGCCATATAGTCGCCCATTGAAAACATATTTCCACTGGGCTACAAGAAATGTAGTATGGGTATAAACTATTTTTATATGGTTAAAGTATTTTTTTTTTTAAGTATTTTTGTTTATTTATCATTGCTATCCATATATAATAGCCTACATGGCACATTTAAATAATAATAGCCTATGAATAATTATAATAAAAATGCTTGCCCATGTGTAAACTGTAAAGATACAGTGAAGAATACAGACTACAATAAAGATGTAATAAAAATGTGCTACACAAATGCAAGCAATATTGGCAGTTGTTTTTTTCTGGTGGTCTACTTGTATAGTTATAAAGTGTAGTAAGTCAGGGCTGGGTTTAGGTTTTAACTTTAGATTGAAAATCAAAATGTCATTCTTAAAGGGATACTCCACTTTAAAATGAAAATTCTGTCATCATATACTCACCCTCATGTTGTTTCAAACCTGTATTAATTTCTTTCTTCTGCTGAACAGAAAGGAAGATATTTAGAAGAATATCATTGACTTCCATGGGACCAGAAACTGTCTGGTTACTGACATTCTTCTAAATATCTTCCTTTCTGTTATATATGATGAAATTTTTTTCATTTTAAAGTGGAGTATCCCTTTAAATTTCTTAATACTTTTGATGTTATTGTTCTCATTTTAATCGTTTTCTGTAGTTTAGGTACTTCAATTTGTAAAAAAAAAAAAAAATTTGATTACTTACGTCTGTGTTGAATATTAACACTGCAAACTGACATTATGTACTGATGGCCTTCTCTCTTTCATAGCAAATTCATACTACAATGAGAGAACAACACGAGAGCGAGGCCCTTCCTTTTGGGAAACAGAGGTGCTCCAGAATTTTCAAGACAATGATTGGTACCTCAACTTCAGAATGCCCAAAGAGACCTTCAATATCCTTTGTGACCAGCTGCACCCATACATCAAACCTCAAACTACCAACATGTTGGATCCAGTACCTCTAGAGAAGAGGGTAGCAGTTACAATCTACAAGCTTGCCAGTAATGTTGAGTTCCACGATGTTGCCAACCTGTTTGGTATTGGAACCAGCACTGCCTGTAATATTTTCTGGGAGGTGTGTGAGGCACTGAGCAAACTCAGGAGGGTTTTTGTAAAGAGGCCAAAAACGGTCGCTGAAGTCCAAGCCATCATCACAGGATTTGAGAGGAAGACAGGATTCCCCATGTGTGCTGGGGCTTTGGATGGCACACACATACCAATCATAGCCCCATCGAGCTATCCCACCGACTTTTATAACAGAAAAGGATGGTACAGTGTTCTTCTTCAAGGTCTTGTAGACCACACTTACAGCTTCCTTGATTTTGATGTTGGCTGGCCTGGGAAGTGCCACGATGCATACGTTTTTGAGTGTTCACGTCTGTGCCGCAAGCTGGAGGATGGTACCTTTTTCCCTCCAGTCAGCAGGAACATCCAAGGGGTCGACATACCTGTCCTGATTGTGGCCGATTCTGCCTACAGCTTGACTAGCAACATAATGAAGCCATTCCCGGAAGGTACAGCGAGGGGTTCCAGGGCAGCCTACAACGCCTCCTTGAGCCGTGCTCGTATCCACGTTGAACACGCATTTGGCCGCCTCAAGGGCCGTTGGAGATGCATTATGAAAAGAAATGACTGTCAAACCCAAAATGTGAAGTATGTTGTGTCTGCTTGTGTAGTGTTGCACAACTTCTGTGAAATGCAGAAAGTTGCTTACCAGGAACCCCTGGAAGATGTGTTTGATCAACCAGAGGCAGGACCAGAGCAGCAGATATTTTCTACTCTCTCCCCAGCAGAGCACATCCGGGAGGCCTTAGTAGCCCATATTAATACAAATCAGTAAATTGCAAAGAAGCTTTGGAAGCTCATACACAAACTATGCAGTCAAGACGCACGTGAAATTGAAATCAAACATTTATTTATAGTGCAGAGCATCCTTCATTTCTGAACTTGGCAATTCACATAAGATTGAAGTTTTGTTCAACTTTTTTTTTTCAGTGTTTTGTTATAAAATAAACAATTTTTACAAAATATAAAAGAAATGTGCAAATATTGCTTTCCTAAAAGAAAAAAGGCACATTCGGAATTTGTCCAGCCGAAGTTTTTTTAACACACCTTTTTCCCTACATAACGTGCTAAATATTGCTTTCTGTAGGGAAGCACTGAAACCATACAAAAATCAAAGTAAAGTGAAATAAATAAAAATGGTGAACTGCCAGACCTTCTAAAACACACTAAATCTTAAAGGCCTAAGAACAAATAATGCTTTCCTGCAAGATGTTAAGGCACAAAAAGCTAGTTGGGTGGGTCATTGTAGTAGTGCACTTGATATGCTGCTGGGGCAGGGGGTCCAGGGGTTGTGGATGGAAAGTCCATGCTCTCAGCTGATGGGCGTTGATGAGGTGGTGTATAAGGGTAGTAATGTGGGGCTGAAAAAGGTGAATGCTGGGACTGGGGCCTAAAGCACTGAAAGATCTGGAGCATTAGCACCCTGTTGTCTTCTGCTCTCTTTTCATCAGCTTCCATCTTCTTTATTTCAAAATCAAGGCGTTTCCTTTCCAGCTCCATTCTATTTCTCTCCATCTCTTTCTCCCATTCAAACCGCTCCCTATCGTAGTCATGGGTGTTCTCATTTTGCAGGAGACGGTCCAGACCCTTGTCAATTGCCTCCATTATCTGTGTTTTTCGGCCCTTTCTTCTGCGATGTGCTGCAAAGACAAAACATTTATTTCAGCAAATTCCGATGTTAAAACCTATATATACTGGGAACATTCAATGCTACAGTGATTAATTTAAATTCCTTTGGTAAGAACTATGTAAAGGTCAATTAATGGTTTGTGAATATACCTTTGGGACATTTCTTTTGATTACATCTGTGTGCCTGGCAATGTCAGTTGAGTTCAGTTGAGTGATGCACCTGTTAAGAAATGGATGTATTTGAGCTCTCATAATTCCTTTTATTTTTATTCTCAATTAAAGTGATGCTGTGATGTGTGGTCTGTATATTATGCTATAATGGTCGTAGGCTACTATAAGCAGGGTGAGGGAGACTGTCCTGGAATTTTGTAAGTGCAGGTTTATTGCCGTCCACCACAACATAGACCAGACAAGTCTCGTTTCACATCCTATTCTATTCATACATGAAAGTGCGCACACAACAAAGCATCACTATAGATGAGAAAAACAATAAAAGTTATTATGGGAGCTAAAATACAATTCCCTGCTCTTAGCAGGTGCATCACTCAACTGAACCTAGTGTGTGGTAGTGTCCCAAAGGTACATTGACAAAATATTGATACTTTTAGGTATCATAGTACAGCTAACCATATCATCCATTCGCTCCTAAGCAACTACCTACATTTGTGTAGCTTATTGAAAACTATTACCAACATGAGAGCCCACCTTGTGGCTTGGGTTCAGCAGCAGGAGGAGGTGGGGGTGGTGGTGCTTTAGAGGCTGAGCCATGACTGGAAGCCTCATCCTCTGCATCATTTTCCCTTGAGGTGTTGTGATCATTAGGGCTCTCAGATGAACCTGCTGAAAACAAAAGAAAATCAAGCAGGTTCACTCAGTAATGATTTACTATGCTTCTACTTATTTCTTTATTTAACTATAGAGAAGATACAATGTCTACATATAAATCAACACAATATAATGTTACAGTATTATGTACTGTACAGGCCAGTGTAGTCTGCTTACCACAGTCAGATTCCTCATCTGAACTCCCCCCGTTATCCATCCTTATGTCTCTGGGGTTGTTCATAGGTCGGCAACCTGTATATAAAAACAATAAAAACGAATGTAAAACTAATGTGCTTTGCTGTGGATCAACAATTGGCAAGTGGTTGTCTAAATGTGTGGCATTACTAAAGTTAGCATAAAGTTAACGTTACTGTACGTTGCTGCTAAACTGGCTTTTACTGTAGCACATGTTTACACATGTTTGCATTACGTTATCCTTACGTTAGCTGTTGAAAAGGAGAAACGTTTTATAGCGGCTAAACTGGCTATTACTATGTGTTAGCTAACGTGAGAAGGGATATGTTGATTAATCTTACCGAGAACAGCGTCCAGTTCATCAAAATAAGGACATTTAATGGGGTTTGTTCCGGTCTTCTTGTTGTTTTTGAGGCTGTCACGGTACTTTCTTCTCAGGTAGTCCAACCTTTCTTTACACTTGGTCCAATCTCCGAAGTCCTGTATAGACGGGCACCGGAGGATGAGATCTTTGTAAATATTTTCCCAAACGGTGTGGTTGTGCACCATTTGTTCGAATTGCCTTTGATAACGTGGTTCACCCCAAACATCGATTAAAAAGAGTGTCTCCTCACGCGTCCAATGTCGACTTTTCTTCTTAGCACTAGCAGCCATGTTGAGAAACAAGCGGAAACAAGGAAGTAGATGTACGCAAAGTCTTGGCGTCATATCCGGGTTCCGGCTTCCGGGAGATAAGTCAGTAAATTCGAGTAAAATCACAGGCTTCGCTTATCCCGTTCGAATGCGCCAGATGAAAATCAGACGTGGGTGGGTAATTTATAATTTACACGAGGTCCCTAGATAATACTTATCCTGTGCGAATAGGGCTTAAGGCTGTGGCTGGAAATCAGTTGTAGTTCTTGTGTTTCTCTTTTTTTTTTTCTGTTCTTGTTGTTCCTCTTTTTTTTCTGTTCTTGTTGTTCCTCTGTCCTTCAGTGATTCTGCTTGTTATCACTTAATTATCTCATTAACTCCAACACTGATTCAGTGTTACATTTAACACCCGTGTGCACACCGAGCAGTATTTATTTAATCTGGGCTAACCCATGTGGGGCCTAAATGGAAACTGAGGACAAATCTGGCTGGGCCCCAGTTAGATAGTCCATGTCAAGCCCATTTGGGTGTGCTGGCTGGGTAAGACCAAAACAAACTCACGGTGGCGATGACGTGATTAACCCGCGGCCATGCATGTAATATTCTTAATATCATTATTGCCATTTTTACAGTTAAAGAAGGGAATTGGGCTGATAGGCTTATGACTACAAGGTACACAAGTGGGCTGCATCGGAAATCGCATACTTCCCTACTATACAGTAGGTGAAAAACAGTATGTGACAAAAGAAGGATGTCCAATCCATTCACAGTACTCATGAAAGAGTAGGCAAAACATAGATGACCTACTTCTTCCGGTGAGATACTGAAGTGTGCATACGATGGACACTTTACCATCTATTGAGGCCACTGGAGAGAATTTGTGAATGGCATTGAGGCAACACAACTGAAGTTGTTAGGTCACATGATAATGACAGCATGGCGAATGTAGTATGTCCAGATTTCATTCATACTACACACACTCATACTATATAGAACATATACTTGTTTAGCGGTCGTGAAGTAATTACTTGTTCAGAATAAGTACCTACTCAAGAGACTATGCGATTTAAGATGTAGCTCTATTGTCTATGTTGGATATATCACTTCCTTTTAATATCGTTTAAGCTTATGGTCTGCCTTTATGTGGAAGAGGCGGGCAGGCAGCTTTCGCCATCATTTGTAAAGACCTGCCCATTACTCCAACCTGCAGATACCCACACTTGGGAATTCTGGCAGGCAGTCGAAATTGGCAAAACACCACCTTAAGAAAAAGCATTGCCTCCCCATCAGCCATCCCAGATTTATTACAGTATAAAATATTATTATATGCAGTGTTTTCTGTACCACATTTTAGCAAATGCGCTTTTAACATGATGATATAAAAATTATGTACCATGAAAAAATGGCAAGAAACATGTCTGCTGCATGCACGAACATAACTTCATCAATAGATATGACTCTTATGAACCGGTTCTTTTTGGTGAGTCCAAAACACAACACAACCATCCCAATTCACAATTCTTTTTTTACTGTTTTTCCATTATTTATGTATAGTAGCCTATTATTTTCCACAACGTTACTAACTCAACTGTTGCTATTGTTGCTATTAATTGTTTCTTCCTTTAACAGTTCACTAAGCAAAGATCTAAAAATATTCATTGACACCAATTTCATGTCATTTTGTAAAAAGTTCCAATCACTGGGTGCCACATACCAAAAAGCTTTTTTCTAAATCCAGTTCATGCAAGTGGAACTGAGAGGGTATAGAGGGAGAGTGGGGTACAACATTTTCACTAAACCTACTTGGGGTTCAGAGTATTTACTTTTTCCCTCATTAATTTCACACGTCTAGTAGGCTATAGTTATGTGGTTTTGTTTCATAATAGAGTTTATACTTTTCTTGATTTACCCCCAAAAAATGGAAATGAAATGTGACAACATACCCCATAGGTACATGAGGGGTAACATGAACATATGAAAGATTACAGTAACATGTTTTCTGATCTAAAAAAAAAAAAAGATACAAAATAAACTAAAATATTTTCAATAAAATACAATTATTAACTTTTTCATATAAAATAATGGCAGTTTTTAATAATTAAATTGACAACAAACACAGCTATACAGCATAGTTCAAAACATAATAATTAATTTCTGAACACTGACTCTAAGTCTTGATTCACATTTTTTTTCATGGTTTCTCAATAGAATTCATAAAAGTATTGAATAGAATAACGTAGTTCTAATAGGGGCACATTATAACGCAGTGTTATAACGTTCCCCGTCTGCAGAACTGGGATTTAAACCCTGCTAGTGTTGTTATGTTCCCACTTTAGTCTAGGGGTTTTAAAGAGGGAGTAACAAATGATGTAACAAAAAGTAAATAAATAAACATGAGAAATCTCCTTTCCGTCTATCCCAGCTCTAATTCCTTTTCACCTTTATCTCCAAAAGGCTACACAACACCTATTGATTTGCACCTTGCAACAAAAGAAAACTGAAAGAGTATGCTTAATGGGTTTCTTTTATTAAAGGTTTAACCAACATATTTATAAGCAAACAAAGATCAACAAACAGACAAACAAACTTAAATAACCATATCGTCAGGACAGGGCCAGGCCAAAATAACAAACAAAACAAGGACTTCCTAAAGTTTAAACCCAGATAAATTACCTAACAAAAGAAATGAAAAATTAAAGACAGTTGTCTTACCTCTCTCCCTGACTAGAAATAAACAGGAGAAAAGTTTAGGGATGGATCATCCAAATAAATTGGCGCCCGTCTCCCTACACGGTTTAACTAGTTAAACTCACACAGTCTAAATGGTCGTTGGACTCAAACAACAGGTT
Source organism: Scardinius erythrophthalmus (assembly GCF_964197995.2). Taxonomy (NCBI): domain Eukaryota; kingdom Metazoa; phylum Chordata; class Actinopteri; order Cypriniformes; family Leuciscidae; genus Scardinius; species Scardinius erythrophthalmus. Next base: position 69,188,461 of record NC_138221.1, on the reverse strand, counting down.
TCACAAAAGAATATAAGTTCTCTTTTCAACAGCAATTCACACAATAATGTCTGTGATAGCTGGAGAGGGATTCTGTCGATCACAGTCTCTTTGTGGTTTTATACAGGCTGCCAACAGAAAAGCCACGCTCCTGCTAATTAGCATCAGCTGCGGACGATTTGGAAAGCTGCATGAGAGAAAGAAAGAGAGATAGAAAAATAAAAAGAGAAAACAAATCACCAACACAATAGGCTTGTTTGAGATGAGCAAAATCTGCGCAGAATCGATCACCGGTGATCAGCGCGAGATGCATGCCGGTTAGAAATGTGTCCGAGACGAGTGCGGTCCGCCTTGCTCTGATGTCATGCTGACGTATGTCAAAAATCTCTCGCGAGCGCAAGGCGCACGTGTCGGATTCTGCAGTCGCGCGCAGTTGCTCTCCACTGACTGCGCTGATCAGAAGCACGATGGGAAACGACTTGCTGACGACACAGCTTAATTTAAACAACTGTGATGTAATGTTCTCTTTTAAAATGTTTGATTTTAAAACTCTAATATCATGTTTTATGTGTATATGTTATGTGTGAATATTCCCAAACTATCTGACAGTGCGATCACTTTGGGTTATGCAATTTAATTTTTATAAAAAAAATAATAAATTAAATGTCTGTATTAAAGAAAATTTTTTTGATAAACATGTATTTGGAATGGAATTAAATAACAAGTACTTTGGGTGTCTTGTTCATTTTATTTATTTTCATATAAAAGCAACAGAACTTGAATTACATCCAGTTTATTAGCAACACTGTGCACGAGCGTGAATCCCGCGATATCCATCTTTGATCTCACAGGTGTCAGATCCACTACTAGAGGAGAGATTTGTCCGGCTTGCCTGCGCTTTTTTCACTCCTCTCACTGCAGCCGCTCCTACTCTCGGCTACATTTCAGGCGAGGCAAGGCGCATCTCAAACAAGCAAGCCTAATATAAACACAAGACACGTCACAGGACGTAACAATAGGCTTGTTTGAGATGCGCCTTGCCTCGCCTGAAATGTAGCCGAGAGTAGGAGCGGCTGCAGTGAGACAACTGTTCAAAACTAATGTTAAGAACTGTGTTTCAAACGTGTATGTTGATTTTTTTGATAATTTACTGAGAAAGACTGTTAATTTTGTCAATACGCATGCAGTAGTGATGAGTCAAATATCACACACGATAAATATGTGCATTTAAAGCGAAATGAGAGAAAATACTCATGTGAAAAAAGTTTATGAATGTTTCTAGAGTGTTTTATATGTTGATTGTAATTGGATGATAAAGTTTAAGTGAGTTAAATGTATATTTGCTACTGGAGCTATCTCGAGCCAAAATGGCAGTGCACGTATGTGTGAACTAGAGCCAAAATGGCGTCTTGCATGTATTTTTTTAAAAAATGTTTTTATTTTTTTTATTAATGCCAAAATGAAGATGTAACAAGTACATAACAGGAACAATAATAATAATAATAAAAAGTATTATTCACTTATTGGGTTCCCCGGAAACATTTCCGTTGTGTTCTGTTCTATTTGCAGCGCGTTTCTGTATTTGGTTTTGTTGTGAACTTTTGCAGCGCGTTTCTGTAATTGCAGCGCGTTGTGTTGTGAGTATTGGGACGCACGTGAGTTGTAAAACTGATGAAGATGTTTTCTTATTCGCTGGTGTTTTTTTTTTTTTCTATTTGCATGCGTTTTTTTCTATTTGCATGCGTTTTTTCTGTTTGCATGTGTTTTCTTCATTTGCAGCGCGTTGAGCTCTCTCGGCCACCGTAGAAACCGCTGTTTCTGCCGCTCCTAAATTCCCTATACACATACAGTGGGGCAAAAAAATATTTAGTCAGCCACCAATTGTGCATGTTCTCCCACTTAAAAAGGCCTGTAATTTTCATCATAGGTACACTTCAACTATGAGAGACAAAATGAGAAAAAAAATCCAGAAAATCATATTGTAGGATTTTTAATGAATTAATTGGTAAATTCCTTGATAAAATAAGTATTTGGTCACCTACAAACAAGCAAGATTTCTGGCTCTCACAGACCTGTAACTTCTTCTTTAAGAGGCTCCTCTGTCCTCCACTCGTTACCTGTAGCCTATTAATGGTACCTGTTTGAACTTGTTATCAGTATAAAAAACACCTGTCCACAACCTCAAACAGTCACACTCCAAACTCCACTATGGCCAAAACCAAAGAGCTGTCAAAGGACACCAGAAACAAAATTGTAGACCTGCACCAGGCTGGGAAGACTGAATCTGCAATAGGAAAGCAGCTTGGTGTGAAGAAATCAACTGTGGGAGCAATTATTAGAAAATGGAAGACATACAAGACCACTGATAATCTCCCTCGATCTGGGGCTCCACGCAAAATCTCACCCCGTGGGGTCAAAATTATCAAAAGAACAATGAGCAAAAATCCCAGAACCACACGGGGGGACCTAGTGAATGACCTGCAGAGAGCTGGGACCAAAGTAACAAAGGCTACCATCAGTAACACACTACGCCGCCAGGGACTCAAATCCTGCAGTGCCAGACGTGTCCCCCTGCTTAAGCCAGTACATGTCCAGGCCCGTCTGAAGTTTGCTAGAGAGCATTTGGATGATCCAGAAGAGGATTGGGAGAATGTCATATGGTCAGATGAAACCAAAATAGAACTTTTTGGTAAAAACTCAACTTGTCGTGTTTGGAGGAGAAAGAACACCATACCTACTGTGAAGCATGGGGGTGGAAACATCATGCTTTGGGGCTGTTTTTCTGCAAAGGGACCAGGACGATCCGTGTAAAGGAAAGAATGAATGGGGCCATGTATCGTGAGATCGTGAGTGAAAACCTCCTTCCATAAGCAAGGGCATTGAAGATGAAACGTGGCTGGGACTTTCAGCATGACAATGATCCCAAACACACCGCCCGGGCAACGAAGGAGTGGCTTCCCAAGGCCAGTAAGATCGGTGTGATGTTGCTCGAATACCTGCCAGACTGTTTTCTTTCTGTGACCGCTGAACTGAGACGCACTATCACAGCCAGTGATGGCATGGAAGGCAATGAGTGTGTCCACTTGATTATCAGAGTAACTTGCGAATGTCATGTACTGGAAAATACTTTGGATCCTTTGATGTCCCGGCTTTCATGTAGAGATGAGTTCATCCAATTCTGTCATGATGTGCTAGAAGTAGAAGAAGCACGTCTGTGTCACGCGCTGGCACGACTTTTGTGTCCATAGGAGCCTGGATGCAGTGCAAAATCAGTCGTGTATCAGCCTCCTCATGGTCAGCACTCAGAGAGGAGATTTCAAGTTCTGGATCTGATGACTTGACAGTCGAGCGAGATCTGCTTTGTTCTCTTCTAGTGCCATGAAGCTCGACCAGTCTGTTGGAAGTGGAACAAAGTCATTCACGATCTCTCTGCATACTGGTCGACTGTTTACGCTTCTTTCTTGTGCCTGTTTTGATGGATTCGTCATGGTACCTGTCGAAGACTACATCAACCCTCTGGTACTTCTCTGCCATCTTCAACACTGTGTCAGCAAACTTGTTGGCATAGGTGCCGAATGTTGTGATGTCAGGCTACCCTGGTAATCCAGAGTTCTTGAAAGAGCAGAAGTTGAATTTGCTCAGCGAGTTACTCTGGTGTCGAGCAATGGAGCTCATTTAATATATGCCCCTCGATCTGAGCTGCACCAATCACAGCGGGTTATCTGATATAGGCGAGCTAAACAGATGACGACAGTAATGTGACGTCGAAGTCCTTAGTAAACATTGCAAGATGGCTATGGATGAACACCAGTTGTTTGAAACGGCTTTGGCCGCTACAATGAACGAGACTTGGCTTTTTCTCTAAAAGAGGAACAGAAGATGGCGCTCGAATCGTTCCTTTTCAAGAAGCAGATTAGTTGGTGGAATGTAGACTGCCGTTAGTTGCGGCCAGAGATGGCAGGATGGCATGAGTTCATGCTGGAGAATATTTTCCAAGTCTACCTTGCAACCTACTCTGTAAGCTGTGATGAGCCTTTGTAGAATCTGCCTGTCCACTTTGATGATGTTTTGCTTGTTCTTGGAAAGTTCCACGACTTCATACAAAGAGGCAAATGTTTTGGCTTTGTTCTTCCGAATGGGTGACTTCAGATCCAAGTGCTGGTCACTATCTGGAGGTTCACACAGACGTTTGTCCACAAACACATTTCATTTGTGCATGTCCAAGGTGTTCTGCACCAAGCAGAGATTGTTGAAATTGGGATGTGACCACGTCCTTGTTGATTTATGTTCTTGAGTGTGTCCCCACCATATTGAAACACACTGTGCTCTTTTAATGATAGACATATTCTGCTTTCATCCACATCATCTCTTTCCATTCTACTCTTTGTGCACTCCGTGTGTGTGTACTCATCGTCTTCATCATCTGCTGTCAGTCTCAGCATCACTGTTGTCTGAGAAGCTATGACTGTTCTCAGATTATACGACAGTGTCCATCTACTGAGAGATGTTGATATCCTGGCACTTGTAATGGCACTTGCGAAGCCACCTGACATCACAACATTCGGCACCTATGCCAACAAGTTTGCTGACACAGTGTTGAAGATGGCAGAGAAGTACCAGAGGGTTGATGTAGTCTTCGACAGGTACCATGACGAATCCATCAAAACAGGCATAAGAAAGAAGCGTAGATTGATACAAGCAACAAAGCAAGAGTGAAGTTGTTTTGCAAAGGTCGTCCACAAGAGACTCTGCCTCCAACCTCAGATGCAGTGAAGTTTCATATCATGCGTTCACACTATCAAGCGACAATCTGGAACCAAGCTCACCTCCCATATCCTGATCTTCCTCCAGTGGATGAAATGGGATGGATGCATGGGATGGATGCACAAGGAAGGTCAATTAGTGCCACGGCTAATGTCTCAGCCACCTATGCCTAAAGCCTGCAGGGAGTTTACTTCATGTGGCATTGGCTGAGGGATGCCTCAGCCAATGCTGCAGCTGCAGGTATGTGTATAGGGAATTAGTTGATTTTGATCATCGTGTACAAGAATGTACAAATATGATAGACTGGTAGAGTATTCCAATGTACCTGTACTTGTACTGGTTGTAATCTTTCTATTCTATTCTTCTATTATTCAGAAAGAGTCGCATGGAATGTATAGACGCATTCAACTGCAGAAAACTTGACAACACTTGCCAGAAAATTGAAGAGGACTGCAAATAAGCTATCACTGTAACTTCTACTGGGATATAGTTCAATGAATATCACCATGACCCATGGATCTTCCTGCTTTTGAATCTTAATTGATTGACAACTTCTTTATCACTAATGACCACCTTTTTCTCTATACTTGTGTGATTTTCAAGCTGATTATTGACACTTATTATTGATCTAAATCAAGGTAAGGTAAATGATAAGAAAAGTACAAAGTAAGTAAATGTAGATACAAAGGACATTTTTGAGCCTGATAATATCAACAATAATAGTAATAATAATAATAATAATAATAATTATAATTTTAACTGAGTAATTATTCATTGTTAAAAACAACTATTTTTGCAATATCTAAGCAGTTTCTTCACATTACATCTCAAATCTGAATATGGCATTGAATTGCCCATGTAGGAAAATGTACAAAAGCACATTTATTTCATGTTTGTACCTTGTTTAGTCAAAAAGATATACTGAAAAATAGATTTCAGCCTGGCGGTGGCGGCCATTTTGAATTTCTCAATTTTGAGGCATTTTGGGGCATTTTTGAGCTTCATATACAGCAGATTTGGATTCAGCACCCCTTAATACCCCTAGAAATGTTGTATAATATAAATAATCACAAAATGCCTCCAGCACTTTAAATAAGCACATTTTCAGAAATTCTGCCTAGACTATTACACCCAGTCTTGCTTGAAAGAAAAAAACACGTCTTAAACCTGACACACTGTAATGAAAACACATGTAATGTGATGCATAAAAGGCATGAACATTACCTTGTGGTAACATTCAAATATTGAAATATTGATTTGAAAACTTTTAACTATTTTGTAATCTTGTATATTATCTCAAATCAATATTTCATGTGCAAATATTTATTGATAGGTAGCTGTGTATTGGGACCCTGATTATCCTTTCCATGTTTATGTTGTATTAATTACTGACTGACTGTACATTATCCCTTATATATTCCATTTATTTAATTTTTTTTTAACTCTTAGGTGAAGTGTTTCTGCATGTAATACTTAATTTCATATTCTCAGATGAGCCATAAGAGCCAGTGGTCATCAGGCAGTGATTGTGCTGCTCTGACTGTGGGACTAGACAAGGTAAGTGAGAGTTGTGCTGAAAGGGAATGAGCAAACGAAGCAGAGACATCTGTGAGATCTAGTGTTCACGTATTTACAGTGTTTCATGTCTAATGTTATGTTTTGTAGATTCTCAGTGAGGTTGAACCCTCCACTCTCCAAATGAACTCTGTCCCAGTCAGAAGTCAGAGATGTGCAGAAGGTATTGTTTTGTTTTTTGTTTTTGGAAATCAAATTCGGGATACACCGATATGAACATTTGGGCAGATTTCGATAACTGATCATTTATTTATATTCGAAAGCCGATATCTGATATATTAGCCGATGAATCTAAATCCAAAATTTGATATACTTTGAAAGCCTGATTACCAAAACGAAACGCTCATCATTTAAAGCCAATGTCCCAAACACTTCAACATAAATCAAACATTCATACTCCTTACCTTGTGTGCCGAGGTCAAGTTAGCTAGTAGCTGTAGCCTGTCACTGATTGAGTAGCTACACTATTTGTTCAGATACTTTGCTCAAACCCAGTCGGAGTTATGTAGGGCCCAATGAATCCCGTTTTATTTTTCCTAAATTTTGTTTTATTTATTTTTCCAAATTTATTTAATTACACTTTTTTTTAACCTTTGCTCGTATTTTACCACAAAAGAGTGTGTTTTTAATGTTTAAGAATAAAATGTAAGGTTACACAAATGAAATAAAAATGTCCAGCGTCTGTCTCCTGTTCTCTGCTGTTCTCTCCCCCGGGTCTCAGTGTTTGTTCAACAGAAACACTCTGACAGCTCTCATTGCCTGTTGAGGATTTATTTTGAAGAACCATATTTCATTTATAAGGGTTAATATTCATGTTAAGACAGTTAATGTGATAAATAATTGGGACATTCTACCAGAAACGTACATTATCTGTCCTTGAATTGTTACAGTGAATAAAAAAAGTATTTCATCCAAAGATTTCTAAAACTGGCTCATAGTTGATTTCTGTGAGTTGTTCTGTAAAGGAATATGTCATTCATTAGGTTCTCAGATATTTTTTTCTTTATTAAAAACACTTTTGAAAATTACAAATCCTGTCCATGTCCTTGTCCTCAGCCAAATTGGAGCTACAGCTTTCATAGTTTTGTTATGCTAAAAACTGTTATTTAGGGAAAAAAAACTCATCAATAACAAGTTTAAGCTGTTATCATTCACATCAACTGATCAAAAACATAAAATTATATATAAATTCTACAAATAAATTCTATTTTAGAACTGTCCCCATGTTTTGGTCAGTCCTGTCACGTTTACATAAAACTCCACATAAAATGTGTGAAATACGCCTTTAAGGGTATCACTCAGAGGAAGTGACATCATTTGACCCAGGTGAAGCTTACATTGATCAAGGCTGAATTCTGTCATTGAATTGTATGATTTTAAGCTTGTTTTTGTATGTTTTATTTTAGGAAGACGAGCTAAAGGGTCAGGCCCTGTCACGGTTAAACATTCCAGGAAATAATGAAAATGTTTTAAATCCAAAACATGTCTAAAAAGGTTATTGAAATTCCTTGCTTGCATGTTAACAGTTTTTATGCTAGCATGCTAGCATGCTGAGTAATGGCAGTTTAAAATGGCCGACCGTCAGGCCCTGTCACATTCCTGTGTGACACGGCCTTACAAATTAATGTTATTGTTCTTTTTTATTACATTTATTGCATATGTTATGTATTTAACGCATGCAATAGTAAAATGAAGGCCAAGGTGCTTGATTTTTATACAACTGTGGCCATGGAAGTGATTTAAACACCTGAATTCAATTATTTGGAGGGCTGTCCCAATACTTTTGGCAATATTGTGTATGTACTTGGCTGAATTTTACCATAGTCTAATATTACATTAACATTAAAATTATAATAATAATTTAAAAAATAAATGCCAATCAAAACTTAAATAAAGAACACAAAACATAACTTTTTCTGCATCATCAAAATCCATAAAGTCAGTCCTGTCACGCCATGGTCAGTCCTGTCACACAGGAAATATGACAAAAGTGTATTATTTGAGGAAATATTAATTAATTAATCTCTTTACCTGTGTAGATGAAGGTGGGGGTATATATCCACTACTATGTTTTTATAAAAATCTCCTATGTAAAGGTAGTTATTTTACAACTATATGAGTGCCTGGTGGGTATTCTGTGATTTTGTGTACTACAGTTGACCTAAAAGTTACTTATATTTCTTAAAGGAATTATAAAACCATGTTAGATACAATCAGGGACATGTGATCAATAAGAAAATGCTATCTGTATCAAAGAAATTCATTAGGAAACCATTCTAACATACACACATTTGTCTGTGACAGGGCCTGACATTTTAGGGGTGAAATGCGTATAAAAATGTATTTTATTTAATCATAAAAACATGCAGAGATGGCATGATATGTGTTTCTCATAGTTTAACATGTCCTCCATATGTCTCAACGTTCAGATTTAAGAAAAATATTTTTTCCCCCAAGATTTTTTAAAGTGGAAATGTACGTTTCTGGTAGAATGTCCCAATTAGTTAAAAACATGGATTAAAGTGCTGGGCGATAAAACGATATGTCTCGCGATAGACATGTAATCAATATCAATAAGAAATGCGCTCAATATATATATATATATGGGTGGTTGACATATTTGGCTAAAAAAAAGTTTTTTTTTAAAATCTCAAATGTAAGTCATGGAACTCATTGGGTTATATTCTACCAACTCTTATATTTCCAAATATATATGTGGTCTTGTAGATTTTGTCCTAAAATTTACATTTATTCACTAGTTTACTGTCTTAGTGACTAAAAATGTCATATGGTGTGACATGAATGTTATTGTGTATTAAATTAAAAAGGGGTATAATGTGATAATGTAAGTCAATTTATCCTGATTCTTTATCATTACTATATAAAAGTATAGCAATTCTTATGTGCAAATATGTTACATTTTGCATTATTTTACTTTATGATCACTCATAGACAGACGTTTACTTGTAATCTTTCAATATACTTCAAATTAATTTGGGAATACCTTGCTATAAAAGTACCAAAATGCTTGTAACCTTTGCTGGCACTATTCCCCATCTGTCACATTGATGATTTTATGATTAATAACCAAAAAGCCTTAATTTCTTTCAAAATTCTGAATGTCACACCAAATGACATGGTGTCACGCCATATGATGTCACACCACACAACAATCTGTATGCAAAAATCTGTATTAGCTGCATTTAACAAACAACCCAACTTAGTTTGACAAGTGAATCATTGTTTCAGTTACAGCAAAAATCACAAAATTGTTTAAAACGGTGAGTTCTGCTCAAAGTAGCAAGAATCATATGTTTATAACACATGCATTAATCCACTTACTGTATTCATTTGATGTTGCCATTTTTATTTTAATATGCTTAATATTAACTACATGAATTATAATAATCTTTATAGTAAATCATTGAACATTTTTTTTTATTTAATGCATACATTTATTTCAAAATGAGGATGAGTAAAACAATGACCGTACAGCAAGCTGATGTATCATTTCGTTGTTCTTTCTTTATTCGCATTATCTCGCCATCTACTGAAATCTACCTCAAACTGAAAAAATAAATAAATAAATAAAGGGAAACATTTGAGTGACAAAATGCTGTAGTTTAACATGGATCCAGCTTGAAAATGGGATAGTAGGGATTCACCAAATTGAGTTGGTGTATAGATATTAAATGTGTACATAATATAGTATCAAAATGTGTTAAAAGGTCAAAATATTCAATAAACTTAACTATTAGTTATAAAATATGTATCTAAGAACATTATTTACGTATTTAAATGCAATTCATATCATATAGTGTGACAAAATAATCATATGGTGTGACAAGAAAACCCTGTCATACCTTATGATTTTGTGTCACACCATATGTACTTAGCATGACATTAAGCAATGTGCTTTTATGCTAACATGCTAAAACCATGCTAACTACAATATGACAATATAGTTTTGAAGGTAATTTTGACTGAAAAGTAATTTCATCTGGGCATATTTGTGTAAAATGAGTCACACCAAAAGACAGCACAAAAGGG